>NC_072353.1:647197-970796 GCF_009556855.1 Talaromyces marneffei | reverse complement strand
GGACGCAAAACCGTTATCCCGGTGTAAGGTGCGACGTCCCTTCACATATCTATCGTATGTTTTCGAGCATGGAAAGAGTCGGAAAAATAATTGCTAATATAATTAGAATTAACCTTTGCACCCAATCCTCGCTGGTCTGAGTACTACGCTCCCGGCGCAGAAATACGTTGATACTATGAAGACGTTGTCGAAAAATATGGCGTCAAACCCAATCTGCGTCTCCAACATCAAGTGACGCGCGCGACATGGATTGACGAGATTTCCCAATGGTCAGTAGAAATATTGAACTTGATTACCGGGAAAACATTCACCGAAATAGCACATTTCGTCGTTTCTGCAGCTGGCCGATTGAATGTTCCCAAGATGCCAGACGACAAACAAATCCCTGGTATAAGAACAGAATTCAAGGGCCATTACCGCCATACAGCAGATTGGGATACGAACTATGACTGGAAAGGTAAACGAATCGCCATTATTGGCAATGGCGCTAGTGGGCAACAATTGTTATCGAATATGGTCAAAGATGCGGGACATGTTGATCACTACGTCCGTTCCAAACAGTGGATTCTACCGGCATTCTCAACAAATCTGCCCACTGCAACGGCAGATGCGCCTGGTGGATACCTATTTTCGGAAGACGAGAAGACGAAATTTGAGCTGGATGACGAGGCATATTTGGCTTTTAGGCAAGAGCTTGAGAGTAACCTCCATGGAGGACTGACACATTTCCTCAAGGGGAGCCCTGAAAATGAGAGTCTACGAGAGCAGTGTACAGAAACAATGCTTAGAAGGCTAAATGGCGATAAGGAATGGTTTGAGAGACTTAAACCGGATTATGCACCAGGCTGTAAGAGGTTGACGCCCTCGCCTGGATATTTAGAGGCAGTCATCAGTCCTAAAGTGGAATACATTGATCAGCCCATTGTGGGTGCCACCGGCAACGGATTGGTTACGGCGGATGGTACAGTACGAGAAGTGGATGCAATTATCGCCGCGACGGGATTTCAAAATGGCTTCTTGCCTTGGTTTCCAACCATTGGCAAAAATGGAGTTGATCTAAGAGAACGGTGGGCGTCTGATGGGCATATTGGGTACCCAGAGACATATTTTGGGGTTATGGCTCCAGATATGCCGAATTATTTCGCCGTGATGCAGGTTTGTCTCACTCCATATAAACGCCCTCCTGACCATTAAGTGTCTTCAATATGGACTTAATTCTATCACAGGCACAAACATACGCAGTAGGCGGCACCGTCCCCCTCCAATGTGAAACGTCCGCAACCTATATCGCCAAAGTAATACGCAAAGTGCAAAGCCAGGGATACCGTGCCATATACCCATCGCACGAAGCCACAGCCGACTTCAACGAAATAGTTGGCAACTTCTTCGACCACAAAGTTTTGAGTGATACCTGCACCAGTTGGCTCAAAGCAGAGAAAGGCAAATCACATATACTGGTCTGGTGGCCTGGAACAGGCCATCACCGGTTCGCTATTAGTAGAGATCTGAGATGGGAAGATTTTGTGTTTGAGCGGTCGCGAGAGGCGCGGAGGAACCGGTTTGAGTATTTTGGGGATGGGTATACGGTGAAAGAGAAGAAGGGTGGTGTGGAGAATATTACGAGTTATTTGAAGGCGGTTGGGAAGGTGGATTTGGCGACACTACATGAGGCTTGGAATGAGTGATATAGTAGTATTCTAAACTTTCAGTCAAAGAAGCTCAGAGCTTCTTTTCATCACGAATATACGGACAGTATTCGGGAATATAGACATAGAATTTGACGTACCGGTATGGCGTTGACATGGCTTCTACCCCCTTTCCTTCCGAGGTAGCATAGACACTGGCCGGCATGACCGGGAGGGTCTATTGCCTCAGAGAGAAACGTGACAAAACCAAACATCGAAGATCGACATTATATAAGCCATTCGCCTGTTAACTAACTAACTAGTTAACTACAGTAACTATTCTCCTTGTGTATGGTGGAAACCTCGGGGTATCCACATCAAATGTCTGGAACGGAGTGTCGGTTCTTTTTCTGGTAGGTCGATCATCGCCTTGATGGCCGTCGTTATTGCCACCAGATCTCGTGACTTATTGATCTCATTCGAATAATAATACTACACCAAACTACCGCTTCAGATATCTTATATTGAAAAAAAAAAAGTAACGATCTTTCGAGGTCATTTTCCCCCTTTCGATACGTAATAAATTCCCATCGCGTTATGGCGTGAGGCCGTGTGCTGATGTTGTGACTCCATTTTCTCCATCTGGGCTATGAAAAGTTTTCACATACGTATAATCAAGTCCATTGACCGTCCTTTATCATATCAGAATTTTCTCGAAATTGAGCCTCCTACAACGACGCTCCAATTGACCAACATGGAGGGTTCCCATCAAAAGATGCCTTCTGAAATCGAGGAGAAGCATGTATACAATAAAAGCAAGGGGCTACCCATCTCGAAAGAAGGGCTCGCCGTCAATGTGGGCGGCCGGGGAGCCACCCAACGTCGCCTCCAAGACTACCAAGTCTCCATGATCGGATTATGTGGCGGTATAGGCACCGGGCTTTTCGTGGGAACCGGTATGGCTTATGCCAAAGCCGGTCCGGCTGGGTTGCTGCTTGCGTTTATTGTTGTTGGAATAGTTCTCTGGTGTGTTATGCAGAGCATTGCAGAGCTTGCTACGTTGTTGCCTTCTGCTGGAACGTTCCCGCATTGGGCGACGCGGTTTATTGATCAGGCTGTTGGGTTTTCGTTGGCTCTTTCGTATGGGTATTGTTATTCAATTGCGATTGCTTCTGAGGCGTCTGCTTCTGCTGTGGTGGTCTCGTACTGGACAGATTTGTCGCCTACTGTGGTCATTACGGTAGGTCTGGTATTGATTCTGGCCATTAATCTCTCCAATGTGAAATTCTATGGTGATGTCGAGGTCATCAGCGGTTCAATCAAGGTTCTCTGTTTCCTTGGGCTTGTCATCGTCTCCATTGTTATCACAACTGGAGGTGGACCGAACCATCAAGTTACCGGATTCCGCTACTGGCACGATCCCGGCGCATGGACGAATTATAACGGTATCACTGGTCCGACTGGCCACTTTCTAGGATTTTTGTCGTCCTTTGTCAATGCATCATTCAGTTTCATTGGTGTTGAGACCGTAGTCATCGCGGCCGCCGAAGCCATCAACCCGCACAA
Source organism: Talaromyces marneffei (assembly GCF_009556855.1). Lineage (NCBI taxonomy): Eukaryota > Fungi > Ascomycota > Eurotiomycetes > Eurotiales > Trichocomaceae > Talaromyces > Talaromyces marneffei. The sequence goes on along the minus strand of NC_072353.1, from coordinate 967,605 downwards.
GTCAATCCCAAAAGCAGCTCAGCGAGTGGTATATCGTATTGGGTTCTTCTACGTACTTGGCGCATTGTTGATCGGAATGATTGTCAGCCCAGAGAACCCGAATCTTACTTCTGGTACCGGGAACGCAAACAGTTCTCCCTGGGTCATTGCTATCAAAGAGGCTGGCATCCATGCCCTTCCATCTGTTGTAAACGCTTGCATCCTCGTGTCTGCCTGGTCGGCGGGAAATTCTTACTGCTGGGTTGCCTCACGAATCATTGTGGCCATGACGACGGATAGGCTCTTGCCGCAGGTATTTGGACGGGTCACCAGGAAGGGAGTTCCATATGTCGCGGTTATTACTGCTTGGCTGTTCGGGCCTTTTGCATATCTCAGTTAGCATATACTTTTCAATAATTTGTATCAGTGATCAATTTACTAATTATTTGATAGGTCTCGGTACCGGCGGCTCCTCGGAAGCATTCACCTGGCTCCTCAATCTCAGCACCGTGCCTGGTCTCATCGCCTGGGCCACACTCTCTTTCTGCTACATCCGTTTTTATGCTGCCCTCAAGGCTCAGGGAATCAGTCGAGACACCCTTCCTTGGAAATCACACTTTCAACCATACGCTGCATGGGTGGGATTTGTTGGTTCAACGATCATTGTGCTCGTGGCCGGATTCCCGGTTTTCTTGAAGGGCAATTGGTCTACATCACGGTTCCTTGCTTCGTATATCGGCATTCCTATCTTCATTGTTCCTATCATTGTGTGGAAGCTGGTTAATCGTACCAAGGTTAGTTCTTTCCCAACTCGATTGACTCTGATCGAATTGTCTTGATACTGACTGGAATTGTAGTTTGCCCGCGCTGCTACCATTGACCTCTACTCAGGCCGTTTGCAGGAGGGAGAAATTACAGAGAATGAAAAGCCAGATACCTGGTGGCAACGTATCTTGGACTGGATATTCTGATCGCGTGAGGTCGTTGAAGCCCCTTGTTTGAACAATATCGGGAGTTATGGGGTTACATACGCGCTATAGTTAGTTAACTATGTTAGTTAACCTAAAGAACAATTCGAATTATTAATCAATCTTTATGTGCCAAGGCTATGCTAATACTGGTAATCTAGCTGGCAGGTGTATTACTTTAAACTTCCTTCCTACAGGCAGGTATTTTGATTTGTCCTCGATGGGACGTCGTTGGCATTCGATTTAGGGCACTGAGATATAGCCCTAACCTTAACAGATTATTTGTTCAATAATCCCGAACTAATTAGAGCTTATTCAGAGACAAACACGAGATATACGAATTAGCCAAGCCTTTGGTATCATGTAACTAGAATAACATATCGTGCGCAACGGAGCATCCGCCTATATCCATCCCATTGATCGACGTGCGACGCACCGACCGATTGGCGTAACTGTTTAGTCGGCGTATCGATTGGAACCCTTGCACAATCACCTTAACAAAGAACGTTTGCCTGCTGCCTGGTGAGTATCTAATTGGCTAATGGGCTGAGGGGTACTTTGTCTATCTTAAGTCAAAGCTTCAGCGTATTTATTTATTTATTTTTCCCCTTTCAGATATCAATTTAGAATCAACGCCAATATCACCACCAAAATGCCGTCTACGGAAGCACCACAGCTCGTCCTGGGCCTTGCAAATGTATCCATTCTCTTGTCAAGATCCCTTGGATCCTAGCTAATGTCGATTTTCCAAGGTCGGCGACACATCCAAAGACCCCATGGCCCGATACGGCACCCCGGAAGCCGTCAAACAACTCTTCGATGCCTTCTTCAACCGCGGCTACACCAGTCTCGACACCGCACGAAACTACCCTCCCCATGCCCCCTGCACCGCAGAACCACTCATCGGCTCAGCCTTGAAATCCTACAACGAAAACAAACCGCCCTTCACAATCAGTACAAAGATACTGCACCGCGGCGAACATCCTCATGCCCGCGAAAAGATCGAGTCAAACATCACCGAGTCCTTAACGGCCTTGCAACTGCCACAAGTAGATATTGAATATTTACATGAACCAGACCGCTCAACACCGTTTGAAGAGACGTGCGAAGCGATGAATAAAGCGTATCTTGAAGGAAAGTTTCGCAGGTTTGGGCTCTCGAATCATTCGCCTGAAGAGATTGAGGAGGTGGTAAAGATCTGTGAGGAAAAAGGGTATGTGAAGCCGAGTGTTTGTCAGGGGCATTATAATGCTATTGCGAGGGCAGCGGAGAAGGATTTAGTGCCGGTTTTGAGGAAGTATGGGATTGCCTTTTACGCGTATAGGTTATTCATCCCCTCAACCATGATTTATTTGAGTGATTTTTTACTGATGTTGATTTCTGTACACAGTCCAGCGGCAGCAGGCATGTTCTCCGGCAACTACAAAACAAAAACCGAGGTCGGGAACCGATACGATACTACAGTATGTCATACCTCCCAACATCCACTATCTCAAATGTCGAATACTAACATAGAAAAAAAAAATGAAAGCTCCCCATCGGCCAACTCTACACAAGATGGTACATCCGACCCTCCGTCATATCCGCGGTCGATGCCGCGGTCGAAATCGCGTCCAAACATGGCATCTCCGGCCACGCCGCCGCTCTTCGATGGGTGGCCTACCACAGTGTCTTAGATGCCAAGTATGGTGATGCTATTGTCCTGGGTGCATCGAAGGTTGAGCAGCTTCAGCAGAATATGGATATTGTTGAGGCTGGGCCATTGCCGGAGGAGGTGGCTGAGGCGTATTCTGGGGTTTTTAGTCAGGTGTGATTCTTTTTCGATTCGATCTAAGATCGTGTAGCTTGGCTCTTAGAGATATACTTTAGATTAAGTTATGTGATGGAGATGAGGGATTTGATCTACGCTAGGCGTATAACTAGGCTAGGGCTTTTGTGGTGGCTACCGTATCAGCTAAGAGGCGCGTACAGTCTACGGATGTCTCGGAGTCGGAGTTTCTCACCCATTAAGCTTCATGTCGATACGCCCTTTGTGAAGGGTTCAAATCCTTGCAATATGTTGTTCTTAGGGTCTTTTAAGGAATCGTATTGGGTTCATTCTAGCTTAATACTGGCAGGGCTGATCTAGCCAGCTATATTAGCAGCGAACTCCGCCCATTTGACATTCTTACCATTTCAAAAAAAAAAAAAAAAAAAAAAAAACACCTTCATTCCAAATATATATTTACAATCATTCAAATAATAAAAGGAAAAAAATACTCACATCGTGTGAGGGGCTAAAAGGACCAAAACCGGGATCCGGGACAATTACGTTGCTGCCTTGGTGCCTTGCTCCGTTGTCCGGACTGCTCTTAAGAGACATTGGATTTGTTATACCTTCCCCGCACTGTCTTATCTACTATTCTGTTTTTCATTTTCATGATGCTGTTTGTTTAACGACAACAAAACTAATTCTGTGGGGTTTACATCTTCTACCCTCAACTCGGATAGACAAGGATACTGCACGAGCTGACCCGATCGATCGCCCGTTTCGGCAAGTTAGGGCTATCTGCTTGCTATCTGAGTGCGCGTGCTGCTTAGGAGAGAAGGATGCAGATAACGACCACCAGCTCAATGTGAAGACCGATAGATTGAATTCTAACACAACTGACCTAAGCGCGATGGTAGAGTACAGTCCTAATTCACCATGACTTATCAGCCGTCACTAACCCACACCAACGAGTAATCCAGGCAACCAACACCCTCGACAGCCTCCCAGTCGAACTAAAATTATGTATCCTCCAACAACTCCCCAACCTCCAGTCCATCCAAGTCCTCACCCGCGCCTCATCCAAATATTTCCAAACATACACCCAATTCCGCTCCCAAGTGCTATACGACCTCCTCCTTCGCCAATACAATGACGAAGTCGACATCCCCGAAGCCGTTGTCACCATGCGCTCCGAGGGCGTGATAGCAGAAAACACCCACAATCGCGACAAAATCATTGATTTACTAGACTATCGACGTCGGGGGGCGAAAGAATGCAAGACTAACTTCAGAGCGGACTCGTTCACCGCCCACGAAATTATGAAGATGATGAAGCTACATGAATCAGCTATATATTTTATGGAGGATTATGCGGCTGACCTTCCTGCACCGTCCTGGTGGGATCATAAATCGCGGAAATGGACGTCGCCGATTGTATTCTCGCATACGGAGCGAGCGAGGTTTTTTCGGGCGTTCTATAGGTTTCAGACGTGGTGTCATATCTTCGGGCAGCCGGAGTATGGTCGTCACTTTTCTTCAGTTTCTTCATCAACTTCGTCATCTGTCGGGTCTTCGTTCTCGGCAGGACTGGAAGCACCGTCCGAGAACGAATGGGCGGACCGAACATTCACACTGGAGCAAGCATGGAGGCTGATATGGGGCACAATGCCTCCCTGGGAGATTGAAGAAGTCGGGGCTCTGTTGGATTATTTCATGTCAAAATACATCCAAGTCTTTCAAGAGATTACGACTGCGCTTATTAATGGTCATAGACCTGGTAACTCTGCGGAGGACGATCCTGTGCCTTCCGCAGCTCTGCCGGATGATTCAGCGCCTGTAGGAACGTTGCCACTGGGCACACCGATTCATATGGCTTATGAATTACGCGGTATGTTCATTAATATCAGTTACTGGTGAATAGAGCCCATCTCTGACGCTATATAGGAGATCCATGGTCCTTAGCAATAACCTTCCGTTACTCCATGATCGAAATAGGCCCCTACTTCCTCTACAAAATCCTGCAACAACCCTACGACGACCGGCACATCTCCGTCTCCAATAATATGCGCAGCGTCTTCACTACAAAACTCTGGGAAGTTACGGGTATCAACGATGAACAGAAAGTACCTTTATTATCACCAGCCGATAGATACGAGCGTGCCGATATTGCTAGACATGTAAATTTGTTGCATGTGTTGGAGAGGCCGAATAAATCCTGGATTAGACATTGGGCGGGCGAAGAAGGACAGCTTCATCCGGATCTGTGGCTGAAGAACGGGGTTGGACATTACGGTTCGTATCCAACTTCGAATAGGAGGGAGTGGAAATGGGGGTATGTTCTTTGGGATGACGAGAGGTTGGAGGAGTGGAATGCTGTGGAGCTTAGTGCTAGGATTTAATGGGACTTTCTGCCTTTCTTTGTCAGATATTACTTAATGAATCAGAAAATTGTATTAGAAGGACTGAGTTTCATACTTGTCCCTGTTCTAAATACTATTAAAGAAGCCTCTATCGAGTTCCGAGTCTGTTATACATATTTATCATAGCTCAACACAAAACAGTCTTCAAGGGGTTCGAAACTAGGATATATAAATTATGTTAAGCAAGCCAACTACACCAGAAAGCAGCGCAAATGGGAGATGGTCTAGCATGCTAAGCTATAACTAGCAATAAGAAAGTATGCTCTGACTGCAGAAAAGGAAATGATTTCATTACCAGCCTATTTGGCTGGTAATGAAAGCATCAATTGCAGAAAGCTAAATGGGCCACCATGTGGAGAAAAACTGCCATGATTGAGTGCCATAGTATTTACTACATTCAAAAGTTGACAGTTTTTAGAATTTCCTTGGTCATTTTACTCGGAAATTGCCGTTATCTGTTCTGTGAGAAACACCACTCAGGGGTCGGGAGTAAGTTTGGGATGGTCACATGGACGAAAGGAATACCTGGATATTACTGGCCAATTATATAGAACTCAACAGACTACTCTAGATTCATGTCATTGTTCCTCGGTCTTTCCTAAGTAGGCAAATCCTCGACCTCCATCGGTGAATGGAGATGTATACTATATATCCAGGATGGTGGATGCAAACACTTTAAAGGAATTACAAACAACTAGTTATGAAGAGCAGTGCGCCCTGGGTGAACTTCCTGGGATGCTCCTGTTTGCTTTCACAAATATAGTGACGTATACCCTCTGCACCATGGGATATGGGTGTATGGGTTTATGGAAAAGTCCGCCCTTCTGAATGTCTCTTGCTTGGGTATAAAATGAATCCACAACTTTCTTTCCTCTCTCTCTTTCACTAGCTTCACAAAGCTCCACCAAATCGCACTTCCAGCTGTAAAAAATTCTCCCTTATTTCCCATATTCATCAAATCTTTGAGGTATGTATTGCCTTTAGACTACAGGCATCTCACATCATGGCTTTAGCAGAGGATGGATGAATCAAATATAGATCTCAGACACATTTGCTAACATTGAACATGTTGTATGCAGAAAATCAAATATTGAACCACAACAACATGGGCCGTCACCAGATTCACACTGGACCAGGCCTAGTGACCCCCATCGCTGGCATCGACTTGTCACGCTGCGGCGGGAATCTTAACAACCCCGTCCGTGATCTTGAGTGGCGTGCTTCCAAAGCTCAAGATCTCAACACCACCTATCGACGCAAGGCAGCCAAGATCTACACTCACGGTGCCGTCGCCGACCTGGCCCCCTGTAGCCGATGTGCCGAGGCCAAAGGCCCCTTCCAGAAGTGTGTGATCGCATGGGATAACACTGGATATGTTAGCAACGCAAATTGCGCTAACTGCTACTGGTTTCACAAGACTAGCTCGTGCGATAGACGGTACGTCTTGCCATGCCAGGCCTTGGCAGAAGAAGGTCAAGACCTTGGTGGCTTCGAGGATGCCTGTAGAATTCACTGCCACGGTGCTCACATCCCTGATGACGATGGGGCCGAGAATGAAGCGAAGTCTTCCGATGAAGGGGATGAGGATACCGATGACTACACCGATCACCACAGCCACAGCCACAACGACATGAACGAGGACAACGATGCGGATGGCAACGACGGTGATTATGAAATGGAAGAGGAAGATGCTGCGTCTGAAGTGGACGGCATCAAGGGCATGGACGAGAATATGCCTCGTGTCAACAAGCGTGAGGTAGATGACGACGACGAATACAAGCCACCAAAGGCAAAGAAGATGTGTTAACTGCTATCAATGGTTATCCAGTTTAAATTGTAGACAAATTGACAAGCCCAGTGTATGATTAAAATCATATGTATCGCCAAATAACATTACGATCAATTATGGGGATATTATCGAGAATAGATCGACATGGGTTAAAAGGCTGAGCACTTTATTCTTATTGAAACGAGAAATATTTACAAATACACAAAGGAAGAAGTGCTTTAGCTTTGATATAATAACATTATATCACTTCCTTCAAATACCAGTTGGGAATTAGTGTGTCGGTATGAGAGCCATCGCCTTGGTAACCTGATCCCCTTCTTTGTTTATGTCTCCCCAGCCCTGACCGATGCAGAATTTCACATTACCATTTTATTTCCATTTTAGGAAATTTTGAACCATCACCAGTTTCTTTTTGTGAACCTTCCATTTTGTCTCATCCAAGGGTCATTTGCGCCTTACTCTATTCATCTTTTCTTCAAAGAATCCACAGCAATTGTCGCCAACACGATTCCTTCAATCATGGCCGAAGTTGACGCAAAGGGGACGCCACAACGAGGCGGGGGTGCTATTGTATTTAGATTTCGATATGGCTCATGAGAAATGGTTAGATAGTGAGCATGCTGGAAGTTGCTTAATTACCATTTGATTTATGTTTACGGAGGGATAAGGATTGGCTCTATGGAAGGTAGCGGCCATTCAATCATCAGTTCAGCGGTCTTGGTTGTGCCTGATTTTCCCACTGCAAGACATCAAAACCTTTGTTATTATTTCTCAGATATTGAAAACTGGCCAAATCATAGTCCATTATTGAAAGGATATTTTCTCAAAGAATATTCATAGTCCTAGCTAGCATCCAGACCCTTAGGCAAACGAACAGTAAACCCGGTATCCTTTTCAATATCATCAAATATCTCCTGTATGGGGGTGATATAAGCCACGCCAGTTGCAGTGTTCATTGCATATATCACTCCCACAACCGTATTGTCAACGCGATCCACAACCCACGCACCGCAATCTTTCGGCTCACTGAATTGTTTGTGGGTTCGACTTGGAATTAGTGCCCATTCTGGCGCTACTATTATTCTGCCGTTTTGTTCGGTGTGGTAACGCACATAGCTCTTGGTGTAGCTGACGTGACCATTTGTGAGATCTGGGTATTTTGCCTTGTAGACAACAGATCCAGGTTTGAGAGTTTCTGTGCTGGTTAGCGGCATCTTGATTTGGCTGAATGACAACGACTCTCGAATCATGTTTGTATTGTCAGATCGTGCCCGGCCTTTGTCCAGGGTAACAAGGGCCCAGTCAAGATGATGATTTAGAGATACGCGTGAACCGGAAGATGCACAGACAGTACCGATAGCAAGACTATCATCAGAAATGATCTGCTTTCTCTTTCGTTCCTCATCTTTCTTAGATTGGAGGTAGGCACGTTGATCAGCCATAACATTGGGTTCCCAATCGGGATTCCAATCACTTTTGATCTGTTCAATCTCCGTTCTGAGCCATTTCAAATCCCTGAAGGCGTCACGGAGTTGTTCAAACCATGAATGACAGTTTGGGTAGGAGCACGCGAGAGTCTCGTATTGCGCCACGGATATACGGGTGAAATCTATTCATTATGGTTAGCCAGTAACTACAACAAATGCCCCCTTTTCATAGATGTCACATACCCGATGCAGCTCCAACATCTATTTTTAATGAACTTCCAGACATAGGTAAATAGGAGTGGCAAGTCAATGCACATAGCTTCTGACAAGTGCCATCACCGTCAACCAGCTCGATAATACCCCCAACTGTCCCCCCGGTGTATTCCCCCATGATATAGTGGAATGAAACATTACTCCCAGGTGGTAGAAAGGTCTGGTCGGTGAAACTATCAGACACCACACCATCATGTCGCTCCAGTTTGCCAACGCGTATCTCAACACGAGCTCCCATCATCGCATGGATTTCCTGTATGGATTTTAAAAACGCCCAATTGACCATCGGCAGACTGTAGGCAGTAATAACCACTGTAATTTCTGTGCACCTCACCCCTGCCCTTTCACCCTCGCTCTGAAAGCATTCAACGGACGCCCAATCAATACCCATCTGGTCGAGATTGTGAATTATCATTTTTGCAGTATAGTCCCATGTTGTCCCTGCCCATTTCGATGGTATCGTCGATGTGATGTGACTGGTTTCGAATCGGCTATTTGAATCAATGACTTCTGGATATATGAGTTTCGTGATGGCATAATTGCAAAGTGGGCGATTTGCAGGATAGAAAGATAACAGAAAGTCGTCATCAACTGTACCGAATGCGTGAAGACCCATGGCTTCTGCCATGGTATGAAAAAGGCCCATGGATTGCGCCATGGTGATAACCTCTCTGGAGTTGTGTTCGTCTCCACAGTCGATGAGGATAGTTTCTAGTAATCGGAGAAGTGGAGGGGCCATGTTGGCATTTCGCTAGAGAGACTGTCGTGAGGCGGCTGGGAACTGTCGCAGTCCGCAATTGAGGTAGTAGTTTTTGAGGATTTTAACGCGTGTGTGGTCTTGACTGCGCTGGAGATTGAAGGGAGATGCTCAACAAGCGAAAGGTCTGATGAATATCTATCAGAATGATACAAAATGGTAAAGAAAATCCAGGATAATACCTCATCTTGACCCAATTTATAGGCGATCATCCATCTTTATTAAACTGACAAGAGCTTTCTGTACAAGGTTCAAAGGACAGATTTGTCGCGATAGATCGTATGACTGGTCCTGTGGTCTGTCTTCTCTTCATCTAAGAATATGACTTCCCATTCACAGCTTGGATATATGTGCAATGAAAAGTAGCTTTATTCATGAATATTTTGAGCTTGAAAGGTGAGACAGAAATAGATCAGATGGTGTCATCAATCATTAGATAGAAGGTGACTGAGTAGTGAAAGTACAGATGAGGGGAAAGCGTGTTGGAGAATAGACGCGGCAAACAAACTGCAAAATCACTATCATCCAAGTCATTGAATTTTTCGCTATCTACACACTACCTAGGAATTGGATCATGATTCTAGAAATAAATAACCTGAAGTATATATAAAGCTGAAATGTTGTACTTGGGTAGAATTTCGTCCAATGAATGCACCTGGACAGGCATATCAAGCCAAAGCCGGGGGGATATTCTTAGTAAAATATTCTTCCAACGTAGTAAGCTTCCCACGAGCAACGCTCACTGTCCAGGCAACTTTTTCCTTCGTCTCACTTCCGTAGTATCCCGTATCCTCACTATACAGCATCATCTCAGCCATACACTGCGCTCCATGAGGCGGTAAATACCCTTTGAAGACATCAACAGGGACCTGATTGTACTTGACTGTCTTACCCGTAAGACGAGTCAACGTTTCGGCCACGTCATCATAACTATAGAAGTCGGTTGATGCTGACAAGACTTTGCCCTCGAATTTGTCAGGCTCAGCTAGAACTGCACCGACATATTTTCCCGTATCGCCCTTGGTCTCGATATGCGGAAGTTTGGTATCGCCACGCACGACATTGATTATGGAAAACGTGCCATCACCGGAGTGGTGAGGAAGCACGAACCGATTATAGTTTTGCATGAAGCTTGAAGGCGCAAAGAAGGCGCTTTTGATGGGGAGGTTGCGGATATACTGCTCCACCTCGTATTTGGAGTCAAACGACTCGACGTTGGGGTATTTGCCCTTCGACTCTAGCGTTGGCGAGGACAGCGTACTCCAAATAAGGTATTTGACACCGGCTTCAATAGCAGCGTCAGCGATAGCCTTTCCCTGACGGACTTCGCGAGCTTTCAACTGCTCGTCGTATATGGTGGTGGTGACTGCGAAAACAGTATGGGCACCTTTGAACGCGGCTTTGATGGAGTCGATGTCATCGAGGTCACCTTGAACAACTTCGATGCCCTTGGCTGCTAATTCTTGAGCGGCTGGTTTTTGAGTGTCCCGTGTGACTGCACGAATGGAATATTCCTTGCTCAGAACTGGGTCTGCGACGACGTAGTTGGCGACTGAGCCGCCTTGGTTGCCAGTAGCGCCGAGGATGGTGAGGAGTTTGCTCATTGTGCTTTCTTGTGTCGTATATTCTGTAATTGTACTTGCAGCTTGGATATAGATTACACAGAACACGAGTAGTTCAAGCTTCTCAAGGAGCCATTCTTATAGGGACTGGATGAAGCAACTATTCAGAGGCCCACTTTAAGTCCGACCATAAAGCCGTTAGTAATCACGACCGTCGACGACCGAAAGATATCCCGGGGAAATGGACTTACAAAACGCGTATCTAAAACCGGACAATGATGTTTTACTAGCGGAGATAAAACCAATTCATACAGATTGAATACGAGTTGCGGAAAGCCCTTACCACCGACATCGACCCCGTATTACTAGCAAGAGTGGTCAATAATACCCATAATACTCGATGAAAATCTTGAACTATTGGTCAGATAACTTTCTATTCATCGAGATCCTGAGGTCAAATGAGGCAGGTATTCGAATGAGTGTTCACTGTGCTTGCGGTTGGGTGGTCGGACGTATCGGACTTAAGCCCGGTTTCCAGGGCTAATTTGGATAAGCCCTAATTCTAATGATTAGGACGACCGCAAGTATTGTAGTGCTGACATGTTTTGCACTAGTTAATATAACTACGTCTTATCATTTAATCCATGAACAGAGTAAGGTGCTAACTACTTGCTCTTGTGCACCTTTGAGTCACTTTTTGAAGGTTACGTATGTTTGTTACGAAAACCGCTTTTCAATCGAATACTACAGAACGGAGGTCATTGGACATTGCCAACTTGATCAGGATTCAAAGAAATAGCACCCTGAATTTGTACAAGTAGCAAGTTCCCGTATTTGCTGTGCATGGGTGACTTGCTGAAAGGTTTCTCAAGTGATTGTCGATATCGTGAGTAGTAGGAATGAGGCCGCGGAAAGTCCAAGCTAAACTCGACGGTCCATGTATAGCGTATGCTTTTCAAAATCGCCGATGAATACTACCTAAATACGTCACGTACTAGGTTACGGCTACGAGGCTAAAAATGGCCAGGTCCACGAAGAATCTTGTCAAAGTCGTCTAAATACGCGCTGCCTGGTCGTAGATTGGCTATTACCAGAATTTCAAGGGGGTATAGTTAAATGATCTTGATCTTTTCGCATTGAAACTGTTTTCCTACCCGGAGAATATTAGTCCTTGGACCCACATAAGAATAGATCACTCAGACCGCAGGATGGGGGGCTGACATGTAAATATCAGACAATGACCAGTAGTAGTAACAGTTGCAGTAGCCGTAGTGGTTGTGAATAGAGCAATTGTAATGATGCAGCAGAGGAACTGGTAGTCGTCGAAGTTGAGGAGGCGACTGTTCTGAAGGCTGTAGTCGTCACTGGAGCTGAGGAGTCGACTGTTTTTGAGGCTATACTGAGGGCTGTAGAAGCCACAGAAGCAACGAAACCCGCTAGAGTTCCATCATATGCTGTCGCAAACACCAAGGTTCCATTGATATCCGCCGTTGTATCGATGACTGTTGCTAAAGCCGTGGCATCGTAACTTGTAATATCCATCAAAACATCTGGCCAGATACTAGAAGTGCACACCGCGTCCAGACCCGGACGATCCGTATTGTGGTAGTTTGGGGCATAAAGCGAATAGCCTCTATCTCTCAAGTAAGCATGTATCGTCTAGCTGGGATGCTAAGAGAGCCTGAAACATACCTTGGGCAACAAATGATGTAGGATTCAGTGACATTGTACGTCTCCCAATTTTTAGGACAGACCAGCTGGGTGAATGGTGGTAAGGGACCAGTAGCCACAGCACTATAGTAGAATTGACTTGGATAGCAAGATGTGAGGGTCAAGGTTGGCACTGGGTTGATGATATTCTGCCACAGCTGGCTTGTCCATGAAGGCACCGCCGTGATCCCAGTATCGCATCCTGAAGGCTGTGTAAAAATAGTGTTAAGGATCAACTCATCCCCAGCCTCAGTTATACTGGGAATTGGGGTCGGTGTGATTGACGGGGTGGAACCTGATGTTAATGAGGTTGAAGTAGGGAGACTTGACGTCGAGCTAATGGTTAATACAGAGGAAGTAGACAATGATAAGCTTTGGTGCATTGAGCTAGAGGCCAGGAGGCCTATAGAATTGAGTTGGCCAAAACTCAGTGGGAGGAACCCTAAAGCAAGCAACACCAGTCGCGATATGAACTGCATATCGTTCAATCTCCAATCTCTTTTCAGGTTTCTGTTAGAGTAAGGTAAGGAAACGAGTGTAAGCCAAAAGATGTTAAATGAAAAGGCAATAGTATTGAGCGCCGAGGATCGAAGTTCACCACATTATGGAATGGCCCTCCCACTTCTCGGGGGCGTTATCAGCTATTCTACTGTGAATCATTTAGTTAGTCTGTAGGATCTTTGGTATTATTTAATATACACTTCGTGTTGAGATAAGAGCAGTACACATGCCACATCTTCAAGTCGTCACATAGTAATTGCGGCCCATAAACTTCCCCTTAATGGTGCATACCGGTAGAACTAAGAATCCTACGGCAGTTCGTAGACTCCACATAAGCCCCCAACACCAACCAGATTGCTTTTGCAAAGCCATCTGGGGGGCAGCTTTCCTTTCGATGTAACCTCAAACGTCCGTTTTATTAGTCACTATCTTTGCACCATAAGTTAGTTACCTAGTTAGCTAATTAAATGGTGGAAATATTAATATGCGCAATACTAACTAGGGCATGTCGACTACATAACATGACAGTTGAACTCATTACCGAGCTTCTTCATATGGTCACAACCACCATACAAACAGGCAGTGTAATGGTTTAATAGAAATTCCATGTAGCCATACTTTGAATCCTTGCTAGATCATTCCAATGATGTTCTTTCATTACTTCCAGGCGATCCTGTCTCGCTTGCTGCATTCCCATACTTGTATTGGGAGGCATATGCCACAAAGAATGCATTTTGGATAGGCTGAAACAGGTATATTTTTGAACTAAGCAGTAAACAAATTACTAAAATTGGGACATACGACTTGTAGGGGCCTTTAGATGACCATTGAAGGCAACTGGATCACCCGGATTGTTGGAATTGCAGTGGAATCTTGATGATGTAATTAACAGAACGTCTCCCCTTAACTAGTTAGTTACTCAAATCAATCACATATAAGGTAAATTCAATCCAGTAATGAGGAGCGCCCCTGATCGTCAATTCTTGAAGTGCTCCTCAGTCCCAAATTGGAATGATTGCTAGGTGCAAGAGACAGAATTGGAAATCCATGTTCGTTTTTCTCCTCTCAGGCACCTAGGTAGGCAATAATTGTTGAATGACCAAAGTTTGAATCGATGACTACACAAAGAGCATATTATGAGTAACCAGGCTGCCAATCATTGGAATTAGTACTAACTGAAGTGACAGTCTGGATTTGCATGACCGTTCCATGATAATACTAGGACAAATTTTGCAAGGCGGAATGTGCTTTCAATGATATATTTAGGAGGCAGGCATGAATGTCGATTTCTGGGTTGAATCCTAACTCACAAGCTTCAGAAACAAGGTCCAATGGTTATCCTAGACATAAAAGCAGAAGCGATTTTGGCAACAAACAGAATGAGAGAATCATCGACATGTAATTCCTGTAATAGTGGCATGTCATTCGTTTCCCTTTTTTCATTCTACCCCACCTGGACAGATGGCCTGTGGAATCCCCCTTCTCGATATTTTAAAGGCCATCCATGACAAGTACATGTGGCTTTCAAGTACATTTCACAAACGGCACTTGGCCGCATCTATATCAACAACTTCTTCACTAGATCCGAGCCCATCTCAGCATCCGAGTCCAAGATAGTAAAGAAATTCTCGTTCTCAGAAAGGATGCGCAACTTGCAAGCCACATAGTGAATTACCAGATCCCGAATTGCTGACTGTCCTTCTGGCTCCGCTCGTCCAGTGTTGGTGTAAACAAAATCCAATAGTTCAAGAATCATCTTCGGGTTTGTCGTCTTTGGTGATGACAAAGGATATGCACACAAATCACGGTGCAGCGTTGCCAGGCTCTGTTGACGTAAAGGTTCAATGAGATACTTTGTCGCAAAAGTGTAGCATTTGGCATGGAAAAGAATGTCTGGCTCTGAGCATATTTTTGCAAGCGCACCGTCAAACTTCAGCGAAATGAACTTTTCCCAGAGATCAGTGAAGAAGTAATTGTTGCCATTTTTCTCTATTTCCGTGTAACCCCATTCATCCAGATTTCTGTAAAAACTGCTCCGGTTGGCCAATTTATTTTTGTGCTTTTTCTTGTTAATGGGTGAAACAAACCCTGAATTAACCGCGGCCTTGTCCAGCTGTCCTTCCATTTTTGAACCCGCTTCCACTCTTTCATCCCCCTCTTTAGTAGGAGTCACATATTGGCCAGTATAAAGGAATTCGCAGAAACCGATGAAAGTACTCGCTTCGACGTCTTCGAGCGTGCAGGTTTTAGTATGAGACTCCAACATAGAGCCATTATTCATAAGAGAGGACAGGGGGGCTGACAGATTTTCCACGACGGCGGTATGGATTGTCAGAGGGGTCTTATCATGTCCCACCAGGAAAGTAAAATGTGGAGATCGAATGATTCTAAGATGGTGAGAGTTATTACGAGACAAGGATTGAAATTGATAGATCAAGAGAAACCCACTTTTGATAGTTAACCATGGTTGGCATGTAAACCCTTGAAACGTTCGTTTCAAATAAGCAAGATATTGACGTTGAAAGGCTGCGGGTGTCCAACTCCAGGAATAAATATTTTTGTGTTTGAGGGAGGATGGTGGTAGTTCAGAAAGGAAGAATTGGATTTCTGAATTGGCACTTGGGTAGATATTTATACTCTGCCGTGAGACACACTGGTATCACTTTGGAGCTGGTAGAATAACCGGGTAACCTCTAAAATATCCCTACCAAAAACGCCGGATACCTCCGTCCATGAATGAGTAAACGACACAAAACAAAGACTGTTTGTGTATAGGAACACGGTGTCCCAATATGACTTCGTTACGAATTCCCGATATGGTAATATTCCATTGCGCGATAGAGACTCTATTTTGATGCCAAGAGCCGTCATGGTTAACGATTGTTTTGTTCATCGTTCAGAGTAAATATTGAACTGATTGTTGTATAATGGGAGGAGTATTCGAATCGATATGCTCACATATCTAGCTCGAGGGATACTTGCCGGATTACCATAGTCTATAATCGACAGCCTCTAGGTTAAACAATTATTCCGGCATTCAGATCGATGGTAAAATGTGAGGACTAAATCAACCGAATTTCTAATAATAACTGTAAATTCGTGTATGGTGGTTAAGGATCCCTCTTTGTATATAATATGTCCATCCTCAATCTTTTGTTCCGAATCATATTTGTCTCATTCTTAGGCTCAAGAGGAAAAGACAACTAACATTTCCAGGATTATATATCTACTGTATATCTGACTTGAAGAGAAGAAACTTGACGCATTGATATCTACCTGGGTATGGCGCATTATTGTTGGTTTTGAGGTTGTACAATCATCCTTGCATATCCCAGTGCAGACATGCGGGTTGAATTATCCACAGCTGGCTCATTCCGAAATGTTCAATGAATAGTTCATGAGCTCCGGTTTTCCCCAGACGGGCTCAGCTAGTTCTTACATGTCGGTGTCTTACCTAGGCTTAGCCATGGACGCTGGAATACTATAGATTGATGGCATTTTCCGGGATATATTAATGATTATCAAGGATATCCTAGAAGTGACCAGCTCGTGGCTTGTATCAGAAATTAAGACTTCGATGTTCGATTCATTGTCCTCGTTCTATCGCATCCATGCCTGGGTTGTAATGATTATATACAATTTGTTCTCCTAAGTCCCAATCTTCCCATCCAATTCTCCCAGACGTGCATAACCATAACCTTTCCGCAGACTGTCAAAAAAAGCTCTTGTGCCCTTGCAGCATTTCCGCAATTGCACTCATCGTGCTACTCATCGTGCTACTCATCGCAGTGGTCGCAGTAGTTTGAGCTCTGGCTAATATTATATTTGCGATCTCTCTGGGAAATTTGATTTGATCTGGCCTCATTAGGCGTCGCAGCCTTTGCGTCATATTTGCATTTAGGTGTCATATATGCACCGGTATACACATATTCGCAAAATCCAATAAAAGTATCCACATCAACTTCTTCGAGTGTTGCAACTCCACTTTGAGATTCGTTTCATGGATCCATTGCTCATTAGAGCATACAGAGGAGCCGATAGCGTCTTCACGACGGCGGGATGAATCGTCAGGGGAGTTTTTTTCTCACCGACAAGGAAGGTGAAGTGCGAAGATGAAATGATCCTATCATTGGCATTGTTAGTGAGATAAGACAGATATGAACTGTTAGTTAAGAAAACGTACTCTTTGTAGTTGACCATTTTTGTTGGTTTATCTCCGAGTAGAAGGAAGGACAAGGCGTTCTTCCAACAGTTTGGGGATACTAAAGACCTCTATCTCTGCTCCGATGAGAGGTGAGATGATTAAATAGAAAGGAAGAAATAAACTCAGTGAGCGCAAACTCTTGTGGGAAAGTAAGGCCTTCCTGGAAACCGAGTAGCAGATCAAGCAAAGGAACAGATTCAGGAGTCCGAGGAAAGGTTCTCTCCCTCAGAAGTTGTGGATGGCCCTTCAGTCGATAAATTCGATCCCAATCTAATTCGTACGGGAGGAGATAAAACCAGATTAAGATTGAAACTAAACTCTTATGGAAAGTGAGCGCCGTTCTTAGAGGTCAGCTAGCGGTCCAAGAAAAAGTGAGAAAGTTTTAGGTTGAAAAACGTGCGTCTGTTTAGGAACCTGTAGAGAGAATTCCAGTATGTTAAGCTATCCTTGGGTGATTTTTGAGAGAAATAAGTTGACTCATATCGATCGTGAGTCCAACTGCTTGGTGGCAAGCGAGGCTTCGGAGAATGAGAATCAAGTGGAAGTGATATACTTGTGAGTTTGAGAAAGGGCTATTTGCTCAAGCTACGGAGGGCATCTCAGTTGAAAACGTTGAATAGTATTCAGATTCCTTTGATTGAATTAATGTAATGAAGAAGAATAGGCCCAAAATTAAGTTTTATTGTCTCCAGAAGTCAAAGTGAAGAATGAACTCCATCATCAGGAACACCTCTTGAATGACGAATCCAACTATAATGCCTTCAACGCTTCCTTTAAAATATCAAGAGCAAGGTCGCCATTACCTGCGACAATATGCTCAAACCTCTCCTCACCAACCAACTTGTCAATGTGACACAACGCATACCGAAAACCCAAGTTTCGAAGAGGAGACTCTTCTCCTAGCTCATGTCGTGCCGTATGAGTATAGGAATACTCAATCAAGTCGAGAAGGATCTGCACATCGCTTGGATTCATGTAAAACTCACACAGATCTCCGTGCAGCTTGCTCAGGCACTGCCTCTGTAGAGACAGGATCTGGAACTCAGTAGCAAAAACGTAGAGCTTTGCATGAAACATGATGTTTGGGTTGACGGAGACCATGGCTGGAACGTCGTAGAAATTCAGGGATCTGAATTGTTCGAAGAAGCGACGATGGGAGGCGCTGTTGTTTCGCTGTGGTGAGATTGTGCGGGCTATTGGGCTGCGTGCTCGGAGGTAACGGGATCCACGTTCAATACTACCATCTTCCTCATCGGAAATGTTGACGGACAAGTCTGAATGCTGGCCATTCTGGACCACGGGAGTAACATAAGTACCTCGGTATGCAAACTCGGTGAAGCGTGTAAACGTTTCTGCTTCTACATGTTTGAGTACGATAGGTTTTTCATTGCTGGCTTGTTGAACGATAAGCTCAGCGAGGGGCTATGACAGATCTTGTACCACGGCGGCATGAATCGAGGTTTTCGTTCCTCCAACGACAAAAGTAACGAGGGATGACTGGATAATTCTGGGACAGAAGAAAAGAGTGTCAGCAACTTCCATGCATCATACAGGGTTCAGGGTAATTTAACTCCTTCCAGTTTGGCAGATTGGCCATGGCTAGAGACGTGTCAGCCTCTGTTGAGACTGAAGGATTTCAAAGGGAAAACTCAATCTGAAATGTCCTCTTGGTTGCCTTGTCTGAGACATGTTAGGTGCCAGCTGAGGTTAGCAATGACGAGCAGTTGTAGGATAAGGTCGAAATGACTGCAAGAAATAGACTAGGAATGAGAGGAGGGAAGACGAGTCAGTCTGTGTATTGTCAAAGAAAATTTGCAGAATGATCTTGAATAGTCTTGCACAATAATCGCCTATAGCAACCTAGTATAAACACAAGTAAGAGAAATGATAACAATGCTTTACAGTAACATTGATAGCATTGAAAATCTCTGATGTTATTTATCTAATCTAGCTTGGTTTATTCAATGCACAATATATCTAATAACCATTCATATTAGCATGAAAATCTCATCTTAGACAAAAATGTCAGATGCGTGACCTGTTTATCCGGTTTGTTATCTCTCGTATCCTAGATCTGGTTCGCGACAAGAGTTTCGAAGACCTTGCAGATCTGCACCCCGAGATTACCATTGATCGTTCCAAGGTTTAGACTGAGTGAACGCAACTTGGGTCGGTAGTTGGGGAATGATGGAAGAGAATTCTGTGTGCGGGCATCTAGACTGGATATGCCGCAGATTGATATGATGGCAACTTTGCACCCATTGAATGCATCTTGAATTGACGCACGTGGGTAGATCACTAAAACGTCCCAATGGCCAGGCGCCCTTCTGTGTAAGAACTAGGACTGGCCACCCACAGGCAATCAATCATAACTGAAAAACTGACTACAAACTATACGGATAATTCAACTGTCATTCCATAATGACATAGTGACTAAGATGAACCTCGTGGCTGATGAAAATAAAATCCGTAAAATAGCCCTAATAAGGGCTATCCGGTTAGGGTTATGTGGAGTCATACATACCTCAATAACCCCGTGTCGTGAAACGCTACATTATCCATCAACCTCGCTATTCTATAGACCAAGTAAGTGATATAAGTGAAATAAAGTGAAATTCTAGACTTTATCATAAACCCTTCGTCATCAGAAAGCACATGTCTAAAAAAAGTTGCTGCTAACATTTCCTCAAGATCCACTTCATATTAAGAAACCCACCGCTAGACCGGAAAATAGTTAGCACTATTTGGTACTACGCAAGTAATCGGACACGAGGCTAAACGCAATCTTCCGTTTGGGTCGTGAAGCAGGTGGATATTCATTTAGTTAACCATTATCTGATCTCATGTTGCTTACTATGTTATTTATATCCAAATTGTTTATAGACCTCGTCCCGGTAGTTATTTTCCCCTCTCTTTGCTTTTTCTTTTCTGCGGTCGTACAGGAATTCGCTAATATTCTTGTCAAAATGAAGAAGTCCATCGCTGTTGCGCTGACAATCGGCGCGAAGTGTGCGCTGGGGTTGGGTCTTTCAACACCCACCCTCCGCTTCACAGACAAGGGAACATTTCAAATCTCTATATTCTCAGATTTGCATTATGGCGAAGGTAAAATCCCGATCCCACATTAATTTTGGAGGGATGCTAACCCATCCCACAGCCGAAGATCTGGACTGGGGTCCTCAACAAGACATCAACTCAACCCGCGTCATGAACAGCATCTTGGACAATGAAAGCCCCCAACTTGTCGTGCTCAACGGCGACTTGATCACCGGCGAAAACACCTTCAAAGCTAATTCCAGCCACTATCTTGATCAAATCGTGGCCCCACTGGTAGGTCGCAATCTTTATTGGGCATGTACATACGGTAATCACGACAGCCAATTCAATCTCTCGCGACGAGACATCTTTACACGCGAGAAGCGATACCCGAATTCTCTGACGCAGAGTATGGTTCCGCCCTTTAGCTATGAATCTGGTGTGTCGAATTATTATTTGCCAGTCTACTCGGCTGATAAGAAGGACAAGACGCCGAAAGTGATTCTGTGGTTTTTTGATAGTAGGGGTGGGTATGAGTTTCAAAGCGTAGACAAGAATGGGAATGGTATTCCTATTGATGACTTTGTTGATCAGTCGGTAAGCCATCAAAAATACCCCTACAACTCCTACGATGAAATAGGCTGACTGTTCTACAGGTAGTCGACTGGTTCACCAAGACTCGCGATCACCTCAACAAGGTCCATCGTAAGACTATTCCTTCACTGGCATTCTTCCACATCCCCGTCACTGCCATGCTCGCTTTCCAGGAAACCCCTGGTCCCAAGTCGCATACCGAACCGGGTATTAACGATGATGTTCCGCTCGCCGGGCAAGGTCCATCCGATGGCTCCTTCAATTACACTGGTAAAGACAAGCCTTTCATGAAAGCTTTGGTCGAGACGGAGGGTTTGATAGCTACAATTAGCGGACATGATCACGGGAATGATTGGTAAGTTTTTACGCACCCGGCATGCAAATCGAGCCTGATCTAATCTTAGAATATAGGTGCTTCAAATGGAACACTACCCTCGCCGAAATGGACATCAAAGGCGACGGCGTTGTCCTCTGCTTCGACCGCCACAGCGGTTACGGCGGATACGGTAGCTGGACTCGTGGATCACGGCAAATCCTGTTAGACGAGAAAACATTGGGGAATCAGACTATCACATGGGTCCGTCTTGAAGAGGGAAGCGTCTCTGGTGCTGTGACACTGAATGCTACCTATGGCCAGGATTATTATCCAGCTGTGGGGGATACGTCGACATAATATAGACTTGGATAGTAGGGTTTAACCATCTAGGGTTAGATAGACCTCGGTTGTTAGACAATTCTCGCCCATGTCCAATCATAAGCCTTGTCCCCGCACTAGCTCTTACCAATCTGTTCCATTGTTTTGACTTCATCTCATCTTCATGTATGCAAACATTGGTAGATCTAAAACTATCAGGCATTAAACAGACGCAAACTAACTTACTACATATATGCATAATGTTAATGGACTTCATCCCCCGATCCCCGGATCCAGCTGTTCCTGGCTCATTGCCGCCTAGCGCGGACATCCCAGTTGCACCACCGCCATGGACCCTCAAAGCCAAATTATGGACGTTCATCTACCGCGACATTAATGAGACAAACACCTCTGAGCCAACCACCAGTCTGAACCCCAACAATGCAGCAGAAATATTACAGGATGTGCTCGCTCCCGGCTCATACAACCCCATGGAAGTCATTCATCCAGACGCCCTGCGCAGGCTCGACAATGGAAAATCCCAGCTCAACGGTATGGGCAGTGCGGCAAAAGCGCTCCTTATCATACGCTATGATGATTCGGATGTCGGTCCTTATGATGAAGTCATGGTCATTCCCGGTTTTTTTGTCAACCCACATACGGGGAAACGACATGCGAGGATAAGTAACATCTATGTTTCGACGGATGCGAGTGTATGGAATGGGAGGAGGAATTGGAGTAGGTTCCTTCTTCTTTTTCTTTCCTTGCGACATAATTTATTAATAGATCTTAAGATATCCCCAAGCACCGAGCACGCTTCGTCTTTGAACCTGTCGGTCAACGGGATCAACTAGTAAAAATCTATCACCCTGAAGATAGCGCTGCACCGCTCGACCCAAAAAGACCCTTTTTCACGGCTCTGTTGAAAGGGTCTGCATTACCAAACTTACCTTTACCAGCGATGGCACCAGCGGGTCTTGTGCAACCGCCTTTGGCAGCGCCCAGGTATCGCAATGAGTCAACCACAACCGCTGCTGTTATTGCGACTGATGACCCCAAAAATGGACGAGAGAATCCGTGGTTGATGATTACCCCGACATATAAGGGTTCATGGGGCTTGGCGTATATCTCGAAGGCGCCTACTAAAGGTGATGAAGAGAGCTTAGAATCGTATGGTGATGGAATCAGTCTTCCGAAGATGAATGCATGGTCAGTTGGAAGTTATTTCGAGGGGATTATTGACTTTCCGGCGTCAAAGATTGTGAGTTAGATTAAATGGCTCGGCTCCGATGTACATCCCATCTACACATAAACTATCATTAGACCACAAAGCGTTCCTGTCTCATTTCCACGGTATCGACTGTGTAGACGCCTGGTTGCCCCCGTCGAAAGTAGCCCTCGACGGCTCCTCCGGCGCATTCACATACGCACTCGGCCTATTATTCTCCTCATTCGACTTGGCCGCATTATACTTCTTAAATGCCTCCTCCACCAACAATCCAACTTCTTTTCTATTCCTGCCTATAATTCCAACACTCAACAACGACTCCGTCTCCTCAATCCAATCCTGTATCTTTCTATAGCCAATCTCATCCTTTTGGATTCTCTCGGGTAGCCCTTGACCACTAACAAGCGCCAACAGGCCCGCAATAACTGTATTCAGCGCACCCAAAATCGTAATAATAATACCATGATCACTCGCAAGCGGTCCCAGCGCAGTCAATGCAGCCCCAATAATGATTTGCGCAAAATGGCAGACCAAGACAACACACCACAGGCTGCGGAATTGCCACGTCTTCGCTCTCTTGGCGTTGATAACGGCCCGGTAGATGCCCATAGCTTCACGTCGGCCTTCTTCCATAGTTACAGTGTCGGTCGCGGCGAGGTGGTAGTTGATACCGACTGCGCGGCGGAAGATGATGAGCCTTTCATCGTCGTCGTCGCGCGGTGGGAGACCGGCGGGCGCGGGCCAGGCTTGGGCGGGGGCAGCTGCTGTTGCTCCTGATGCGCCATCCGGGCCAGTGGGCTTAACATCCATGGGTGGTCCGATGGAGGCGGTGGGTTGCGGTTGTGGTGGTGGTTGCGGTGGTGCTTGTGGTTGTGGTTGAGGTTGAGCTGGGGGAGTGGTGTCCGTCTTTTTGCTGCTGTTGCCTTGTTGCGGTTGACTCTGGGGTTCACTTTGTTTCTTCTTGTCGGTCTTTGGGAGCAGAGGCGATGATTCCGTCGGCTCATCGTGATGTGCATCAGCATGACTGTCAGGCATTTTGGACAGTAATTATTGTGTCAGTTACACAGCTCAACTTTTTCGAAATAATGAATATCTATTGTTAAGAAAAAAAGATCCCACAAGGCACTGTTCCTTGTGTACGGAGTATACGGTACGGAGCAAAGTCTGTAAAACACAAAAAGTTCCACAATCTTACCTTTTGTACTTCCAGGAACACCACACACACCCATAACCGTCAGGAGGCTGGAGTTTATACTTCCAACTACAGCAGCCAACTAACAAAGCCAATGATAAGGCCATCACCAGACTCGGCCTAGTTACACGCTAAAACAAAGTCCGTGCCGGCGTCACAGGCCCAGAAATGCCGGAGGTTCGGCGCTATCAGGTACTAAATCGCTAGTCAATCTAACCGTAGATTTAGGCGGGGAGCCGTCGCAACCCTAATGTCTTGGGGTGGGCGCGGTAGATCCACTGTCGATGCGGTGGTTGTCGTCTGATCGCGAGGAGACTCTAAAAACATACAGTCGTCCCGATGGCCATTGGTCAAATTCGCGCGTTACACAAGCACTACAGAGTAACTAGATCAGTCTTGTATGTATGTATGTATGCATACTACGTAGTGAAACGGACATGCTCCGTCTACCAATTCACTAACAGATAAGCGGCGAGAATATATCAATACAGCCCATGGTACATAACCTAACCAATACTCTGTACTACATATTTACTTCTCAAATATTCAACGCATCCGTCCCAAACCCCGTCCCAACCTCAGAATCCTGCGGCTGCATCGCATCCTGTACAAGAAACTGCTCCAAATCAAACTCGCGCAAACTCGGCATGTCAGCAATCAGATCCTCCAGCCACAGGAACTCTGCAGAATCAGTTGCTGGCATTGTCGTCGCTGCTTGCTGTTGTTGTTGATATCCATTATTTTGTTTCGGGCTACCTACACCCGTGATCTGAGAAGAGGTGTTTAGAGTGATAGCTGGTGCAGCCGAATGTATATTCAACACATCACGAAGCGCCTTTGCATCTTCCTCTTTTCGTCGCTGATGCAGTAGTATCAGTAAATAGGCTGTGTTGTATGCTTCTCGCATCATGGCGTTATTCCATGTATTCGCGACAAGTTCTAGTGTGCTCATCGCATCACCCAACAGTGCCAGCGAGGCGCGGCTATCAATCGCCAACAATAGACAGATCGCCTGAAACGGGACGTTAGCTACATGATGCCAGGGACTACTATCCGCAACCATTTGTCGGGCAGCGCGTAGTCCTTTGACAACCAAAGCCAAGATACGATCTGCTTGGAGGTTCAACATGTTCGATTTTTGAGCTCGGAGACGTCGAAATATGCATAGCATCAGATTTACTTGGGCCATGATGACGGGTGGTCGTTCTCGATTCTCGTCCAGAACTCGATTTAGATCGGCCTCGAGGTCTTCGACGCTTCGTGTCTTCGTGGGATCTAATGGTTCGGTTAGGGGGATCAATCCCAGGAGTTGAGATGTATAATCCCCGGCCTTGGGGGCGACGGGTTTTGTTGAGGCACCAGATAATGTGATCTTTGTTCTGCCAAGGTCAAAGGAAGCCCAGATATTGAGGTGCTGGGCCATCCCCCATAAACGGCGGCGAATGTCTAGATCGATATTCTCGTATTCCGAGGACCCCTCAAAGACAGTCCGGGATGGGGACTCGAGATGGATCCTAGCTGCTTCAATGAGATGCATTAATGAACAGCTCGCTAGCCACGTTGTATGCGGCAACGAAGTCATGCGCAGATACGCGACTCGCAACACCCAGCCGGTCACGGTATTTATTGAGGGCGGCGTCGACAATGAATGCTGCTCCAACAATGCTCTTGCTGTCTCAACGAGATCCGGCTCGAATGCGGATGGGAATCTCTGCGAAAATAACAAACCCAACGCTGCTACTCCACAAAACACTGGGTCATACGTATCATCGCCCACTTTTGCCGGGCTTGTTGTCCCCCATCGTTCTTCAAGATGGTGGAAGAAAACGTCACTATCAATGAATCCATAAGCATAAGCTACTTTCTCAAAGTATATCAATGCCAGATGTCGCATTTCAGCTTTCGTTAGAATATTAGTAACCCGTCTCCGGCTGCCGGGCGGACAACCCGCCAATCGATCACCAGCATTCCACGCAAAGAGATGCAATCGTGGCGCATTATACGGGTCAATTTTCAGACCGAGCCTTCTCACAAATGCGGCCCCGGAATTGGCCTCGAGTGATTCCATCTGAGTGTTGGCATTGTTACTAATGGCGGGCGACACCAGTCGATTTCTCGGTGTACCATGTAACTGCACTTTGTTCGTGGGCATGGGACCATGATCAGAATTAGGCGAGATAGAGCTGATATGACTGTGTTCTTGTTCCAATGACTGTCTTCTTATCGATGCCCTCTTCGACCCCGCGGACGCATAATAACAGTCATACTCAAACTGAACGCATGTTTCACATGGCAAATGGCCATCACATTTCCGCTTTCGAGATCTGCAAGGATCGCAAGCTAATTTGGTTCGTCGACGCTTACGTGGAGTCTCCATTGTAACTATTCAGCTATGCAGGAGGGTGCCAGCTGCGGGGCGGGAAAGTGGGAAAGGTGGAAGGATGTTGAGCAGAGGCAAGCGGGAAGTGCGGAAACGTCGGTTAGGATCTCATCTTATCAGGTGGTAACTGATTAGGGCTTTGTCGGCATCGGCGGAATAATCGGGATATGCGGGGAGCGCCTACATGGATTGATTCATGAAGTGAATTGTCTTTGAGGCCATTATTAGGATTTTTGTTACAAAATTGTAAATGAGTCATATCATACTTCTTTGAGTATTATTTTCCTTGGGTAACGGCCGAGTAAAGATGTGAAACGTTTGATAAATAAAGACGGCTTTTTCCAGACATGTTCTTTACTCATCCATAGTCACGACACACCAGTTGACACCAGGGATAAAAAGCCAGAACAAATCTGATCTACCTAGTTGTTTGCGCTTACATTCAACTACCTGTTGATAAACCTCGCAGGGCTTGCCATAACGGCAACAATCCACATCCAGAGTAAACCGTACGATCGTACCAGGACCATCATGATGGTCCCCCAGAAACAAATCGAGCAAGCCGCAAACGTGCCAGGCTTCTCGTCAGAACCCACCTGGATTGGTCCTGAGAAACAGATTGAGGAAACCTCAGACGCGTCCGAGTCGTCGTCAGAATCCGCCTCGGTCCTCCTCAAAATACCACCACCCCCAGACGGCGGCATCCTAGCATGGCTACACGTCTTCTTTGGGCACATGGTATTTTTCAACACAATTGGCATGACAAACAGCTACGGCGTCTTTGAGCAATACTACACTGAGACTCTAGGTCATTCACCCAGCACGGTAGGATGGATTGGGGGCATCCAAATGTTTCTGATCTTCTTCGGAGGCGTGTTTTCAGGCCGTGCCACTGACGCAGGCTACTTTCGGCATTGTTTTGTTGCAGGTGTTGTGTTGCAAGTGCTCGGGATTTGCCTTACCTCGTTTTGCGAGGACAAGCTTTATGCGATTTTCTTGTGTCAGGCTGTCTGTTATGGATTGGGTGCTGGTTTGGTTTTCACGCCTGGATTGTCGGTGACGAGTTCCTATTTTGCGAAGAAGAGGACTCTTGCAGTTGGAATTGTGGCGGCTGGTGGTGCTACAGGCGGGATGGTGTACCCTGCGGTCGCCAACGTGTTGCTGTATCATTCTGATGTGGGATTTGCCTGGACAATGCGCGTTATGGCATTGATTATGCTGATTACACATATCCCGTCTATGATCGGATATAGATGTTACATCCCACCTCGTTCTACAGGCCCACTAGTCGAATGGAGCGCGTTTCGTGAAAAGCTATTCGTCACTTTCATCGCTGCAAACTCTCTTTCTTTCTGGGGCCTGTACATGGCCTTCTTCTACCTCGGCACTTTTGCACGCAGCACAATCCATCTTTCTGACTCCTTGAGTCTTGTCATTGTGCTCAATGGCGCCGGTGTTATCGGTCGAATGGTCCCTAACATCCTTGCGCAGCGGTTCACGGGTGTTACAAACATGAACATCATCTGCAACGTCATCTGCGCCATCTACATATTCTGCTGGATGGCGATCGACAGCACTGCCGGACTGTATGTCTGGAGTGTCGTTTACGGATTGTTTGCCGGAGCCGCACAGGCACTGTTTCCAACTATGGCGACTCACCAGACTACCGATATGAGTAAAATAGGCACTAGGACAGGAATGGTGTTTACGATTATTAGCTTCTTCTGTTTGACGTCGCCGGCGATTGAGGGTGCTCTTATACAAATGGAAGGAGGGGATTATATGGCTGCACAGTTGTTTTCGGGTTGTACTGTACTTGTAGGTGCTGGGTGTTTAGTGTTGAATCGGTGGTTCAGGGTTGGTTGGGAGATGGCTAAAATTTAATATTCGATTGCATTTGGAGTATTTAGAGCATCAGGACTACTTATAATAAACCTTTTCACCTAATAGGCTAATAGAGTCTAATTCCGGATACACGCTACTGAATTGTAGAATCACTCAATAACCTCCAACCACTTCTCCCACTCCTGCTTCTTGCACCACTCTTCCACCGACCTCAACTCAATTGGCACGCCCAAATCACTCGGCTGCTCAACACTCTTATCAACTTTGTTTCCATCAAATCCAAACTCAACAAACCATCCTACCATGTCTATGGCATCCTCAACGTAATCCGGGTCACCAAGCTGGTCCATTTCAGGGCTTTTGTCAATGAACTTGACATTCTTCTCGAGAACCTGGGCTAGAATCTGGGCAAATTCACGGAGACTGAGCCACTTGTTGGCACCGATGACTTTGTGGCCGGGTGATGCGCGAAGAAGCGCGTCTATAATGACGCCTGTATCGTCAATAGATGAATACATGGGCAATGCCGATGTGGCTAGGGGCGCCGTGGCTGGTAGTATCAATGTGCCTTTATCCTTGCTCTATAACCAAATCAGTAAATCCCATGTAACCTTGTACAAGTGAATAATGGCATATACATACCAATCTAGGCCTAAACATCCCCCCGGCAGCATCAAAATAATTCTCCAAATAATAACCCGCATAAAACACATTCGTCTTCTCCCACAGCTTTGGGTACTTAGATTTCCCATATTCCTCAGCAATCGCTTTCCCTTCGAAGTGGTAAATATGGGAGTATTTCCCACCACTCAGTTTGCATGTATTCGGTAAACTGGAGTAGATGAATCTCTCCAGCGTCTCAACTTTTGCAGTCACATCGATAATGTTTTTGTTCTGTTGTACTTCTTGGTCTCGGCTTAGGATCCCGATTTTCTGGCCGGAGGATGCAGCTTTCTCGCGTAAGGATGGGTTGATGAAGAATTGCCAGAAATCGGTTACGCTGAAGATTGCGGTTGCGTCTTTGAATGCAGCATCGAGGGAAGATGGGTCGTCGAAGTCGCTGGTGACCATTTCTACGCCGCGGGCGATGAGGGAAAGGGACTTGGAAGAGGATGGGTTTCGAGTGACGCCGCGCAGTTTGTAGGGTGAGGAGGGTTGAGAGAGGAAGTAGGATATAACTGATCCTCCTTGGTTGCCGGTGGCACCTAGGATGACGAGAAGGGGTTTTTCTCCGGCCATGTTCTTTTCTTTCTTCTATTGTATGTGACGTTTGATGAATGAGATTATCTGATATGTAACTTAGAATTTGTGAGTTGGCGAAGGGTCAATTTATAGACATACTTCCACGTATCTACGGACGAATGTTATAAACTTACTACCGGTAGTACATTTCTACACTTTTCGTCCGAATAGATGAAATGGGCAAAAATAACTTTACATGCGAGCATCTTAGAATCTTTCCACGGTTCCACCTAGTATCTGTACATACTCATTTGGTCCATCACGGTAGCATAGCAATACGTTACAAAACCAGCTTGCATGACACTAGAAGGAGCTAGTATTATTAAGTAATGAGGGAAATTATAGCAGAATTATAACCAGTGGATATATGGAGGTCAGTTCTTCACGGTCCTAGAACACGAAGCAAGGATTGGTGTAAGGCTCGTCCGATGAGCCTATCAAGCTGAGCTAATCAATATGGTAAAATAACTTCAAATTGATAACTAGTTCCTACAACTATCTACCAGGTAGACGTGCCATACTTATAACTATGCAAGCCCTTTTATCCGGGTTCGTACGAAAAATCTATGGATAAATGTGGGTTTTATAAGACAACGTAGGAACCCATACCATC
This sequence comes from Talaromyces marneffei, assembly GCF_009556855.1. Taxonomy (NCBI): domain Eukaryota; kingdom Fungi; phylum Ascomycota; class Eurotiomycetes; order Eurotiales; family Trichocomaceae; genus Talaromyces; species Talaromyces marneffei. The sequence continues at coordinate 937,502 of NC_072353.1, read as the reverse complement.
AAACACATATAACAAAGATCTCTGGGGTCCCCTTTGGGTGTTGTAAAACACTCAATGCTCTGCACCTTGAAAGCTCGCGTGCATGCGCTGCAACAGGATATCCTCCGGATCCGCATATCTTGCAGAGGTAGCATGTGTACAAATAGATACTATACCAGTACACATTCTTTTAGTATTTAGTGGCTAATCTTCACATGTATTGCCCCATGCTTGTAGATCCCCTCTGCCACCTGGATCAGGAGACTTTGGGTGAGGACCGGGGTAGTGAGCAGTTATCAATTTCGTGATCTAGTCAGCTAACCTGGATACATTTTGATTAACCATGGTTTTGATAAATGGAGAATCCGGCCTTCCCGGCCCAGAAGAATTGAAATGCTTCCAAGCATGTATCAAAACTCGATGTTGTGATGGAACCACCAAATCTGACCCTCGTATAACCACTAGATATACCGCCTAGACTTCATATTAAGTTATAATTATTCCACTATAATGTCCTCCCTGAATAATACAAGTTCTTTCTAGTGTCGTACAAGTTGGTTTCGTAACAAATATACCTCAGTACCTCCCAGAGCTAGATTGAGTTTAGTTCCCACGGGTCTGTATCAAATCCTCGCTCCAACAGTCCGGATGAAATCCGTTCCTATTTGGATTAGTTCCCACAGGTCTATACAAGACAGGATTCGGTGCTGAATCAGTTCAATTACTACCGTCAACTAACAGACATATGATAACAGCAGTGTTCCGCCCACAGTGCCGAGTGCCAAATTCTCTCATTCTATCTAGTTCACCCCATTATGACCATTCACAATCAACTTCAAAAAGATGTCCCCATGGAAATCATCATTCTTCCCTATCAGACTTTCTGAATACTCATGATATGATTGAAGTTTTTCACCCACTTCTTCTCCTGTTCGCACTCGAGCAGCCGCAATCCAAGCCTGCGGCGACTCTGCCATCCACAGACCCGCGCGACTATCGAACGGCAATGACTCCAAGAACAACCAGTTTGAGCAATATCCATACTGATAACTGGATACGGCCACAGTCATGGCGTATGACATGAGGATAGTTCGTCGAACACTTTCTGCAAATAGCCATTCCTGCCAGGGCGATTGGTCGCGCGGCATCTCGTTCTGCGCGGATGGGAAGAGGGCTTGTGTCCATGCGGATAAAGTATTCATGAGTTGCACTAAATCGAATTGTTCTGGTCCATTTGGAGAGAAAATGAAGGTCGCGAGATAAATCAGGAGTGCTTGAACCGCAGTGAGGGCTTCTTCCATGGGAACGGTCTTTATATCAAGGTGAAGCAGTTCATTAAAATTCCTCTCATTAACAGCATCTTTCCCTATCTCTCTGAACACAGCAATATGATCATAGCTATGATGACGCATTTTCAACTTCGGATGAGCAAAGGTCGCCGGTTTCTCCGCTTTCAGAGTCTCCGGGACAGTTTTAAACCCCAACCGAATAATCTCAAAGGCATCATTATGGCCCGGTCTACAAATGGCGGGGTCAACATCCTGAGGCCTTATTTTCAGAGTCTTAAAAACGCAGTAGCCTGGAGTATCGCAGTTTGACGGGTTGAATGAGAGTTGAGGCTTTAGTTCGGGCTTTCCAGTTGGGGCGTTTATAGGTTCTAGGTCGTAAGTGCATGCCAGGCCCTTTTGGCTGCAACGCTCGCATTTGGGTAGTTGGACGATGCATTTTCGTTTTGATACTGTGCATTGTCGGCATGCTTTGCGAAGGACGCTCATGGTTGGTTGTTTAATATAAGGCTATGGATATACTGAATACGCGTAGAGGATTTTGTGTTTGATGGAGAAGTTTCAAGGAGAAATATGCAGAGAAAGTGAAGTTGGATGATGGTGATGATGTTGGGTGGATTTGCCTTGTGGGGTTCCCACGTTATGGACGATCCGCGCCTGCACGAGGCTAATCTTATTTTAGTCTAGATCCCACGGCTCCATTTTTCCTCTATTTTCCACATATCAAGTACTCGATGGGGTTTGGAACACAGGGATGAATATAATCAGCGATAGTTACCAGGCTAAAATTGATGGTTGCACCGAGTTGTCTGCTGACAGGGTGATAAACTATCATTTTTATTGTGAAGAGTTGACGATCGTCGCATCAAAGGGTGAACCTTGAGGCTATAAACACCCAACCTTGGAATTCTTCCTGTAGTTTATATATTTAGTGGACCTGTTGAGTTTCAATGTTCCAGGTTGGCTGAATGTAGTCTCGCACTATTGTATTACTGCCTATATTGAAACGTAAGAAATCTTAAATCGTATAAAATCTGGCCGTTTACATGAGCAACAACATTGAAACGAGTTCCCAAGGAATCAAATCCATAAATGGCAGGTGCCTTTCGAGGCCCTTCCGTTTGGTACATTCCCGCCGTGTCGGGGCTGGCAACTGCCATCCATGGATGCCCGTACAGAGAGTCACCTCCCCTTCGTTGACCAATTGACATCTCTAAACCATTCAACTCACAACATACCTCATGCCAAACATCATCACGTACAAGTCATCAATCATGTCACATCATTCATCATACCGATATCGTCGTTTCGAGTATCAGCCGGGGTGTGGACGTTTCACATAATGACAGGGCTGTTGTCAACACCATCGCCCTCGACAATCAATCCCAAACGCCTTGCCCAATCCTTCCGCCCCGACTCCGCAATCAATTCGTCGGCCATATCTCGTCGTCGGTAATACTTCTTCGGCTTTCCCTTTACTTGGATCCTCCTTCCATACATGTGCATCGCTCGAGTCGTAATGTTGGCAAGGAACAATAACGCCGCAGAGAGCACAAACATGATCAAGATGATTATCTGATTGAACGTTCTGATGTTGCTCACCAAGGCGGTGTTGACATAAACCAATACCGTCGCGAGCGCGGTCAGACAGTCCTCGGCCATGGTTCTTTCGCGCCACCATTTGCCTGATGTGACGGCTTTGAGGTCATCGACGGCACCCTGCATTCTGACCCAGCAATCACCACTGAGGAGTATCAGAAGGTCTCCCCGTACGCCAGGCTCAGAAGCGCCTTTCCAACCTACATCTCTGGTACGACGGCGAATGACAAAGACATTGCACAAGCGAGCAAACATGAGAACTAGAAGACAGAACACACCCCACCATTCACGAATATAGAGGAAAAAGACTAGCACGACTGGAGACAAAATTGCGGAGAGCCAATAAAATATATGAGGCGCTAGATCTTTTGCTTTCCAGCTGAACGCCTTCCTCCCGTCAGTATTTGGGAGTACCTCGAGCGTAACGAGATGGCCGGTCAGCCCGTGTCTTTGGAGGAATGATGCAGTCGCCGGATTCTCTACACGAAAGACATAACCGCTAGTCATAGCGGCCACAGCCGGATACTCGCCGCCATTCAGGTCCGGTGCTGATTGCTGTCGATGTAGCCCAGGACATAGAATCAGCGAGTCTGAATATATGGAAGTACCAGTCAGGATAGTTCGTTGAGCGACAGCTGTTATTTCGGCTATCGCCACGAGACCCGCTGCATCTAGGGTTACATCCGGAAGGATGTTGTTCATGGTAAATGCGGTGTCTCGGCGCTGAATGTGCTGGATGCTGGTTGCGATCTGTTCGTAGTCCTTAAGTTTAGGATTATTCATGCAAGCGCGAGGAAACCGACTTACATTTATAGGGAGATACATTGTCTCTTCAAAAGGGTTGACTGTTGCTAAAAGTGTGGTTCAACAATGAGGTATTTTCAAGATGGGTCCGTTTACTGGCCGACGGAGCTTTCTGATATGGGTCTGCGACGCAGTCTGCGGCTGTATAGAAAGCTTGAAATTGGGGTCATCGGTGGATATTGATCCACCTCTAGGTGATCAACGACTCCATATTTGATCTTATAATTCTTCAAAGTCACACCACAACTTACACATCAACTGATTCAACAACATGAAACTGCCAAAAATGCCTAAGTCTTGTGGTGGCTATGAAGCGGGGCAGTTTTGTGTGAGGGTGTGTTGTCCGATGCCTATGTGTTGGGGCTGCAGACACTGCCTCGATATCGGATCACCCGTCGCCGATTCGCTCGTCGGAGGCATTTCCACGCTACGGATGGAACGAATCACCTGGACCGTTCGGTGAATGTGCATTGGATGTAGGAAATACTCGATAGGCTTTTCGCGACCACATGCTAATACATCTAGAATTGGACTCGGTGCTCACTAAGCGCTACTGCCGGATGATATGCGATACTATTGGCGTTCGTCTATTTTGTCTCTCTGTAAACAAGCTGAAGCACTTGAAAGTACAGACTTGCTTGTTCAAAGCCGGCTTCGGTTAGTCCTTCGTCGAGCCGAACACGCACGGCTGACAGGACCCGGGCCCAAGTATGGAGGCTCAAAGTACGAACAGCCTTGCTTGGGATCAAAGTGCAGGAATGGCGAAAACATACGCTCAGCCTTGTGTGCTCAGTACGGCTACATTGTGGTTCGCCTATTTATTTATTCGTTGACCACACCCCACATGGTCAGGCTCATTTTTGAATCTGATTTATCTCAAACAGGCAGATTTGAAAGTGAATACCTGATCGCCACCTATCGTTCCAGCCGTTGCCCAATAAGTAATGCTGTTAATGGTACCTATACATACTAGATCAACCTTGCAAGTCAGCAATTAGTTATGCTCGACTACCCCTACCAATCAAGTGTGCTCGGAACAAACGAAATACGACTTCTCAATCTACGCTGTGGCGATGCACAAGAGGAGTTAGTAGGCAACCTAGAGGTTGTCAAACTCAATACAGAAACGGAAACAGAGGCACAGGCACTGCATCAGCGCTATGACACTTTATCCTACACATGGGGTGATCAAGACCCGACGGAGCACATCAAGATTATCCACGCAAATCAACAATATCGCATCCCAATTCGACCTAATTTGCATCAAGCGCTTTCACATTTGAGATCTCATCGCGAAGATAGGTATCTATGGGTGGACGCAATCTGCATCCATCAAGACGATGAGCGGGAAAAGAGTAGTCAAGTACGGATGATGTCACGGATTTTCAACAATTCAAGCTGTGTATGCGTCTGGATCGGTCCCGAGAAGGATGATAGTCGCCGCGCAATCGATTTTATCAAGTCAAGACTGGTGCACGATGACGCCGACCAATTACTCGAAAATTTCGAGTACCGACACGAATGGTTGGCGTTATCAAAGCTCATGCGCAGACCCTGGTTTAGTCGGCGATGGATCATTCAAGAAATTGCGTTGGCAAGAACGGCCACCTTACATTGTGGTTCCGATTGGTTACCATGGGAGATTTTTTCAGAGGCCGTGATGTTGTTTACCTGGGGCCAATCCAAAGTCTATAGCACGCTTCGCACAGCTGGGGATTGTAGTCCGAGTTCACTGGGGGACTTGCGAGAGTCTGCCGCTGCGCGTTTGATTCAAGCTCAGGACAATATTTTCCGGAAGTCCAAAGATGGACAATTACTTGAGAAGCTCATGTCACTTGAAGATTTATTATGCAGATTCTCGGCATCAGAGGCACTGAATCCACGGGACTCTATCTATGCGTTGCTATCAATTGCACGGGATGCGAAGGCAGGATTTTCAACCTCTGGTACAACTCGAGAAGGCACCCCTGACGTACTACAAGAGCATAACAGCACGACCATGTTTCTGGAGTCTCCACAGGATCTTGTGGGAATGGAATTTGACCACTTTGCTTTTCTGGGGTTGCGAATGCGTGAAGATGTCAACCCAAACAGTGAATATGATGTCCCGGCTGTGATACCTCGAAAACGGGCAGCGTCGAATTCTGAGACATATGTCCAGGCGCGGCAGGTTAGACGCATAGATTTTCCTGAGCTGCCATATCCGCACTTTTCCTCAGCACCAAGCAATAACGGTGCTACGGAGGATAGAAATCATGTTGAGACACCTACTATTCGTATTTCATCTGTGTTGGTTGGACATCCTGAAACCAATCAGGTTTCCCCAACTGCGATGAGTGGGAATGAATCCTTCCCCAAGGTTGGGGAGTTTAATGGTGCTTTGCCGACGCCTGATTCGACAACCCCAGCACCAGCTCCGGGCAAAGATGATGGCTCGGCGTCAGTAGCGTCTAGAGGCTCGAGACACCAGGCCAACGGATCAATCCATACAACGGATCGATCTGTTGACGAACAAAGTACATCTATGCTTCAAGTACCACGTCGCGGGCGAGGCGATTCCTCCGCGTCCATCATCAGTAACCTCACCGAGAACTATTACATGCACACAGCAGGTATTCGCCAGAAGCAAACACGTGAATACGCCATCCCAGTTGACTACAGCAAACCCGTGCCAGAGGTTTGCAAGGATGTGATGAGGTATGCGTTCAGCAAGACGGAATCGCTGAATATGATATGTCGACCATGGGCTCCTCGAATAGCTCAAAGGAGTATGACATTGCCAACATGGATTCAACCCGTAACGAAGAGCGCTTTTGGACCTGCATACAATGGCACATATACACGCATCAATGCTGACCCATTAGTTGGTAAGCCAGGACCGGGACAATGTTTCTACAACGCGACACCGAACGTGTCCGGGCGGTGGAAAATCGATGAAGATGGAAAGAATATTTTGACTGTGCATGGGTTTATACTAGATGAAATCGATCGCAAAGCGCCTCCTGCTAATGGAGGTGTCATACCTGTAGAATGGAATGAGCTCGCTGATTGGGATGATACGAGTACGTCGCCGCCTCCCGAAACGTTCTGGAGGACGTTAGTAGGGAATCGGGATGACGTGGGACAGCAACCACTGAAACTCTGGAGACGAGCATGCCAGATTGCATTTAGCATGAAGCCTAGAGATGGGCCGTTGAATGTCGAGAAGGCGCTCGAGGAAGCTTCATCTTTTGTACGGGAATATCTCGAAAAGGTGCTACGGACGACGTGTTCACGACGATTCTCAATCGGGACGACGGGTGTACCGGCCTTGGTGCCCGCAAAGTCGAAAAAGGGGGATAAATTGTGTATCATCAATGGGTGTTCTGTGCCGGTTGTGTTGCGTCAAAAGACGGTTTCCACATTTCCTACAACTACACAGACAAACGGAGACATAGCTGGCAAGTGTTCAAGGCCAGAATGCCAGGCTGCAGGACAATGCAAATGCAAGACTCCGTCTGGATCGTCGAGTAGTGAAGAAAAGATTTTTGAGATGATTGGGGAGTGCTATATTCATGGCATGATGGACGGGGAGGCGTTGCTATACCAACAAAAGAAGGATATTAAGACGCGGACTTTTCGGATTAGATAAACTGCATCCTATGTAACTAGTTAAGTTAGTTAGTTGTTAACTAACTTACGCGGTATTTAGGTGAGCGCTGTACGAATTAATGTCAATAGGAGAAGTGTCTAGAGTAGATTCTCTGGGGTCGGGGTGGATGTAGAAGTTAGGGACAGAAGAAAAAAAAACATGGGGAGCCGATCTAGACCTCAGGCAGGGACGCAGCCATTTTCCGCCACTCAAAACGCCTCGGCTTGGCTGGCCCACCCTTCATTCTTGCGAAGCCATGTGTGTGACCTGTCAATACAAGATTATATTATTAATAGTAGTTATGTTGAGGTTCGAAACATTATTATATAAATAAAAGTGCAACCTAGTTAACGTCATAGTTATGGCACATTGGGTAGTTAACTAGCAGAGTAGTCAATTGATGACATCGATCGGGGTACAGTGTTGTCATCTACGTACTCCGAGACACGGAGACAAGGGGCCTAATAAATTAATAATCATAGTAACCGATCGGCATCGTACTTGCCCCACTAATTATCCACTTCTCATCTTAAAATAACACGAGACCCTTTCGGGGGGCGATGTCTGCATTGTGTGGTAACTCTTGGCCGGAAAAGCCGGACAGAATTTAAACTTGTGTGATGTTCGACGTTTGTTGGCCAACATCGAATCAGCGGAATGGAAGCAACGTGTGTTCGAGGAAGATCTTACCGAGTAAAGTCGGGTCATCGACTCATTGGCTGATCCCGGAGTGCGCTGTTCCTGGGTCTGTGTGTAATCCTGGTAACTTCGCCAGGGACTGGTCATTTAATGTCGTGTATTAGTAATACCAAGGTTACCCGTGCCTCGGACAGTTTTCCTGCATTATCGTGCCTGTAACAATACAGATCAAAACAGTCGTTCCAGAGATCCGCTCTGTAGCTCCTTATGGTTAGCCACAGCCGGGGCAGCCAATAACAAGCCACATATTGGCCCACCGATGATGTCGTCTTCTCTCTGATTGGCCACCTTCGCCGTGGCCCTACCGCCAAGCGGGTACTCCCTTTCCTTCGCAATCTTGTCTCACATATCCTGACCAAAGTCTCTCTTTCTTCCTTCTCTCCATCACTCTTTCGTTCATTCTCTTCAACTTTCTTCCCACGCCAATTCAACTTTTTCCTATTTGACTTTCGCTTTTAGACTTCATTTTCAGTCACAACATTCGCTTATTTTCGATACGCTCATTTGTACCCCCGGTTATTTTTCCCGATTTTCTCGCACTTTCGTTAGAATAGAACACAACTACTACGACGTACACCAAAATGCCTATTAACATTAACCTCGTCAACGCCCTGACTCTGGCCATGTCGGTCTCGCCTGCCGCCGCCGCTATCAAGGGTTTCAACTACGGTGCGAATTTCAACGATTACTCTGTCAAGACGCAGGCAGATTTCGAGGCTGAATTCAAGACCGCTCAGGGTTTGGAGGGAACTGAGGGCTTTACTAGTGCTCGTTTGTACACTATGATTGTATGCCAACCCCATGAGGCGAACGATTGAAGATGGAGGAGACTGACAGGTTTATAGCAAGGTGGAACTACCAACACTCCCATTTCCGCCATTCCCGCCGCCATTAAAACGAACACTACCCTTCTCCTCGGTCTCTGGGCCTCTGGTGATACTTTCAACAACGAAGTCGAGGCCTTGAAGACCGCAATCTCGACCTACGGTTCCGAACTCGCCAACTTGATTGTTGGTATCTCTGTCGGTAGCGAGGATCTCTACCGTAACTCGGATATGGGCATCAAGGCCAAGGCCGGTATTGGCAAGAACCCCGAAGACATCGTCAACGGCATCAAGGCTGTCCGAGCAACCATCGCCGGCACAGCGATTTCCCATGCCCCCATCGGTCACGTTGATACCTGGACTGCCTGGTATAACACATCCAACAAAGATGTTATTGATGCTGTCGACTGGCTCGGTCTTGATGCCTACCCATACTTCCAGAACACCGACTCTAACGACGTCACTAGCGGAAAGTCTCTCTTCCTGGACGCCGTCAACAAGATCAACTCTGCTTCCAACGGCAAGTCTCTCTGGGTTACCGAGACCGGTTGGCCCGTCAGCGGTAAGCAGGAGAACTTGGCCGTTGCTTCTGTCGAAGCCGCAAAGACCTACTGGGACGAGGTTGGATGTGGCTTGCTTTTCGACAAGGTCAACACTTACTGGTACATCCTCCAGGATGCTGCCAAGTCCACTCCCAGCCCTAGCTTCGGTATCATCGGCTCTGAGCTCACCACAACTCCTCTCTTCAACTTGACTTGCCCGGCTATTGTTTCCACTTCTGCTACTAGCTCTGCTACTTCCACTGCTTCCATGGGTAGCTCTACAGGTACAGTACCTTTCCTTTTTCGTAGTCTCACCTCCCTTCTCCTCGGTAGACATTTCCCTTTCCCAGGAAACTATGTCTGACTAGACGTCAGGCTCCGTAACTTCTTCTCCTGCTACTACCTCTGCCTCTGAAGCCGCCAGCTCTACTACTGGCGTTACTTCTTTCCCCGCTGGATTCACCACTGGCGTTTCCTGGACAGGTGCTTCCCACTTCTTCCACCCCCCCTCCTCCCTTCTCCCCCCTATATCTATATCGATCATCAAGACTGACATTGAAAATATAGGTCCTTCCACCCATACTGGCACCTCCGGCGCCGCCGCCACTGGTACTGCCGGCACCTCTGGCACCCCGGGCTCCGCAACCAGCCCCTCTGGCACAACCGGCACCGGCGCTTCAGGAAGCTCTGCAACCAAGCCTGCCTTCACCGGCGCTGCTAATACCGTCTCTGCTTCTGTGGCCGGCATCATCGCAGCCATCTTCGCTGCCGTCGTTGCTTTTTAAGTTCTGAGCGCATTGAATATACAAGATCCATTGTATATATCTATAGATGCATATATATTGGAAGATATGACTGAGAAAGCGAGCTTATATTATTAGACTGTTTGTTCGTTGTATTTGGGTTTGTTATTTACCTGGGAATAATTTGGGATTGGGGACTATTTTTGTGTATGTTATTTTGACCAACTCACACACTCACTACACTGGTATTTTCTTGGGAAGGAGTTTGTGTTCTTACAATTTCACGCACGTATTTTTTATTAATTACTATCCTTGTATAAAGTTCAAAATATCCGTACTCAATTTCCATCTGTTTTTGACTCTGTGTGCTGGTCGGTCATGTTGAGATATCTCCTTAGTACCTAGGTATCAATGAATTACTTGATTGACTTGGAGCTTTGCACAACATAACATGCCTAGGTAACATTGAACATGACTAAGGTAGTTGTTTCGTCCATGTCTGCAGCCAGGTTCACTACTAAGTACTAACTACCCCATGAGCCAGCATGGTCAAGACTTTCAAAGAACCTTGGGACGAGGTATGAAGGGAATTGGATATATACTACCAGTTTGATGTATTGAAAGAGAGACAGTGGATTTCTTAGAAGGGAGAAGAAGAAAAGAAAATTTTTTATACATTTCAGTAATATGTATACATAAATCCAGAACACCTAGCTAAGTTCTATCTAGCCATGGAAGGATCTACCTCGGTTAATGATCTGGTGATGAATAACCCAAGGAGAAGATCCGATATGATAATGGTATATAAGTTAAAAAAAGTGTACATGTACAGAAAAAGTCGTTGCCAAAGTTGCTCGAATCAACGAGCAAAGAGGAAGCGACGAAAAAGAGATAGCAAGAGGTATCGACATTCTTCTCCTTTTGTATAAAAGGAAGAAAAGAAAGACAGTGTGATCTGTCTCATATCCAAAAAGGGAGGGAAAGTACTGTACGCCGATCAGAAGATGTATACTTTTGCAAGGTGGAAAAAAATCGCTGTAAACCGAGTATCGATGTAGTTGGTCGGAATGCCGAAAAAAATGCCAAATGGAAAATGATAAATGCGATGTTGGGTGTTTTTTGGATGAAGGCGTCGAGCAAAGATGTCGCCTGTATTAATGCGTAGTCGCAATCGGCGAGCCGGGGGTAATCGCTCCTATGCCATCCATCCATCTTCTATCTTTTGTACCGCCTCTAGGTACCCCGGGTATAAAACTTTCCAAAGCAAGGAAAAAGTCGATACTTCAAGCACGACTAACCGGATCAACCCATGTTGTACATATACAAAGCCAGACGCCGAACGAAATGAACAAAGTCATGACAAGTCAGTAGTTAAAAATCTAAGGCATGATAGGTATTAAAATTTCGCCGTCGGGTAATGGACCGCACCATCCGTAGTTGTCGCATCGGCATTGCTCGAGGCGAGGGCAGCTAAAACATGTCTGTTAGTGATAGAGAAAGACTTGAGAGAAGTCGGTATACTTACTCGACCGGCTCCCGTCCGAACAAGACATGCCAGATCTTCTCGATCGTCCAACCAATACCATAACTATCGGTGAAATCCGTCGTCGCCGCCCACGTCAAGATGCGTTCGTAGTCTTCACGCGGTCTGGCGAGAATCCGATCCCTCGCCACAACAAACTGCCCACAGCATAAATGCCCAACAACCTGTGGAACCTGGTCCATGGGTACTTGCAGAAGATATGAGTATAGCTCGAAGAATTTGTCGGAAACGTAGGCATATTCGTCATCGACGGGCTCACGGTGAACCGGAATCAAAGTATTGGGACAACCTGGTATACCCGTGCAACGCAAGTTCACAAATCCGTTTGCATCCACCGATTCATATCGTAGGAAACGTAGCGCGGTTGTAGTCTTGGGGCCAAAGAGTTCGTTGTGCCATTGCTCATCGTTGGCGTGGACGAAGATGGTGTAGGGGGGGAGTTTATCGTAGTTGTTGACGATATAAGTTAGGTACGCGGCGGCTTCGTGGCCCATGGTGGTATTAGGAACAAGCAAGCCCTCTTCGGGTTCGGGGTCCATCGAATAGACATATGGTTTGCAGATACTAAAGAAGTCAGTAGTGTCGTAGCACGGAAAGGCAAACAACAAACGTACTATTCTTCGCAAAAAGGCAGTAGCCAGTCGATATTCTCCCCCCGTGTCTTGGCTACTACAATATTCCTATCCTCAATGGTCCAGTTCCTGCTTTGTGACATGAAGTGAGGATTTGTTGGTAGGAGCATGTCTACCACTGTCAGTTGAAGTACTTTCAGCAACAATGAATCACATACCTCGTGCAACATGATTATTGAATGGCATCCAGTTATAGACTGAACAAAAGTGAAGAACTGCACAAGCAACAATCAAGCACTTGAAGAGTGTCGAAATCCTCGATCGATGTGAATGATCTCTGAATGCGGCCATGGTGGAGGGGCAATGCCTCGTAGCCTATTCCCAAATCCCGACAGTAAAAAGAGTGTTCAATGAGGTTCCGACAGATCAGCGAGCGTGGTGTGCGGACATAACTGGGATGAGATCGGACGAAAGAGGAGCAACGATAATGTGTGATTATTGAAAACGAGAGACGGGTGGTCGGTAGTCGGGGAACAGCATTCGACGATCAACACTCGAATACAATGGGTATTGTATAGCTAGCCAGCCGTATTTAGAAATGGCGATGAAAAGTTCAAAGAGATTCGTTCAACAAGAAAAGGATATATGGTGAAAGGTCTTGGTTGGCTGGTGGTGGTGGTGGTGGTGGTGGTGGTGAATTGAACTGAACTGAACTGAACTTTGAGCTCTGGAGTGCAAAGTCTGTGCCCTCAAATGGAAGTCGATAGTTACATTTAGTTGTCCTTGCCACCCGTCTCAGGGGAGATAACGGGCTACAACTAAATTACGGGGCTGTATTTCTGTAATTATCCATTTGGGACTAGCGCAACCTGTGGGCTTGGCGCCGAGCAGACGTGGTTTTTGAAACAAGACTTTGCCAACAGCCGCCTGTGCCTGTATGGCGTCCGTACGGGCGATCTCCGGTTGGCTTCGGTAAGAAACAATAGGTCGCTGTTATGGTGATTGCTCATAATAGACTAATAGTTAGTTAATTGTGTATAGAACAGGACAGAGTTGCGTACACCACTTTTATTTGCTGTCCGTAATTGGAGCGTATTACGTGTCGTACGCGTACACCTGCGTACCCTGGCCAGAAAGCGGCCCGCCCGAACCCACGATTCCTGGTCCATCAGACGCTGGGTTTGGCGTGTATTGAGGGTCAATCGTTGTGTCTTGGGACTCTTGGCGGCGTCAGTGGCGTCTAAGACGTGGTCCCCATTCTTGTGGGTTCGATGTACGTAGTAGGGCCCTGGGGGATGTCGCTACTAGCCTACTATCCCACTAATTTCTGAAGAGGGTGGGTCGACTAACTTACATATTCGGGACAATCTTGTCATATGCGCGGTAGTATTTTTCAATCGGTATTACATGTATCATACCTGCAATCAATCGCACACGCCATACAAGTACTCCGTTACGCCACTAATCAGTGTTTGGCCTAGTCACTGATGATCTATGATATTCAATGCATAAAGCCGCAGTGATTTTGTGTATCGCAACTGCTCCGTAGTATTGTCCTGATACAGTACGACGTCCATACGGCCATTACCCACTGTTCCCCGAATCCCCACCGCCTCCTATCTATCTTACCTCCCCCTCAGCCATTTCAAGGCGCCAAATTCTGTCTTGCTAGTACTCTCTGACAACCCCGTACCCATCACTCTATTTCTCTATCTCACTCCTATCGTTTATGGATCCTGAATCTCGTCCTCTTCGATTCTCTCAAGTCTCAGGTTTGCGCCTGTGTAACCGTGGATACTTCGTTCTTCTTCCATCCTTTGATAAGAACCTTCCGTTGTTCTTGTCCATGGTATCAGTCTCTCGTTAAATCTAATGACCTAATCTTGATACGTTAATTTTTGTCGTCGCTCGTTGACACCCGCACATCCGTTACTATCCGGATATTTTATTATATTTCTTTCATCTTCTCGCTATAATATTCTGGCTTCTCTTTTGCATAAATGTCGGAGCAATTCTCCTACTCCCGATTATGGGAGAGCATTCCGAATGCGCTACCATGGCAGACCAAAGATGGCGTTAAAGGCGACCCCCGAAAGACCGTCAAATGGATTGATGTGTGTTGACCCTGACCATGCAGATACCTGCTAGCCTCGTTTGTGATATGTACTAATGATCTAAATGATAGGGCCTCCGTGGATTTGCTTCGGTTCTGGTCGTAGCTACACATCTTGCCCGTGCATGGGATTACGATTTATTCGCTCCTCGGAGTGGTCCAGATGTCCCACCTCGATTACTGCAACAGCTGGTTCTGCGCATCCCCTGGCAAGGTCGAATTGGTGTCACCATCTTCGCGTTTCTGACTGGATATGTCTGCGCGCTCAAGCCCATGAAACAAGCGCGAGCAGGCGATGCCAACGGTGCTTTCATGACTGTCGCCAAATCCGCTTTCCGCCGTCCACCTCGTCTCGTTTTCCCAGCTACAATCGCCATGTGCATTTCATGGACTCTCGCTCAGTTTGGTGCCTACACTGTTGGAAACAGATGCGATTCGTCATGGACTCGTGATGCGTCCCCAGATCTTCGAGACACCTTGTGGGAAGAGTTCATCCGTTTGTTCCAAAACTTTTTGGTCGCCTGGACCAACACCGATTATAATGTTCACATGGTCTATGATGAACATCAGTGGGCCCTGCTACCACTGCTAAAGTGCTCCATGCTTATCTACATTGTTTCATTCGCTACGATTCTTTGCAAATACCGCTGGCGTCTCCTGATTTGTGTCTTGCTGATTGCTTACTTTCATCAAGACCCCAAGCTCGACCGCGAAACTTTCCAGATTCAAGCTTTGTACGGCATGATCCTTAGCGACCTTTCCTATGAGCAACGATACAAGAGTTTCATGCAAAGCGAGACCTACCGTTGGCCACGACGTATTATTGCCTGGACTTTGTTTGTTGGCGGTCTGGTTGTCTGCTCCTATCCTGGTGAACACCCCGAATGGGCCGGCTGGTCTAACCGCATGTTCGAATGGGCTCCATACCTTTTCCCTCTTGGCAGCAATTACGGTAAACGCTGGACCGCCGTCGGCATGGACATGATCATCATGTCGATCTTCCTAACCAACTGGTCCAAGGAGTTCCTGTCTAGCCCCGTTCTTCTCTGGTTTGGCAAGCAAAGCTTTGCCGTCTACCTCATTCACGGCACGCTGTTGCGTACAGTCTTGGTGTGGATGATTTACGGTATCACCGGTGAACCCTGGGTCTGGACTCAAGACGCTGAAGGAAACCCCGTTCCCCCACCCTGGTTGCCTCGTCGCGCACCCTGGGTTTTCACCATCAGCATTCCCTGCTGGTTGGTTTTATTATACTCCTGCGCTCTGTTGTGGACCACCTACGTCGACCCGTTCTGTGCTCGCCTTACGCAACGCATTGAAAAGGCATTTTTCGATGATGGAGATGAGAAGGGCCCCGAATTGATCCCCATGGCCACGCGCCCAATGCCGACTACATAATTAGAAGCTATACCGCTATGTCAGGATATCCACAAAAAACAAGGATATTACGAGCACCCTACATAATCTTCGACCCGGCGCTTGCGATTGCGACATGATGTGAAATATGCGATTGATTTTTTTTATCTGCATTTTGCATGGGGACATTGGACATATCGTCTTCACTTTTTCTCTTTTCTTCCATTTATCATTGTTCGGTATATATCTGACCTACTTTCAGGGAAAGTCTGTCTTCGTTTCCATCCTGCGTTTCGTCCTATTTTCAAACTGGGATATTCTTTCTGTACAACCGATGGTTTGGATGGTTTTGCTCTGTCCATCCATCCTTCTTCGAACCAGAAGTGTTTACACCTTGCATAAGCGACTGGGCTATTTTCCATCTACTTTTTCTCTACCATTATCGGGGTTTATAAATCGGTTGTTTGTGTACATACATACATAGATCTCGAAAAATTATTTATATCATAAGATTCATGCTTATCTGAAACGATCTCGATCCCCATCTTGGCATTTTGGTTTCAAGATCGTACCTGGTATTCACGTCGTATGCCGGCGGTACACAACCCATATGTATATATACTACAGTATGTATCTGGGTACTTTTGGGGGCGCTCCGTGGATGTCACTCTCCATGTACAATCGTTACATGGCGCCGCAGATCCAATATGCAAGCATCCATGAGGAGCGATCTTTGATCTCTTCTGGTACTGTCAACCTGGTCAAAGATTCCGACCGAACAATTCACATTCAAAATTTAACTTAGCTATGAACTCCGTAGTTAGTTGAGAAAGCCAGTCCGTCCGCCTCAAGCCCTCAACACGTAGTGGGGTGTTCCAGATACCTAAGTTACCGTGCAGTAATAAATTACAGCCCGTACCTACGAACGTCCTGTCTAGGGATAAGATCAAAACGTACCTTTATGTATAAGTTATTGTTACATAGGTAGCGATGTACAAATCCGGTATTATCAGATGATTTTTTTTTCCCTTTTTTTTTTTGAGAAGCATTTGTCTCACCTTTGAACTTTCAGACGAGGTTGGTTCGTCATTGACTTTGGGAATATTTGACGAGTGGCTTGAAGACGTACGTGGAAAGTAAAGATGGTGGGTAAAGAGGCGCACACTTGCGGCCGCCCTAACGTCTGGCAGCCTGGCCGGGTGACCCCAGATGGGGTCAGAATAATCACGGTCGAACAGAGCAAAGTTGCCAAATTGCCAATTTTTTTTTTCTTTAAATGAAGAGCGAGCAAATACGCCACACGATCATGCCGTATTCCGTACAGATCGAACCAAGAAAAAAAATATGCTAAAAATCGGGTCAAAGGCCCCAACGACGATCCCTTCCTATTCCTCACGTGCCCTATTTGTCGGGAAGCTACAGAGTACGTAGTTACGTAGGTAGTGTTAACTAGTTATGGGTTGAGTAACTTGAGTTCTGATCGTCCAGGAAAATATAATATAGGGGTCTCCAGGGAGTCTTATTCGGCTTATCTGGCCTCTGACTTGCTGGAGATTCATCATTCATGTGGGGTACTAACGTGTTAGCCCTAATTTAGTATTCTTTTCTTTGCTGGAAGACTGCAAAATCATCGCAACTTTCTTCCCCCGAATGTGAATGGAGGAGTTTTAATTGATATGTACTCTATCCGAATACGAATTGACTAACTTAGTTACTACGTACAACTATTAACTAGCTACGAAGCAAAGCACATGTGATGATGTAAGGAGTTAGCTATCAATCTTATCAGCTAACTTAAGGTAGGTGCAGGTGTGGATCTGTAACTCATGACTCTGCACTAAGGTTTCGGATTTTGTCATCTCACCAAATAACTAATTAAGTTAGCGCGGAATGGGGAAATGGAAGGAACACGGCAGGGTGTTTTTTTCGACACCCAGTATCAGATTGAATGAGGGGTGCGTCTCTGCTTCAGATACACACCTTTTAGCTGTTACATTCAAGATCCGAGAAGGCGACGGATTTGCCCCTGATTTGACCAGCTTTCAAAAGTATAAAAAATTGCTGTGCCAGGATTTAATTTACCAAGAAATGCGAAATTGCCAAGGCTTGGCTGTACGGATACCGTCGTAAGTAATATTAGATTTCTTCATACCGGAATTACGTTTACAAAACATTCTTACGCAAAAGAAAAAAAAAAAAACAAAGCAAAAACAAGCGCCGTGTTGTAATCATTTTCCTAGCCAAGCATATCAAGCCCATCAAGCCCATCAAGCCACCCGACACTTTATCCTTTGTTGGAATCGTTAGACATACATTACTACGTAGTGTGCTGACGAAGCCCTTCAACACCCGGCGCCTATTTTTACTTTCTATACTCCGTAGGGAGTAATTGAAAAGTAGCGGCGCTCAAATATAAAGAGGTGAACAAGTACGCTGCATCTGTCGCTTCGCTTCGACGCTCTTGGCGAGTCCTTCTTTGTGCTTGAGAACGCGCGTTCTGCTTTTTGTATGCTCACGTGCTCATAGCCGAGGTAAATAAAGAACATGAATTTTTTTTTTAAAATTTTTTTGAAGATTTCGTGTTCTCCGCAATTCTACTGTCAGATTCTTCCGCCTCGATGTTGAACTCTGTATTAAATTTCTGGGCAATCGCTTAGGATCGCTCAAGTCGCAATCTAATTGGCTTCGAAATTTCGAGCGCAATCTTGGAATGTTCTTGGTACGTC
The DNA here is from genome assembly GCF_009556855.1 of Talaromyces marneffei. Classification (NCBI taxonomy): domain Eukaryota; kingdom Fungi; phylum Ascomycota; class Eurotiomycetes; order Eurotiales; family Trichocomaceae; genus Talaromyces; species Talaromyces marneffei. The sequence continues at coordinate 919,085 of NC_072353.1, read as the reverse complement.
AGATAAAAGACATATTACCTACCTGATTCGGTATAGTATTGTTATCGGAAAGTTTTTTTCTATTTTCGTTCCATGGTACTCACTACGGAGTACGGGGCGGTATGGACGTTACGTAAATTTCCTAGCCGTTTTTTTTATATACCAGAGTATTATTTTTTTTGCCTTTGAGCGTTTTGGATGTATTGAATTCAAGATTGATGGCCAAGAGCTGCCAAAGCGCACTACCGAAGCCTTCTTCGTCATGCTGTGGATTATGGCTTTCCCTGACTTTGCTTGGTCTCTCTTGGCGATGCATGGTTGCAGTTGTGAGGAATCGAATTGAAAGATTCATACAGAGCGTATTTTTGAAGAGGATGACTCGTGTTTTCTCTTTGTTGGATTTTGATTGTTCAGATGTCAGTTCAGTTGTGGTTATGAGACATCCATATGTATATTTATGTCTACACATGTCCACGCATGCGCTTCTCCTATTTAGTTTTTCCAAAAATAGCAGTTTTAACCAACTCGGGGAATCATTTACGGAGTAATTCGAGACAAAAAATAACCTAAGCTATGCCAAGCGCTCTGCATATAGTCTACACAAGTGTCAGGTGAACAATAGTGCACATTTAATTGAACATCAGAAACATGCATGTCTAAGACCTTTTTTTGTTCAGGTTGCAGCTACGGAAAAGAATCATTGATTTTGAGACCTTGGCATATGACTCGTATGTAAGTTAGTAGTAAATGACAAATGTCCATAACTAAGTTGTAGAGAAGAGACATCTATACGACTACTTTACTCGATGTGTCTTTTCAATAACCAGACCGATATGAGAATGAGATATCTTGCCCAAGGTACATATTCATATCAAATGTGAGGGCTTAGCTAGGCTTTCAAACCTGGAACCCGATTAGTTATAAATCACAGGGGAATCATTGTCCAACATCATTGTTGCTTGCCGAGCCGAATTTCACAGTTGAATCTATTGTCCAGCACAGATATAAAATCTTGGATCAATAAGCTTTGTGGCTGTTTGAGAATGGTTAGTCTTGACTCTTGACTACGGAGTATGTACGTAGTATACGAGGAGGCTTAACTCAAAACAATCGTCTCATTCATCCCCCGTGCAATTTCAATTCCCGAAAATATGAGCAGCAATTCATCCTGTCACATTATTTTATTTTTTTATTTTTGTCTCTGGCGGATTGATATAGGTACGCCGTACTTACTCGGGCATGGAAGTCAGTCATCATTCCTTGCAGAGCCAAACGCCAAACAACCAGTATTGCCAAGACTTTCCTATTCCGGCAATGAGCACAACCACCGGCCCGAAATGGGACGAGGATGTGAGAATATCGGCTCGTCATTGATACAAGTGCATTCTATAGTCATTCTGGAAGTTCTTGATTTCTTAATGGCAGGCTTATCACACGTCGCTAGAAATAGTTGTGGAAGAGTCCACCTCGGAATTTTTGTATCATCATCTTATCGGAGTCATTGAATCAGGGTTATTATGGCCGAAGGTCATTGGCATGACTGAATATTTTTGCATACGATCTAGGATCAATCCATCAATACGTCGATGAAAATATCAATATACCTTCGTTGAGGCAGAAATATACAGTATATCGAGCCTTTCTATCGATAAACCAAAGTAATAATTATACAATCATAATCCAATAGACAGACGTAATCAAACTTCCAACAGTAAAACGCCATGCGCCAATCTTCCCAATCCATACACCGATAGTCTATTCTGTAAAAATTCTATGGTCTTAGCGTCATAGAAAATGTGCCAATGAATTCCGTGACGAGCGACACGCGAAGCGAGGTCTAATTCGACAGTATAGTTGAACCAGGAGCTGAATCCCTTCGGGCACGACCCTTGAGACTGGTCAATGCCTTTCGCAGACTACTCATTCGTTTTGGAGGACGCTGATTGTCTTGCAGGTAGAAAGGGTCGTTCTTGAGATCCTCGTCGGTGATTTTCTATCATTACGTTAGCAAGATATACAGCATTAAAGTGCAAGACAATCAACTCACAACCCCCGGGACTCTGATGAATCTGCCCTCCTTTTCAGCTACCATGTTGTCACCCTCGGTATATGCATACGTGTGGCCCTCCTCATCCGTCGTCCCAGGCGGATAAAACGCCACACCATCCAAGGGACGATGTCGCTGCAGACTGTCGATAATCTTGTACATCGGCGTAGCTCGCAGGGTCTCTTCATTTGAATCCTTCACCGCTTCCAGAGGACTCCTTTTACTGCAGACATTTCGTTCCGGATAAACCGCATCGTACGGACCCTCGTGGTGGTACTGCATAAAGTTGACATTGTCCAACTGATCAATCACATCAGGATTGACTCTGTTCCTCCGATGACTATGACGCTTGCTGTTTGAGGTGCGCTGTGTCTTTCGTCGTTGAATGTCTTGCTGCTGCTTGATGCTCTCGCGGAATTCATTGCGACTATCTTCGATGGCCGTGGATGGAGAGGAGTTCGATCGTCGCCGCTCTAGGACCAAGGAATTGAGCTGTCTGTGGCGAAAAGGGTTCTTGTCCTCTGGGTAAAAGTGGTTGCCTGGTCCGTCCATATCGTTGGGTGTAGGACCGTACAGAGGGGTGAGGATATAATCGACTGCCTGATAATGGAGATTACAACGACGATCAGCTTGCTTAGTTTGTGACGAAAAATGCGAAGTCTAATATACTGGGCAATGAAAGAAGATGAAAGCCGAGGAATGCATGGACTGGAGTGAAGAATGAGAGAATAAGAGCAGCAGCTGACTGCATCAAGAAACACACTGTATGACGTGGATGCCTGATCTGTCTCTTGCACTTACGCAGTCCATACTTGCTTCTTGTCCTATTGGCCCGATGACCTCATGCCACTACGGCTGCGTGTTGCCGAAATGGGATTAGTGTCTGCGTGACAACCGTGCCTTCCTTCCGCATCCGGCGGCCAATCATCTGGCCGCGCGTTCTGTTTGATGCCAAGACAGGGGTCTAGACCGATGCCTAAGGCAGATCTACCTTGAAGCTCTTTCTGAAGACGTACAGCACCAGACAAGATGTCGCCGTAATCTCGAGTGTTGGAGTCTATTGAAAGTCGAAGTCGAGGACGACGGGATAGCCTTCTTTTATATGCTCTGATTTTTTTCATTCTATGGTTCGCAACGTCACTACAGGTGATCATTATCAGCAGAAGGACCAGAGTAAAAGCTACGAAATAGACTATAAACGTTTGTGAGTTTAATCTGTACGTAAGATATACGAAGTATACCTGGATCTAGACCCGAATGCTTCTTCATCATTTCATAGCTAGCTGTAAGGCTGCAAGGCAGCGCCACCCCCGACACGACATCAATGTCTTGGCAAAGAAATCTGCGTCATCGCTTCCCCACACTCTTCTCTGCCTTCCACCCCAATCATTCCGCATCAAATGTTTATGTTTAGGAATGGGACTGGTTGAGTACTCCGACTCGTCTGCAGACAGCGAAGCCGAAGCGCCACTCCCGCCAAAGAAAAGGCAGCGAACGGAGAATAACCCGATCAAGGAGACGCTCCCTGCGCTTCCCACTGCTTTTCACGACCTCTATGCCTCGAGCATTCGTGTTAGTGTACGAGATGATCCCAATTTACATGGGGGTCGGAAACGTGTTATCCCTCATGTAGAGGGGAATTGGCCCACACATATATACCTTGAGTGTAGGCAGGATACCCCGTTTTCGATCCGGACCATTGCTGATCAAAATCCAGGGTACCCGCGACGGGATGAGTTGGCTGTACTCGCAGATGTTCTCTCAAAATGTGAGGCGGAATCAAACCATGGCACATCCAAAATTTGCAGTCTTCTGTATAGTGAACTGGGCGTTCAACTACCATTGCACGTCTCACTGTCAAGACCAGTAGTCCTCAGCACGGACCAGAAACAGCCTTTTATAGAGGCTTTTGAACATGCCATTAAAGCATCCAACACAAAGCCGTAAGTATGCCTTGGGGAACCATCTAAATCAAGTGTATTTATCTAACTGTCTAACAGGTTTACTGTTGTTCCAGATACATTAGACTGGGTATCAAACACAGAACGAACACGCTGGTTCTTGGTGATAAGACTCGAGAAGCCCAAGGACGACAATTTGAATAGATTGCTACGGATTTCGAATCGAATACTGGACTCATACGGCCAGCCGCCGTTGTATGCGACCGAAATAGGAGCAACGAATAGGTTATTGAAGCACGATAAAACTAAACCTCCCGTGGCAGAAGTCGACGATTATACCAACTGCTTCCACATCTCACTTGCATGGAGTTTGACGGAACCGTCTTTGGAGGAACAACAACGAGTATCAAGTATTGCTCTGGATGAAATGGCTTCGTTAGAAATAAACTTCAGCAGCGTCAAGGCGAAGATTGGGAATGTTGTACATAGTCTGAATCTAGCATCATCGTGAATCGAATATGGAATATATATATGGTGGACACAGATTCAATGCTGCCTTAAAGTTCAGGCCTACGAAACGCACGGCCCCACACTAGCTTCAGTCGCGAACACAACAGCTTTCAACCTCAAGATAACACTCAAAAGCGTATTTCACAATTGGGATGTTCTTCGACAACATGGCCAGTCTTCAGGTACCGAGTGTCACACTGGTAAATTTATTAGTCACTTAGCTCTGGTCGTTCAAGTACTAACGTGATTGCAACAGGAAGACCTCCAGAAATTCCAGGCCAGCCACTTCTTCGGCATAACTACATCTCCTGCCGGCCCTGCGCAATCAGACCTAGTCGAAAATGAAGAAGAGTCGTACCATCAAGATGACGACTTGGGCTACTACAAAGACGGTACAAAACGGACGTTGACAGATGAACAAATCGAAATTTTTCGGCATAGTGAAATCCACGCCCTGTTGCGTGAAAGAGAACGGTTGAGAGAGGAGGAAGCGGAGGAGCAAAGTGATGTTGAAGCCAGAGACATTGAGTCTGGAAAGACGTCAAAGGTCGATGGCGACATTCGAAAAGCAGCGGACATCAGTGCTTTGAAGAGAAAATCTGTCGAGGGTAGCGAGGACTCCTCCGCGAAAAGAGCAAAGGATGAAGAAGGTACGGCCCGCCCAAGTGAATGCGACACAGCAGCAAGCACGCAGCAGCCACAACAAACTGCGTCTTCCCGCGACATCAACTTTGGGCGAAAGATTGTATCATATGCGGACGACTGAGGGGGGGATAAAATGCATAAATTCTATAGCATTGTAAGTCTGATACATGTCAATCATTCCTTAGCGGTCTACCCTGGTTATATGATGAAAACTTCTATCGTCATCCTTAGTCGGACGCTATACCCCTAATATCTCGATGTTTCGACATTCGGATATTGCAGGCTGTGTATTGCAATGACGAGTTATAATCTTCTCTCTGACACATAACCTTTCCATTTTGACTTCTGGGATAAACAAATACACGTCATATTAAAGCTGATAAGATGAATAGGGCAACATTTTTGAAACGAAAGCAGAACTTATTGAGCCTCAAGACCCGACAGCACACCAACACTAGCTGGGATCTAACACCACCACGACTGGAAGGCGATTCGATGCGATTTCTCCACAGAAGTACCATCCGAGCTGCGCTCACTCCTGCGAATGCTTCCATCACGAGGGTCGATCTTTGATCCATGGGAAAGACAGGCAACTCACTTGTGGCCGGACGATGTCCCCCTTACCTCGATTGTCAGAACGGGATCGAGGTGCGGGTCCTCATTTGGAAACAAGGTGCCCACATATGGTAAGTCCTGGGCGAAGTCTTGCCGTGCAGCACCAGCGTCAGCATCGTAACAATTGTCGTCGCTCTCGCTGCAGATACTATCAGTGCTGGATCAAGTGGTAAAAGCTGGATCAGTCAACTGCTTACTCAAGTTCCCGGATGCGATCAGTGGCCGAAATCCCATCTAAGGACAAAACTTCTACATCTAACGAGCCATGGTCGATGTCTCCCTCAACGTTGGGTGTTGCAGGATCAATTTCGGCACGAAGGAGGTCCCGGTTATTGTCACTGCAGACACCATCAGTCATTGATCAGATAGTCAAGACACGAACTCCAACTCACTTATCCCGCTCTGCGATCGTCGATCGTGCGTCCTCAGATCTAGCTGGACCAAAATCGGTTGACGTGATGGGATGTTCGTCGTCACTAGAGGAATGGTTAGAATTGATAGAGCCGAGGACGATTTGATTTGAGAGCGTACTTCTGGTAGGACATCTTGGGTTCGTCTGCCTCTTTTCCAAACGACATTTTCAGTCACAGATGTCGAAATATCAGACGGAATGTGAATCTCTGAGTGCTGAAGGCAATGGAGTACAGTGAATGAACAGTCAGCTCTTGTCTTTCCGGTATATGCTTTGTTGTGCTCTGTTTTTGACGAGAGTATTTGTCCTCGAGGGAGACGATGCCATTTATAACATTCTCCCGATCTTCATTGGCATATATCCTCCCCCCCTTTTTTCCCTCATAGCGAAGAGAATCAAAACCTGAGACCGTACTCGTCAACTTCTTGCTCATATTTCTTTTTCTTTTTCCCTGACCAACGTAGACGTGCATGCGCCTGTCGATTAGATCGGGGGATTGGCACCTTCCTGAACACAGCGTGTCCAATGTCCAACGTCGGAACTTGACTAGCGTGGAAAAGGGACGGGTTGAGGAAATTTTCCCCAGCCCATTACCTAGTCATCACCTAGTGTGGACGGAGAATAGCTTGTAGAACCAATCACGTAAGGCTCTAGTACGATTCTGCAGCGCCGCAGGTGTCTACTGACTCGATTCTACATGGGCACACACGTTTGAAGTCCAGGTCTTCCTTCTTCGTGCATACTTGCATACTTCGCAGTACTCGTCGAGTTGATCTAGTCTACATCCTACATGCGCCACACTGGGTCAGAAAAACAAATAAAGCAAAAAAAAAAAAAAGCAACAAATGGGATGTTGACACCCGGACAACGAGCCATCCATGCCAAATCAAAGGCTCGGATAATGCCGACTCTCATATGGACTAAGCCGCCGCCATCGAGGGTAGCACCTTATTTTCACACCCTACTCATGCTTACTTGTCTGAATCTTTTAGGTAGAGCTGACGCCAGGCAAATCTAGCCTTGTTGGATGACATATATCTATCTGGGTTGGGTTGAGAATTACGTGTTACATAGAATCACACTGCTGTAGGATAAAATTCCATAGATCATGAAACATCCAAAACCTCGATTGGTATTTTTTTTTTTTTGGTCACGCTGAGCTTGACAACGAATTTGATGTCCAACTTCGAAGAAGCAAGCTCTTCACTATTCTTGTGGCTTCCGGACATATTCACCATACGCCGCAGACCACCGTGCAAATCCGATACTCACTCGAATTATCGATTCAGGCAGGGGCTATCCATGTCCGTTGCCCCTTCTGCGTGACCCCTGTTGCCGGATCTCTACTCCCTCGAGTCTAGTCGATCAGGCAGGGCCCTTTGTCATTGACTTGGGCAGTCCCGATGCAAACCGACAAGATCTGAAGACCTTCGAATTTATGAAGGGCTGGCATGCACATAGAACCATGCTGTGGGCCGTGCCACCATACAAACTAGGGGAAACAGCCTCACTGGGCCTCGCCGACCTAGTTACAAGACACCTACTACGTAGTAAAATGCACGCCAACCAGAGTGTTGACTGCTGGGGAACAGGGAAATTGTCCCGAGCGTAACACAGTGTGGCTTGCGGCACACCGATATAAGTATGGAGTGCTTCGTACCCTTCAAGGGCTCCCATTCTAATAGGCTGCCTGTAGTTATTGCCGTACATGGCTTACCAACTTAGCCCAACCGTTATGGCGTTGCGGAAAATTGCGCTTTGCTTTGCACTATTACCTAGTGTTATGGGGGAAACGGAATCGGCATTTTGTGGTGATATGTAGTGCCCTGCGTGCGTGGTCTAGCCACTACTTAACAACTTAAAGCGTTGAGAGGCTGCAGGGTTGCAAGTTCCAAGTCGAACTATTAAGAACTAATGCATGCGATTACTACAATATCCTTGGTGACAAAGGGGGAGATGGAAGGAAAGCCCGACTGAGATGAAGATAAGCATCATAGGTGAAAAAAAAAAGGCCATAGGTGAATCAGAGTTATACGATCATTGTGAGACTAAGATTCGCATGCTGGTTATCCAACTAGGGTTAGTCGACTATTATGATCCTAGTACATACGTACTTGAAAGACAAAAAGGGCTCCACATCTCGCTTTGCAGAGCAAGTTACGGAATTCATAATAGGCAGCTCTGTTGATGGCTTGATTTAGATTTAGTACCTATGGCCCTAACGACCTCCTCCGTCCGGAGTACACTCCAAGCATGAATAGCTTCTGAGTAAGGATAGAAACAAATCCCGCCCGAACCCCTTCAACGGCGCCGGTAGCCAGAAAGTCAAGTCACTTGAGAGTGTTAGCAATCGGAATCATAGTCACCAGCTCCAAACGCCTATTTTTGTAACTTTGACTGAAATTCTCCGAAATATTCCGTATTAAGCCAATATGACAGTGGACAGCTGTTGTTCGGTTCTGCTAGTCGAGTTCTGTGCATGGCTCGATAACACTAGTGTGCCATCATGTAGTCGTACCTGCTTTTGGGATGAAGAATCAAATATTATGTAGATGGGTGGAGCAATATTAAATTAACTTAACGGTTTGCTATGTGTTTGTAATCAAGTCTTTCCTATTCCACTAAGTTAGATATAACACGCCTATTGTTAGTCTGTCAGACCCCTGGATTAGATGACTGACGCCAGCCCCATGATGGCGGTGAAGATCAACAAGATCGTGCTTATTAAATTTCATTTCATTTAATTCATCTCCATTGCGCTGGGTCATAATAAATCATAATAATTGCATTAGCTTGCATTAGACTGGAATTGTGTTGGTGCATGTGTATACTAGATTGCACTAGATTTTTAGTTTCTAATATTTGTTTCCTTTTGTTTCATTTTGTTTCACTTCACTTCACTTCACTTTATTGTATTCTCTTACTATTGGAATTATGCAGGTCTGCCGTACTACAAGAATCATGCAGTAGCCTTCCGTAAAGCCTGATTGGAGGTTGTCTGGTTTAACAGGGTTAGTACTTAGTAGGCATTGCAACTCGGGCGAAGTGAGGCGACGCAAGTTGATCATGAGGATAAAGTTTTTTTCTAGCTTGGTATTTTGATATACATAGGTACCTAAGTAACCCAGTTTATAATATGGTTATAAAGTATTTCGTCTTGCCGTAGATCGACGGACGGACTCCATTCATCTTGCTCAAGACTGACTGTCTTGTTGATTGCGACCTAGTGACTCTCCCGGTTACGCGTAGGTTTTGGGCCGCTAGCTAGCTAGGTATGTCCTACCCCTTTTCTTTTCCTTATCCATTTAGTAGTTGCTGTAGCTGCTGTAGGAGCCTAGGAGGCGCATGCGGTTGGACCTCCACCTAATGCAGCACTCATACAAGTATCCATATTCTATATCGTGCTAAAAGCCACGCTGCGATATTGGAACCTCAGATATACGGAGTAACTACTCCGTAAGTTAACTTTGTTAGTTAGTTAGTTAGTCAGTTTCATACTATGTAAGCTGCATCGCTGCAAGCATATGCATGCCATTGGGTGCTAGCGTAACTACCCAAACTAAACCAATCTGGGGCCACTTCTATTTTTGAAGTCCATACATCGTGCTGTGGTCATTCGCAGGTGCGGCAAAGCAAGTAAGGGCATGGGAGGCTCTCCACGTCCGATCATCGCGCCCACCGGCCATGTTGTGGATGTAGCCGCGAGAAACAACCTAACTTACAGGAAATGTACAACACGTTTAAAAGTTAAAACGCTTCTAAAGTCTACCGGTATACTCCGTTCTAGTTTCCCATTTAGACCGCGCACGATTGACCCCACTATTCCGCATTAGGTCTATGTAGCAAAAACGCTTACGGGTCCTCCATACCAAATACCTAATCCGACGATTAGTCCTCCAAGTCCCCTCCCAAGGCTCCCATCGATCCTAAGCCTCGTTGCGGGAAACCTCCGCAAGAACACACGGACAGTCCGATTACATGACCTATCAACATTCATACGTGGCTTGCATTATATAGACACGGAGTAAAGTGGAGGCGGCTTTTGCATGGAGCCTTATGGATAACATTTTGGTTGTTGGGGACAACAAAAAGGTCTATGCTAGTCGAAACGGGATTATGCGCTAGCTGGATACGTACACAGACACCAGTAATGAGAAAATCGTCGAGTTTGCGTGAGTCAGGGCATGCGCCAGTTCTCGTGCGGCCCTAATGGTCATCGCCCATTTACAACATTATGTCTGCATGGCGCCGGCTGACATATCCAGGTACCAGATGCCATTCCAAGGTTGTCCCCCCCCCCCCCCCCCCCCCCCCCCCCCCCGGAAGATCTGTCTGTATTCCGCTGACATGGCGGGTACCTACCTATTGCTTGCAAGTTTCTATCTTTCCATCTTGGATCTTCCTTGTATATTCACGGTATGGACATCAACATCCGGAACATGCAACACTCTTCCCCTTGACTCTTAAGAGGATACCTGGCAACGTGATCTAGTGCATACAGAAGCCAAAATACAGAAAAAGAAAAGAAAAGAAGGCCCTAGTTCGTATGTAAAATGACCTTGTTTCGTTCGATTCATACCATATTGTGGAGCGGTTCGAAACCCATTTTTCAGTCATTCGTTTAGAAGAGAAGACAAATAAGGTAACTATTTCCCGCAAATCGTATATATCTAACTTCCGGATCCGGCCCATCAGTCATCTAAATATGGCGAGAAGTAAAATTAAATGCCGGGGCAGCAGCGCATGCACGAGTCTATCGGATGATGATCTTTGCCGTTACAACTAGGATCTTTTCAGTTGACCTTTCTTTTAGGATTTTCGAGCCGATCCTGGAAAATGAAGTCTTCGGTTTTCCTTTTTCTTCTAGTCTCCGGATATTTTTTTTTTCTCATACAACTTCAACTAAATTTGGAAGCGGGAGGTTTTTTTTTCCGTCGACTCGCGCTTTAGGCACTTTGTTGACCGGTTTGGCTGCAGAAAAGCCCCTTTTCTTTGCATCAGGTACTGTGTTTAGTCGACTCGACTCGGCCTAGATCTACAGCCGACGCGATGTAAGCGAAATTTGATCCAGACAAAGATCATGTAAAAGGCATCCATTCTGTCAATTTTAAAAATGTAGAGACACGCATACGTTGTCCCTGTTGGCGGTCTGTGGGCTTCAATAGTCTGTTAGTATTCTTCACCTGGGCAAAACTTCGCATTCTGGCTGTGAAGATAAACTTGGAATATTTCAATCCAGGCTAGCTCTTCCTATATCTCACCGCTAGTCCAGTAGGCAGCACCCGACGACGTGACCCTAGCACTACATCCCGGGCAAACAGCCAGCGAGGCTCTTGGTGATGGTTGCGGCGGCAAGATCGCCTTGTGGCGCCCTTATTGTACTCTCTGGTTCTCATTGGTTCTGATTGACTCCCATACATTCCTACACATTCCCACGCATTCCTACGCATTCTCCGGTCCAGTCTCATCTGGTCCCGTCCCGTCCCGTCCCGTCCTGTGGATTGTTCTGCTCGACTTCCTTTGCATGGCATGTGGCTCCCCAGGCAGCCTCCTGATCTTATATCGGCAACACCTTACTCCTTAGGGAATTGACTCTTCTCGGCCATTCACACATTCTGTAGACTCATATGTAGAAGTAGTTGATGATTGAAAAAATCAGACTCTGCCTTATTCCAATTTCTTTTCAGTTTAGGCTCTTTTTGGAAATGAATTTCAAGGTTGCCTTGCGGGCGGGCTTGATGGTAGGTAGGCGCATAGTTGCAAGGCTTTGTCTCCCCCAACCTCCTTTGAAACAGACCCTGTAGACCCCTCACCCATCGCCTCCAGCTATCTTCGGACCGTGGTATCCCAAACAAACACTTTTCCTCCATTTTCGTTTTCCTTGGAGAATTCTAAAATGGCGACGATCCCCGTCGAGCGTCACTTTTCGACGGTTGTGCAAACGCTTCTTAGCACTACGACACCAAGCCAGCCTGTCAAAGTGCATTCACCTTGTTGAGTATCAAAGCAACCCTTCTTGTTTCTTTGTTTTTGTGAGTCACACGATATCGGATTTTTTATCAAGTATTGTGCAGTGATCCGCGATGACATTCCTATCTACCTTTTCTCCGCGGTCACCTTCGAGAATCTGACGCCGGACCAGCCCTATCGTGATCATCGATCGAATAAAAAAGAAAGGACTTTGTTCGATAGATCATTAAATCCCGACTATACCCCAATCGATCGATCTTCCCATTGTTCCCTACCCAACGCTCGACCTACCGTCCAAGGCAGGCAGATCGAAAGCAGCGTCGATACGAGACAGCAAGCGAAACTGGACAGATAGTGAGATGCTATACAATCTGCTTTCGTTAAGCGTTTAGTGGTGTCATGCGACTAATTTCGAATTTAACCATGGCCGACCCCCGTGTGCGGCGCTACATAAAAACAAACGTTTAAGGTCAGGCAGGCATTAGATTGCGCAAACTCAAGTCCTCTCTGGTCTTGACAGTCTTGGCCCGTTTAGCAGGAATTACTCTACCTACAACTCGCCGTGAAACTCAGTCTCTATCCATCTGAAGGAAGCGAAGAACTCCTACCGGAACAGAAGTAAAGACGTTGGAATAAGCATTAGTGGGTTTGACCAGCCGTGCATTTATGTGCCGTATGGGATGAATTCCTTTTTGATGTGCATTTCCTGCAGGCGCCCAGTCGGTGTTCTCCCGACGCGCATGAAATTGTGATAGGACGGGTCCACGATCTCGAGAAGGTCCACCAACTCTCAATTCTCGAAGGCGAAAACAAATCACAATCAATACGACAACGCTAGGGGCTATTGGTACCCTGTTTCAGGGATAGGGGGAGGTACTAATTGGGGCAATATGGCCGGTGTCCTTCTACTACGTAACTGGGGCAGCGTCTCTGAATTTATTCACCACTCTGTTTTTGCCGATGCTTTACATAAAACGTATCGCTTGATCTGATTACTGAAGTCCCTGCACGATATTATGTGTGGTGAAATTAGCGATCGGATTGTGTTGAAAAGAGGCGATATTCTTGAAAAAAGGAATTACTGCTACACCGAACCCGGGACCTATTTTGCTCTACGATTGGACGGGCATACCGTACTGGGATTTAAGGGGAAATGCCGGCACAGTAAGCTCCGGATGTCCCTAGTGTTGTCCTTTCAATCTCAACTGTGTACAAAACACCAAATTTAAGATCCTGGGAGATGATAGATAAACAAGATATTGGAAAATTAGCCTATAAAATACCAATGAATACCGGTGCTGGAAGCAAATCGTTCTGCTTTGCTAGTTTCGCTGGTTCCAGACTCAACTTATTTCGAAAAAGCAAGTTATCACAGGTAAGAAACAGGTCGATTATTGGTAAACCCTAATTAACCTTTCAGCTGTACTACTATTACAGTATTTTAATATAGATTACTGACTCTATACCCCCAAAATATCAATGTTTCGACATCCTGATACTGCGGGCTGTGTATTGCAATGACAACTTTGAATCTTCTCCTTGACATGAAATCAGTCCATTTTGACTTGTTAAATTAAATAGCAACATGGTGAACAAAAACCAATACACAAGTTGGCCAACAAATATTCAATAGTAGTATGACTTTTGAGGGCTTAAAGCCCGACGCGACACCAGAACTAGCAGTATTGATCGAGGAAGCGAGATCCCGAGGTCTTGTTTCAACCTCGTTGTATCCAAAATGGTGTCATCGAATTGCACTCATAGTTGTGATTGCTTCCATCACATAAAACCAATATTTGGTTCATGGGAGAGGACAGTCAACTCCTTTATGGTTGAACCATCTACCACCCACTCACTTGATCTTCACGATGGGATCCGTGGTCAACCCCTTATCTGGAAATGAAGTTCCCACGCCTGACAGATCACGAGTACTGTCTCTTCGAACATGAGGATTTGTAGGATTGGCTTCGGCACGAGGCAGATCTTGATAATTCTCACTGCAAATATCGTCAGTCATTTGATTATATGTTGTACCAGCACACCTCCGACTCACGTATCCGCCTCGGCAACAATCGATCTCGTGTCATGTTTGTCGCCTCTAGAATAAAGATTAGAGACTACAAACGACCTTTCGTGGTGTGGATATTACCTCCGGTTGGACTTGTCCATTTCCTCTTGCTTCTTTCCAATCGGCATGTTGAACACAAGGATAAAGGATTGGGATGGACAGTGTGTCTTCAAGTATTTTTGGGATCGAGAAGGCAATGAGATGGGGTGTTTTGGATGCTCAGCTTTTTGTCTAATGGCAATTCAACTTTTCCAAGTTTTGTTTGTCACTGACGAAAAGAGTTGTCTTCCAGGAAGACGAAAGGTGCAATTTATATTTTTCCATGTCTCGTCCAGCGACGTGCGACTCCTGTCCTTTCTTATCATGGCGAAGAGAAAATTACACCAGATATCGAAGTATAGACAATCGACAGCATTCTTCTTGCTTCTATGCTTCTCGTTTCTTTTTCTCCACCGCCCTTGACATACGACTTCTGACAATATCATGACGAATCACGTCGAGGACTTTGTAGTCTCCTCAGCGAGCTTCCAGGTTTAGCTTAGGAACGATGCGCAGGCAGTCTGTAGCCAATCATTCTTCACTCTATGTTCACTAAAAGCTGTAGAGAATCGATAATCACCTTCTTCAAGTCAACTGACCCATGTATTTCGGAATTAGGAATCCGTGTAGGAGTGTACAGGGATTGCATGTTAGATCCTCATTTTTTTTTTTTAATCAAAACAGAGTTTCGACTTTCTGAGATAGCAGAAGGACCACGTACCACATTACTCACCTTTACTCAACTTTTGACAGGTCACATATGATGGAGTAGTTCGCTTCAAGTCACAGGAGCCTAACCCATGGAGAAAACCATGTGTTTGAGGCTTAAAGAAAGGGGCAGCTTACATAACCTCCCAAAAGGGAAACGCAGGAACGAGTGCTCGCTTAAATGTGCACGCGGATGCAAGAATACATACACATATAGAAATATAGACGAGCAAACAACTGTACTCAGGATAGCCAAGTTTGAGTGATACTTCGTTTATCGTATAACGATCTGCATCTCGGCCTGCACCGAACGACATAGCCTCCGCACACTTCCCCGTCCGTTCTCACGGACATCTCTCGGTGGAGCTGAGTTGAGTTTTTTTTTTTTTTAACCATATTCCTATTCTGGATTACGCCAGATACGTGTTGGGTGCTTGTGAAACAGCGATACGTAAAGTGGAATCTTGGACCTTTGGAAACTGCGCGGACGGCCCAATCCGTACCGTAACTCCGTCTGCTGGAGATAGGCCGGGGCCCACAACGGATCTAGATACAAGTCCGAGGTAAATTTGACTTCCTATGTACTGGTATGGGGCAGGAAGATCATATAAGACGTCTATTGTTCCGTACGTTAGCTAGACTAAATGCCACATGGCCCTCAAAGGCCCGATGCTAAGGAAAAAAAAAAAAAAAAAAAAAAAATAGAACAATAAATTAAAATAAAGCCGTCCGGACGTACGCTCGTGCATCCGTAGAAGAAATCGACTGACTGCCCTGGGCCTCTGTAGTCTGCGGCTGATGGATCGGGCATTCCTCGTTGGCATTCCAGGCCAATCCCAGGGATTTGACAAGAACGTATGTACTGTTTTTAGAGATTGATTTTTGTGGCTTCTGGATCAGTCACTTTTAATTTAACCGAATGGAATCTAGTGCATGCTTACCGGTTTGTTTTATATCGATGGCTGCATATGCAGTGGTACACCCTTAATTGCTTTCTTTGCCTGAGCCAGCTTCGTACAGTATCGATTTTGCTCTCTTTAGGGGGCTTGGACCCTCGCACCAAGCAACACCCACGTACTTTTTTTTATCGAGCTGAAGAGTACGTCGAATAATTGAGAACTGCTGATTCCAAGATGCGGCCCGTGACCGCGATTATTCCCCCTTTGACATCAAATGGTAAGGCGGATGATTGACGCTCCATAATGAGTTAGTAGGTTTACCCGGGCAAATGGTGGCATATCGCCAAAGACAATAGTTATACATACCTACCTCTATGCCGGCAATTTCAATGTTTGATTGGCTCGCTCAGGGCCGATTTCTGACTCCCAATGTATATACAGACCGCTTCCAAGATTTGCGAACAGGGATCTCGTTTTGATTGCCGTGACGAGTTTTATTCCTTGATCGGTGCCGCCTCTATTTCGCTTGTTCCTGCAGTTCCTCCTCCTCCTCCTCGTCTGATCCTTGTCTCCTCTCAAAGGTTAAATTTTCCGGCCTGTAAATTTTTGTTGGTGTAGGCAAAACTTGGGGCTGCGAGACCACGATCGCTCTCGCCAAATTCCGTAGTTAGTCGTAGGTGGATGTAGTTGAGGGCATTAAAGATGATTGTGCCTTGTTTGGACTCTTCGATCCAAGGCTGTTTTTGGATCTAAATCAGAGTAAGATGTTGCTGCTCGGGAGTTTGCCCATGTGGCGTAGTTGATGTCTGTTAAGTGCCGGGCTTGTAAGGCTTGCTTCCCTCCCCCAACCTCCCTTGGACATTACCCTTTGGACTTCACACGCGACTCTCAACTTCCTCTGTCCGTTTTGTATCAAGTCTTTAATCTTGTTTTCCCTTCTCCATTCCCTTCTTCATTCAGAATCAACAAGACTTGCGGGTATGTGAATATTCGTGAAGAAACCGGAGCAGCTCGCGACGGTGCGTCGAGCACCCCCTTCCCACGGTCGCGCAAACACTTCTCAGCAGTACAACGATGAGCAACCGGCATAGTTAAGCCCAATGTACTCTCATGTTTCTTTAACGATATACTCTCTTCCGTGGCTGAGCTGCCCAAATGTCAGACCTTGTCACGCCTCCGTTTCCCCTTTCCACCGCACTTTGGAAAACCGGTCGCAAACGAGTCTGGATACTTGAAAGTCGGGTAGAAGGAAAGGAGAATTGAATGCAATACTGTTTATAATTTATCTCAAATACCAACTTTTCCTCGACCAGGTAGGTTGTTTGCATGATGCATCGGCGGCCTGCATTCGTTTTTGAGGTTTGGCTTATTATTCAAAGCGTCCACTTCAAAGATGAAATTGACACTAATTCGAATTGAATTGGCAGGCACTTCCCTATAATAGATTATTGCATGCTCTCCTTCCGTTGGGCTTTTGCGAAGTCGCGGCCAGAAATGTCAACGCAGGGAATCGAATCCGAGTATGATATTTCCCGTGTTACAAAATCCAATCACATGACGAAGGTGGTTGGAGATTCTCGGAACGTATGGTTCGACTCGAGGATTACAGCTTCGAATGTCTCTTTTGTATGCTCCTGTTTGCAGGAAAATTGCTCTACAATTCAAATGTTCAACCCAATCTGTATCCATCGGAGGGGAACAAGCAACTAGCTAGTTACGTGGGACGGAGAAGACAGACGTGGAAATAAGCATATTGGCTTCGCTAGTCGATTCTGCAAGCACGAGATAAGTTGCATTGATGCACCAATCCATTTAAGGCTCGCCTACTAAGATGTGATAGGGCAATCCTGCGATCTTACCGAGTCAACAACGATTGATAATTGATTCGCCGAGTGCCAACAATTACAGAAGTTTGTCGCCCTAGTAGGACCTGTTTCAGAACGGGATAGGTATATTAATTGCGGCTTGATATGACTTTATGGAGTCGGTTTAGCTTCTTCTTATGGCCCCCTTACTACTTTGAACAGCTTGCTGGACTTAAGTTACAATCTGCGAATCATTTATTTCCCTCTTGTTGGTTTGCATACAAAACTCCATCATCTGACTTGATCTGGTTTTTTTAGTTCCAAGAAGATATTGTATTGTATTCGATGATGCACGCCTAACTGGTCGCTTTCGCGATCGTGTTGTGTTCATGATCAGATCGAACGCTATGATCTCGGGGGGAAAAAGAAAAAAGAAAAAAAGCCAAGTGAGGAGAGATTTTGTCCGCATTGCGATTGGACAGATGTATAGCTGCGAATATTTAAGGAGAATACGGTTGCTCACGCCAATTTCAACTATCTACAAAGCAACAATATTGAGATCTAATGAGACCGATAGATACTCAAGGCATTAGGAGAGTACTCTATATTAAACTAATGAATCCTGGCTCGTTAGTATTGCCAGTTGCAGCCTCGGATTTACACGGAATGAGATTAGTAACACCGACTGCAAAGAGATGTCGACGTTCATTAAACTCCATCTGGAAATTTCATCTTAAAATATCATTACAGGATCCTAGTACCAGTTACTAAACTCTCAGTTCCTTCAATTGGCCGGCTGGGGGGAGAATACCCTCTTTCTCTAACGCATCGAACGTTTCCTCAAACGCCTCCCAAGTATCCTTATAGCCAGTCCATCCCAACTTCCTCGCCTTGCTCATGCTGACTACGCAAGAAAACTCGCGACTGAGCAACAAACTCATAAACCTCCATGTCGCTTGTTCCCACGTCTCCTCCTCTAGTTTAAACTTATCGCTTAGCAATTTCCATTTCTCAAGTACCTCAGGTCGTTGCGACCACTTCACCGTATCGATCTGTTGATGATTCTCATTATGCGTCCCACTGAACTCTCCCTTGAGACCAATTCGCTCCTCATGATATGCAATAGCAGGCGTAAAAGGAGAAACGGCGTGCCACGCTTCAAAGTCCGCGTATCCTTTTCCGGAAGGCTCATTCGGAAACATGACTGGTGGTATTTTACCCCCAAATCGTTCTACCAACCTGGGCCATAGATTATGCCAACTCTCGGTATCGCCATTCACCACATTAAACCCCTGGTTGGCGGCTTCTGGAGTGAGGGCTGCCCAGACACAAAACTCCGCATGCAATCGAGCCGATGTCCAGGTGTTGAAGGCTAAATAAGTTCCTTTAGCGCCGGGAAAAGGGATTTCGCCCTGCCCCGAGATTGCGGATACACTCGCGAACAGTCCTAGAGCAGTTGCGAGATTCATAAAATTTCCACGAGCGACACCAAGAATATCTTGGGGATATGTGACGGCCCATGTCCACTTGTCGCCATCTTCCTTGGCTGCGTTGGCTAGGAGTCTTTGCTGATCGTAGTAGAAATTCTTGGGCCATGATTCACCTTCTATCCACGGATCACTTTCGTGCATGGGTTGCTTGGGCTGTCCGAGATGGACACCGTACTGTTTCAGCCCCGTCACGAGAATGATTCGTTTTATGGACTTGATGGCGCCGCTTTTGCGTAGAGCATTGATGAAATTTCGTAGCATGCCCGTGTTGATTTCGGACGCCTTGTCTTCATCCGGATTAGCGAGATAGGCGCTGAAGAATACATAGTCGATTTCTTGGGCGTCTGCCCGGAATAAATCTATCAGGGATGTTGTTGGGTCGTTGAGAAGATCGGCTGTTAGATGGGTCACTTTGGAATGAGGCGTGACCTGGCGAGAGCGAGAGAGAGTTACTACTTTTGTCCAATCTGGTAGTTTCACGATATGTTCGACGATTGCATGGCCGCTGATACCTGTTAGATTCAATGTTTAGTATGGAATTGTAATCACAATGATTTTTATGGTTTTGTGGAGACTAGCTATATATACCTGTGGCTCCTGTAACCAGAGCAGTTGGCATGATGATTGATCTTGACAATCTTGCCTGCTACTCGAGGGGAAAAGTGTGAAAGCAATCTTGATAAATAGTCTCTATTCTAGAGAATATATGCGGTGGCCTTCAAATAACTCTTTGTCACATACGTATTTGTAATGGGGAAGTCTGTACCCCTCTCACGACGAAAAACTCATAGCTTCTGGGAGGGGTAATTCCGGGCGCTATTGTATTGACAGTATTGTCCCGAATAAAGTGAGATTAATCGATATGTGAATATACAATCGAAGAGTATTCCATATTTTCTGCTATTTACGGTAAGAAGGCTGTCAATCACACAGATTATGTCTATATGTTCTCAACGACAATGCATTAGGGTTAACAAAACGCAGAGCAGCCGCCCGCATATCACCAAAGAGTTTGGGACCTAGAGATGGGCTCTAACTTCCAGAGAGCTAAAAGAAAAAAAAATCGCCTACTGAACAGTTCTTTGGATATTTGATATTTATAGCTAACGCAAAAGTCGGCGTTAAGAAGCGGTGCGATGTAAAGGAACTATAAGTGCCCATAACAGAGTTACTGCCGCTCCTAACAAATTAGGGTACTTGGGAACTCTTATCCAAACCCTAACCAGAGATCTTGGTTTGCTGCACCATGGATTGGTCTCACAGCTTCGGCTTCAAAAAAAAGAATTTTCTTTTCGAATTTACTACACAGTCCAATAACAGATTCGAAGATGAAATGTGTCGTAGTAAGTCATTCCCTAACCTCTCCTGAAAGGGGAGCTGGGGTACGGCAAGATGGGTCGACCCGCCCGAAATGGTTTCAGCCGTTGTACCCTCCAGGGGTTGAATTCAGGTACCTGAGACGTACCTGTTACAGTCACCACTTTAATCACCAACAGAAGTTGGCAACAACTTCGATTTTGTGATTCTTGATATGAATACTATAGAACTGCAATTATTGAATCGCAGCACTATCCAAAACAATTCTGACGCTCTTCGTCTCATGCAGAGTCACTTGGAGAGATTTATTCTGTCTCACCATATTTCATCTCTATCCGAAAAATTGTAGATATAAACCAGACACCCGGTGTCAAAAGGTTTCTTTCCTTTCAAATGGAAGTAATAGAATTAATCAAGAGTATATTCTTGTCTAACAACAACCCCTCCCTCTCTCTATCCGCTCCCTCTCTCAAGTGCTTCACAGCTATCCAAACATGTGGGCAGCCCAACACGCCTCCGTGCCACCGCGCACCAGCGCCAAAAACCTCGACCTAAGCACCCTCACCCAAAAGTCCAACACACCAGAAGAACCAACAACATACCCACAGCCCACAGAAATGTGGCTCGGCAAACACCAGCGTTCCATACCCTCCCAGTCGTCGGATCAGTACCAATACTCCGTCCCTTCCCTCTCTCCCAGGTCCTCAATCTCGCACCAGCAAGAAGACGACGAAGTATCAAGTCAAGCTTCTGGATCAACCTCTTTTTCAGCAACACACTACCCGTCGCAACGCCAAGGTGTGGACAGGGTACATGTCCACATCCTCGCCGCGGAGAGATATGAGCCGTCTCTGATAGATGGCGTGGAGGTTGAAGTTGAAGAGGCAGACCTCAAATCGCCGTTCATCAATGGCCTTGACGATGAGCCTGGTCCCGGCGTTCATGATTCCTTGATCTCTTTCCACACCCAGGAACTCAATTATATCGATCAGCGCAGAAATGTAGGAATGCTGGATAGTCCGCCTTTAACAGCCAGACCCGGCAGCGCAATCCAACCCAACGATAACAGCGAGAACGACCACGACCACACCTCATCATCATTACCATCATCTTCTTCTTCTGCTATCTCACAGATTGAACCCACAGGCCCATTATCAAACCAACTGCACAACCTCTTCTCCCAAATCACCCTCCTCGAATCCTCAACCCCCACAGTCATGGCAGCAGACCACGCCGCCCTGCAGCAACACATTACCACCCTCGAGCTCGAAAAATCATCCCTCCTCTCCAAACGCGAAGCCCTCTATTCCCTTCGAGACGAAGACGTCTCAAACCTCATCAAGATCCGCGGCCTACTATGCGAAGAACGCCGCGCCCACGAAGCGCTCCGCAAACTTCGCGATGAGGATTTACAAAATGTCCTTGAACTCCGCAACAAACTTGCGCAGGCGACGTGGGCGAATCAGAGCCGTTTGGTCTCGTCCCCTCCTTCTGCCGTCAGCACAATAGGATCCATCAGTTACCGAAGAATGGAAAAGGCGCAATCACTGAGCTCGGCTCAGAGTAGTAACCAGGACCTGTGGCAAACGGCCAAAACGGCGGCACTGGAACAGCGGGTTCTGGAGCTGGAGTCTGCGAATGCCGATTTGCGGCAGAAGATTGAGAAGAGTGGGAATGAGATAATGCATTCTTCTCCTTCTACTGCTGCTGCTGTTGCTTCAACCGTTGGGTATGACCAGCAGCAACAACAACCGGGCGTCGCTGCGCTGGCTGAATTGGGTCTGCGCGCGATGCGGGAGCGTGAAAGCCACAGCGCGGAGATTGAGGATGTGAAGTGCGAGAATTTGAGGTTAAAGCAGCAGGTCCAGAAGATGAAGTATCAACTAGAGACGTCGCAGGCTGTTATTGAGTGTTTTTCGCAGATGCTGAAATCGCATTGATCGCGGCAACGGCATTGGAGGGGGAGAGAGAGTTTAGATTTGGAATCGATTAGCATGTTTTGTTTTGGAATCAAGGCTGTTTGATAGATACCTAGTTGAATTTTTCTTTTTTTTCACACGATACTACAATATTCAAACTCAATATCCGTATATTAATTGAGCATTACTAAAACGTATGTATGAAATAATACTTAATGACATCTCGCTGTCGTTCCCTCCCTGCTCCGACTCATACAACATCCGCCTCCAGCAGCTTTCTTCTCAACACCCAAAACCGCATTCCTCTTCGCCTCGGCCTTCTGAGCCTTGAAACCGGCATTGATTTTCCTCAGACTATTCAACGTGCCCATCAAAAACTCCACGCCACCGTCCTCTTCCGCCGCCATGGGCATAGATTGCGAAAACTCATTGGACATTCCGAATCCTTTACTGTTATTCGAGCCGCCTCCGCCCATCATCATCGAGTCCGTGCTCAACGGGAAGTCAGAAAGCATAAACGTCTGCCCGAAAGAGCCCCAGTTATCCATTGAAAATAAATCGCCCATCGCTGGTGGCGCAGGGGTGTTGTGATTAATCGTGGACTGCGAATTCGAAAACTGCGGAGGCGGTGACCAGTCATGAGCCATGGAGTCGGGACTACGAGTCACTTTATTATCCGAGTTGTAGGGAGCGTTGTGGCCAGCGGCAGAGGTCAAATCGGACAAGACGCTTTCTAGTTTCTCGAGAATAGCCCATACACTCGGCTCGGTTTGAGCGCCTTCGTCCACTGAGAGCAGAAAAGCGGCGCTGATGGCGCTGTGGAGATGGATCCAGGACCTTGAGCATTGTGGAATGATTTGGTGAATTTCAATGAAGGCTTCGATGGTACTTAGGAGGCTGTCGATACATTCTTGACATAGATGCGGTGCCAGGGCCTTTTTGCCCCCTTCGCTGGAGGATTGTTTCAATGATCGTCGACATATCTCCGATACAAGGTAAGAAGATCTCAACTTGAGAGTCAATCGTTGAATATGATCCCTAAGCGTGAAACAGTAATCTTCGCTCCTCAGGTGAGGCGCCGCATCGGCGAGAATCTTGTCTAGCTCGATCTTATAGGCGGGGATGGTGTGGTCGCTGATCTTGTTGCCTTCGAGGATTTCTTCGCGCAAAAGCTGGAGAATGAGAGAAATGACAGAGCACATTGTCTCGAAGTAGGCTCTATTTCCGGGTCGAGAGTCGGCCGCTCGTGGGATCTGAGGGCAGGACGAGAGAATCTCGATAGGGCGGTCGTAGGAAAGGCCAAAGTGGCTGTCTTGCCAGGCCATGGACCACCTGCTAGAATTAGATGGGGTTGATAATAAAAGGAATTGAGTGGGAGCTACCATAGTTCGTGCCGTCGATTAGCAGTTTGATCTCTGAATAGGAAGGATTCGGCATGGAGGCCTAGAGTCAATGACATGCGTTGGGCGACACCTGAACGGTTAGCATGCGTACAATATCAATCAGTAGATCGACATACCGAATGTTACATAGGCAATGCCGGGGTTCATATTATATGAAAGAACATCTCCGATGATCAACAAGGTCTGGATAGCCTCCATACTCGGCTGGGATAAAAAGTTTCCATTTCGGAGACACTGGTATGCACACGATACTGGCAAACGGTCAGCAATCCTGTTATAACCTCCTGATTTCGAAAAACCTACCGTATAATTGACACATCGATGACCTCTCCTTCCTCGAAAAGTCAGAAACCTGAGATCCGGACGCAAGTATAGCAAAAAGAATTCCTATGAACGAGATGCTGAAACCGAACGGCGCCGCCAAAGAAGCCATTGGGTTGTTTGTGCACATACCCTGCATGGCTCGGTTTTCAAGAAGAGTATGAACATTCTTTTGGAAGCCGTCAAAGTCGGTTACGACGGGGTATAATGTGAAACGAACGTCGTGGTAAGATCGCAATAGTCTGTTAATGGGGTTAGTTATTCTATGAGATACTATCGGCAAATAACATACCTCCGACAAACAGCATCATCCGGAAGGGCCGCACAAACGGAGTCATTACTGTACGAAGTAATATTTGACGACCACAGGTCCAAGAACGGGTATGTCGCCGACTGATTATCAAGCGCTAATTGAGACAAAACACTATCCTCGCCAAAAATGGCACGCTGAAGCGGCTTCTCTAGTAGAAAAGCGGTGATTGAATCTGAGCCGCAGTGAACTGGAGATCCGCCCAGAGCATTCCGAGTGCGCACCCCTTCGCCGGCTTTCTCCTCGTCGATGGGTGTAAGTGGTGATGTTGGCGTTGTGATCGGCGATGTCTGATAATTGTTTCTTCCGTCAAGCGACGAGAGGTTTGAGGATGGCGATGTTGATGACGGCGGCGCTGGAGGTGGTGTCGATGCTATTTCCAGTCGCGAGCGTAGCGAGTGCATGCTTTGACTTAGGATGGCGAGTTTATCCTGTATACTTTGCCATTCTTGTGGGTCAATAAGGACGTTTCCGCTATCAGTGACGACAAAGTTTCCGGTAACTTCTGGCTCGGAGAAGTCTTCTTTCTTGCTGCAACAGCTCTGACTGTTGCTGCTGTTATTGCTGGTCTCATGATGCTGACGGGTTCCTCGACTGGCTGATCTCTCTTTGCTCGCCGTCGGTGGATGCTTAAAGGTGCAGAGATGGGCATAACCCCTCTTCACACATAGTGAGCAAGGCGAGTTGCGGTCGCATTTCACCTTTCTCTTGTAGCAAGGGTAGCAGGCTTTGGGGACACGCAGTTTTCTGGCTGCGCCGGCTTTTGTTTTGGTTCTTGAATCAGGAGACGAGTGGTTCTCGGGTTCTGTGGAGGAGGCCATGATTTATTGTTACTGGTGTGTCATTTTCCAAGTGTCGTCCAGTGCCGGTTAAGAATATCGTATGACTGGGAGGGAGAAAAGAGGGCCGGTGGTGGTATAAGGAAGGCGGCGGGAGCGACAGATCGTCCTACCGAGTCCAGAGTATGGAGTAACTCGTCAACGAAGTCGGCTTGACCGAAAAGGAAAAGTCATGACAGTCAGCTGTTGATGGCGATTCGTGTGAATCGTGTCTCGGCGATGGTCAGGCCGAGCAATCGCCGGGGATGATCCCACCACGCCCACCCCACCCCATGGCACGTACTCCGTCCAGCGACCGGTCTATTTAGCGGGAAGCTTTCACAAACAGAGGGCTAGCGGGGTCCTTAGGCACGCTGCTCGTATCCACGAACACTATTTGATTTAGTTCTCTCTTGATTGGTTAAAACGGAGTGTTGTGGGCTGCGTGTGGCAGTTTTGGGAGTTGGCAGGATGCCTCGGCAGGTTTTCGGTGTTAAATCGGGAAACGTCCTCAGCTCAGTCTGGAACGGGCCACGGCTGACTGGAGTACGCAGTGCGTAGTATATGTTGTAGTTATATGATATGTACGTAGTACGGAGTATACTCTCTGTAGCACCGTGGACGGAGTAAATAAAGAAGAGTCATGTCGCGCGCTCGCGTTTGTCTGGACGCCGCTTTCTGTGCAGATCATTATACCCTAACCCTAACCCACCCATGCGTTAGAAAAATGCCACGTGATAGGGCATTCGCATAACCCTACCCAACCCTACCCTTGGTCATGCCACTCAACGGTAGACTACCAAATTCATATCAATTGCATGTGTACATGCATATCATGTGTAAGTACATATAACCACTAGATGTCTTCAATCGTCGTCCTTGCCGATGGCATACATGGGAACGTTATGCTTTACAACGCCGGCTTTGCGACGAGTCAGTTCTTAAGATACTCCTCAAACCACTCCACAGCCTGCAAGAAAGCATTCTCCTTTGCATACTTGGCCACCCTATCACTCAAATCGGCTCGAACCGCGAATCCGTGAACGACACCACTGTATAGGTTGATCTGGTATGGGAGACCGGTCTCCTTGAGAATGATTTCGGATTCGTGACGCTTCTCGGTCGGGAAGATGGTGTCGGTCTCTGCAGCGGAGATGCTGAAGGGACCACCAATGGCCTTGAGTTCGTCGGCCTCGACGAAAGATGGGTGAGCGACGTAGCCGACGTCGATTTTGTTTTGTTTGGGGTGGAGATGACGGACGACGTATTTGGCGCCGAAGCAGTATCCGACGGCGGCGATTTTCTTTGGAGCAATTGGATAAGCATAATTCTCCGATCTATCTATTGCATTGGAAAGAAGATATAGCACTACCTTCACCTTGTACTTCTCGCGTAGCTCGGTAATACTAGCTTCCACGATAGGATCAACCCTCTCCGCCCCATGGCCCTCCAGCCATTTTGCTAAAACAAAGTCGGGGCCGCGGTTCAATGGGACTGGATCGCCATGGAACAGATCCGGCATGAACACGAAGTAGCCGTTGGCAGCGAACTGGTCGGCGATGAGCTGAGCGTTGTTGAACTTGTGGCCTATGACGTCGGTGAGACTGGATAGCTTGAGCGTTAGACAACAACAGCAGCAGCAATGGCACTACAATTGTGATCGGAAAATTCGGATAATGTGTTTCAATAGACTACGGAACGTACATCAACACAGCATAGTTGGTCGATTTGTTCTCGGGATAAGAGGTGTAGACCTCAAAGTCCTTGACGGTGGAGAGACTGCCGACGGGCTGCCCCTCATGCTTGACGCCCTTGTAGCAGCAGGAACTGGGTGCATGGGAAGTCATTTTGATCACTTAAAGCTTTATTGTTCTTGTATTGATGAAGGAGATGAGAGA
This sequence comes from Talaromyces marneffei, assembly GCF_009556855.1. Lineage (NCBI taxonomy): Eukaryota > Fungi > Ascomycota > Eurotiomycetes > Eurotiales > Trichocomaceae > Talaromyces > Talaromyces marneffei. The sequence goes on along the minus strand of NC_072353.1, from coordinate 892,011 downwards.
AGAAAATTAAAACCCCGCAAGAAGAGACAGTTATACATAGTACTATGTAGAGATGTGAGACAGTGAGGTAAGTCGGCGTCCAAATCTAGTTGTTCTTCTTTGGGGTTCCACTTGCGACGACGACCTCGGTGAGAATCTGATAATCTATGTATGCATCTCTTTGCTAGTTGCGTAGTTAGAATACTTAGTTACTCCAAATATATGATGAGTTCTATGATCAACACGACTGATCCATCTCAACCGTGTACGATTGCAGATGCTTTTGGTGCGAGAATGTGTTGAATAATCATTAGGACGGATGGGTTGTATGATGAACAACTTAGTTACCAGTTCGAGTTAGGCGTCTTCCAAATGCCTGTCGACCTGTTTGGCTTCATGAATAGGCACCGTTCCCTTTATTTTGATAACATCTGATGTAGTGACCAGATATCTCCATGGATGACAGATGGCAGAACTATATCTGTGATACCTAAGTAGACACCTGTTAGCGGTCCGCCTGAGAGGCAACAATGGCTCACCATCCATATATCATCAACTGTCACCTTTGGAGACTCCAATATGTCCAGTTCATATCTTCTCCTCCCTGAGCTCTATATAGATAGATGCGACTAAGAATGTGCAGCGCATTCTCTCGTCTCCCTCTGGAGTCTCTTCTCTAGCAGATTCCTGATGTAACTACAGAGGTGATCGTCCCAAATGATGAAGTATGCATCTCGCTTCGTAGATGCTGACAATAAACCCAGTGATTACTGAGTCGGGTTTGTAAGATAATGATTTTATAGATGGTCTAGTGATAATCCAATAATTATTCTCCAAGAAATCATAGATAAAAGTGTCCTCAGATTCTATTTCCAATATTTGCCCTGAGAACATGTTATATAGACATAAAGAAAAATCCTGTCGGACAACACATATCTGTTTTTATTCTTATAACAGAAACCGCTTAAGCAAACGGGTCATTATCCCAGTCCTCATTCCGGACATACTCCATCCTCTTAGACACCACAGTTGCAAACTCCTTTCCCCAAATATACTCAACATATGCAAACATCATATCCATACCCGCACTAATACCCGAGGAGCTCCAAATATTTCCCTCGGCAACCCAGCGAGCGCGTCGAATCCAGGTAGGCTCATCGCGCAATGCAATCACCTCATTCCAAGCACGCTTGTTACTCGTCGCTCGCTTACCATCCAACACACCGGCACGAGCGGCAAGACCTGAGCCCGTACATACGGTAAGCAAGTAGCGGAGAGATGGATATACCTTCGCGATAAACTCAATGACAGGTACAGCCGATGCTTCACTGCGGGTACCGCTACCACCGGGTACAAGTAAAACTTCGATTTTCGCTGGTGGATTATCAAAGGTATGCGTCGGCACAACTGACTGCCCAATTTTGGATCCAGCGGGGTTCCAGACGTCCTGTTTGTCCGGGAAGACTGCCGCAACGTCAGTTGAGACGGGGTCAAGTGTGGCGGCGATGATTGATAGTTCGATCTTTTTGTAGCGGGCTACTAGGTTGAGGATATCGAGGGGTCCAAAGACGTCGAGGGCTTGGAAGCCCGGGAAGAGGACGACGGACCAATGGACGGGTGGTTCTTGAAAATGTGTAAGCATGGTATCGATCAATTGATATATACAAGAATGATAGGATGTTTGAGATTGGAAATTCATAGATTATCCATAAGCTCAGAGATGTCCCAGTTCGTGACTTGGAGTTTGAGTCACCAATTCATTGTATACAGTATGACTCACCGGGACTTTCACTCGACATTCTGAATAAGCTCGGGATGATCTTGTATTGTGAAATGAACGTCTACCTGGGTACAAGATACCTAATCTTCTACCAGCAAACAAAGCCTTAAGAAGCCGACTAAATAGCAAATTGAATTATGCAGATGAGAAAAGATCAATTGTTGGTCACCCCTCCGCAGAATGACTCTGTAGCAACAAACACATCACAATGCCCCGCCGAACCACGGAGTCCGTGTCAAGCGGATTACCAGATACGGCTTAGTCTTGTGGATCGGCTGATAGATCAACCAGTACGGAGTAGATCTCGTATACGTATTTCGCCCTAATCTAGTAGTTTAAGGTTCGATCCGGTGCCGAGATGGAGCTGTACCGTATGTTTAGCCAATCGGGCCCTGCCGACGTCATATGCATCGTACTTTGTAGTTAGTTTTTTGTAGTACATACGTAGTACTCCGTGTTTTATACGGAGTACGGTAGTGGTGGAGTATCAATAGACTTGGTCTACTTAGACTTCTAGTTATAGCTCCTCTCAATCGAACCCTTGCCGTCCTTCATGGTGGGTGGCTCTCTCATTTCGATTCTTCTTGTCAGATGAGTTGAAAATACATCAGTTCCTAGTCAAACAAGAATTTTGTACACATCATAGCGTATGATCTGTACTAATATCTGGTTCATACCTTATTATGTAGTTTGGTTTTATCAAGTGAACGTTACAGGCTGCCTATGGATTTTCTACTGCTCGGCGGACTGGTTCGTCTCTGCAGTACCAATCTCCGAAGATGTAACGAATGGAACAGAAATATGGATTTAGGCATTTCCAGATCACAATGCATCCAAGATTGTGAATGAAGCGCAGAAGAAGTTACACATTCTTGTATTCCGACAAAGAAATGATAGGCTGCCAATTCGAAATACCTCTCGGCTCAGTGGGAGACAGGCTGGTAACGACAGCTCTTCTGAGCTTCTCAAACCCCATTGAAAGCATATCTTAGAATAAAGAAGTTTACGGTCGAGTGCTTCATCGTTGGGGTCAAACCACGACCAGAAGTTGCGTTTGCTGAAGCTTCTGTTGGCCTTCACGGGGACATCATTTGTGGTATCGACCTCAGAGACCGGAGTTGAAGCGACGGCCTTGTCCCCAACAATTGTCGTCTCGAATGTCGTTGTGCCAAAGCCCATTTTCCAACAAAAATTCGAAATAATTAGATGTAACAATTAGAGTCTTTGTATAATTTTGGAGGTAACTCCATGGACTTGGTAGGTAAATATAAGAGGTTTGGAATGTTATATAAAAACAAATTTGGTAGTTTCGTTTAATGAAAAGCTTAATGATATCTGGGTAGCCTTGCTAAGTGCTCTGGATGTTGCTATCCAGCGTGCTTTTCGTGCTGCCCGCTAATTTTCAACCGGCTTCCTTACCATCTTTAGTCCTGTGTTTTCAAGGAGATAGAAACTGAATACTTCTTAAGTCTACTAAGGCTTGAGGGTGTTAATCATGCCGAAATGATCGTACTGGATATATTTGTCGGCAATCCATCCGACGCCATCCCGTTTCCACGACAGACAGCCTGCAAAAGTCATAATTTATGAGGTTGGAGTGGGTAACTACAAGCAGGATACTAAAATAAATTCGATGCAACCTTGAAAGATAAGAAGCATCCAGATCATTTGCTTTTTGACCAAATCAAAAACAAAGTCAGGGGTCATGCATATCTAGCGGATGAACCAGTTCCGGGCGCCTATTAGGCGCCAATCGCCTTCGATCTTTTCTTAATCGAATTCATAACCCTGTTATCCACCTTCCCTTATGAGCTTAGATGGGTTTTCTTTATCAGTCACGTCTGGGGGTGATTTCCAGCCTCAAGCTCTACTACTCTGTAGTAGTAAGAATGTAACCGCGAATTCTGACGGGACACCCAGGTGTGCGCACGAGCCAGCCTTAATAATAATTGCTTCGAAGGTGCAGGCGCGCTACTCGCTCCTTCTCAAAGTCCCCTGAACCGACCATCTTTGCTTCCTTGCATTTCATGTCTTTCAATAATCCAACCTTTTTACAGATTTACTGTCCATGAAATGTCGTGCACCTTTGCCGCAGATAGGGCCTTTGGTCCTGCGGTATCTTCTTGCAGAAGGGTATTCGATTTTACCTTATTCTTCGAGGAGCTTTTTTTCGCCCTACTTCCTTCTAGCTTGCTTCTGATTGGATCTGCCGTTCGCCTCTCTGTGTTGGTCCAAAGGCCGGTGCTAGGCACTCGAAGTCTTTTGTATTTCCTGAAGTTGGTATGTAATGAGTTTACCTCGAGCTGGTATACAATGAGCCATTGACCGCGAGTCCACATCGAGCAATATCCAGTAACCAGTGAACAGGTTGCTGCTACCATATTTGCCGTGCTTGAGCTTCTTGCGCTCGTCTTCATCAGTACTGATCATGGCGAAACGACGCACATTTCTATTCCTGCGGCCGTTTTATCGTTCCTCGCTTCACTGGCTATCGTAATTCTCTCCCATTACGAGCATACAAGATCTCATCGCCCATCATTTCTTCTTGCCTTCTACTTATGCCTCACGGTCCTATTACGCTCGGTTATGGCTCGAACCTATTGGTCCTTGGAGACATATCGTACCGTGGCGTCAATTGCTATCGCAGCTTTGATTGTGCAAATAGTTATGGCAGTTCTTGAAAATGGTGGGAAAACAGCAAACTTCCACCGAAGCGCATACCGAGAAAAGATCCAAAGAAGAGACTGCTGGATTTGTCAGTCGGAGCCTATTTATATGGCTTAATCTCCTGCTCTGGACGGGTTATCGACGTGCACTGACCGCGCTGGATCTACAGCCAATTGATCCAAATTTATATTCATCACGGTTAAGCGTGAGATTTGCGTCAATATCCGCCTTGAGCGCCAGTAAGTGTACCTAAAGCTATGAAATACCTTGGCTGACTCGACGCTATCCTCAATCTCAGCGTCCTCTTTCGGTCTGCCTGGTCGGACTTTATTGTCACTGGGCCGTTACCTTCTTTTTCCGATTTTTCCTCGACTGTGTCTAACAGGGTTTACTTTTGCTCAGCCATTTATCACTACTGCTCTTATCCGGTACCTATCGGACAGTACGGAATCTAAGAATGATGGATATGGATTGATGGGGGCTTCGCTGCTTGTCTACGGAGGCATTGCGGTAAATATCTCGTCCTTCCAAGCATCCTAAATTCTGAACTCATACCCTGGTGTAGGTCTCAAACAGTCGGTACTCCCACCTGACGTACAAGTCGATCACTATCATTCGAGGCGGCTTGGTGGATGCGGTCTTTGATAAAGTGTTACGTCTTCGCGAAGACAAGGAAATGGAGTCCAGAGCCTTGACTCTCACCATCAATGACGTGCAGCGCATTTCCTCATCATTGACATATCTACACGAGCTATGGGCCGGATTACTAGAAACAGGACTAGCTACCTGGCTGCTGTGGCGACAAGTAGGCCCCTCATGCTTGACTGTACTTGGGTTAGCATTAGGTATGTTCATGAGCAATCTCTAGATTTTTCCAAGCTCTGACAGCATAATATAGTGAGTACTGCAATATCCACATACATCGGTAAGTCAACGGGCAAGCAGCAACAGAAATGGATGGCAGCTACAGAGAAGAGAATAGCAACCACCAGAAAAATGTTATCCTCTCTTAAAGCAATAAAAACGACAGGGTCCGAGCAGCGAGTCAGCTCTACGATTCAAACACTTCGAGTTAGAGAGTTTGCTGCGTCAAAGATGTTTCGGGCGCTTCTGGTTGGCAGTGTTCTGTCATGTGAGTGAATGGATTCCGAATAATCGACGATGACGGGCTACACTAATCCAGAAATCAGCCTATACTACATTGACACTATCCCCTGTTTTTGTATTCGGCGCATACATTGGAACCATGTTGTCTTATCAGCAAAATCTGGATCCCTCGAGGCTTTTTAGCTCTTTGATCCTCATCAGCCTCTTAGCAACGCCATTGATCCGTATTCTGCAGATGCTTCCTTCTTTAGGCGCCGCGAAGGGTTGTTTTGAGCGTCTAGACACATTTCTTCAGAGACCAGAGAGATCGGATTTTCGACAGATTCCTCCCACCGCTGTATGTTCCGATGGAGTGACCGCGGGGGCTAATATAATAACTGAGAAAGGCCTCCATCAGTCCAAACCGTCACAGGATATTGCGGTTTCGATCAAGAATGCCGACTTTGGCTGGACCACCGAAGCATATCTACATGATGTATCCTTGAAAGTATTGAAGGGTGACCACGTAGTTATCACTGGTGGTACAGGCTCTGGAAAATCGCTCTTGATGAAAGCATTATTGGGTGAAGTCGAATTCATGGCTGGTACTGTACGTGTTAGCAGTGCTCGCATTGGTTACTGTGGTCAAAGTATTTGGCTGGAAAACGCCTTGATGCTTGACAATGCATTTCGTTGTGCATCCGATAGCGAAGAGTGGCGTCACAAAATTCTTGATGCTTGTGCTTTGACCGAGTTGCTAAATACATCCGACTCTGGTGAGACAATTGGTAGTGGAGGGATCTGTTTAAGTGGCGGCGAGCGCCAGAGACTGGTATTTCTCTCAACTTGCATTCATTGTTCGCAATTCATGACTCACTAAACTCAACAAAATAGGGATTGGCCAGGACTATTGCACAACGGCCTGATATTATCATTCTCGATGATGTCTTTAGCGCTTTAGACAAAAAGACGGTTAAGCATATTCGAGAACGACTATTTGGGCCCAATGGGCTTTTACGCTTACTTCAAGTTACTATTATTGAGACCACTCAAGACCGTATGTTCCTGTCTTCTAATTTGTCCTCTTCAGTGAATCACTTCTAATTTCTCTTCTAGAACGCTGGGCGACAATGGCAGACCAAGTCTTCCGGATTGACAAGTCTGGTGGCCTTTCCCAATGCGAACGCGACGTTGCGGTTGTTGAAACGATGTCTAGCAAAGGAGATATCGAAGCCGGAGAAACGGTGATTACTAATACTATCAATGTACGTCAAACCAAGCCGGCGAGAATCGACTCTTCCGAAGAGGCCTCCCGTGTAAAGGATCGGACTGTATATCGCACCTACTTCGGCGCAATTGGACTCAAAAACCTTTCTGTCTTCGTTTTATTTGGTCTGGCGTTTGCGTTCTGTATAAAATTTCCCGGTGAGCGTCATCATAGAAGCAAATCCACGGGTACTCAGCGAACTAACTCGAATAGATATCTGGGCACAATGGTGGTCTGAAGATGACCAGTCGTCACAGAAGGTTGGCTACTGGCTTGGTATGTATGCCATGCTCCAGACTTTGCCGCTTATCATGTTATGTATATGGTTGGGGTTGGTAACTATCTATTTATAGCCAATTTCTCTATCTGCTAACACTCCGCTAGACATCTTCTTCTGCAAATTGTCCCTTCTTCCGGCGTAGGGCTTCATCTGCAATTATTAAAAACGGTCTTGAATGCAACATTTCGTTTCGTCAGTAGCACAGATAGTGGGGACTTGCTTAATCGATTCAACCAAGACCTTATGATGATCGACATGTCTTTACCACTGAATCTTTTCAACACTATTGCGGAACTTTTGACTTGCGTGATTCAAGTCGTGCTGGTGGCGGTGGCGGCAGTCTATGCTCTGGCTGTCCTGCCGGCTTTAACAACTGCTCTATATCTTATTCAGCATTTCTACCTCCGTACATCAAAACAGCTTCGGCAGCACGAATTGCAGTCAAAAGCGAGTTTACAGACAAAGCTCATGGAGACTTGCGCAGGCCTTGTAACGATCCGCGCTCACCAATGGCAGAGCACTTTCAGGAGCGAGTTTCGTGAGCATCTCGATAGGTCACAAGAACCGATCTACCTACTTTACGCAGTACAGTGCTGGCTACAGCTTACTTTGGATCTTGTTGTGACGGCTCTATCCGTGACTGTGGTGGGTGTGGCCTTGGGGATCAAAGACAAAACCAGTCTCGGGGCTATCGGCGTGGCATTCCTAAACTTGACTACACTTGGACAAACTATGACAAATTTACTGACGTCGTGGACCTCACTGGAGGTTTCTCTTGGAGCCATTGCCCGAATCGAGGAGTTTAAAAAACACACTCCGCAGGAGACAGATACAACATCTCAGATTGACGTGCCTTTGTCTTGGCCTGAATCAGGCGAGATTAAATTTGAAGATACCAGCTCTAGTTATGCGTCAGCCGTGGAGCAGTCCAGTTGGAACATAGATGGCATCAATTTGACCATTCATCCAGGAGAGAAGGTTGCCATCTGCGGCCGCAGTGGTTCCGGGAAATCTACGTTGATACTTACGTTGCTTTCGCTCATGGAAAATCGGAAAGGAACCATCATGATTGATGATATCGACATTTCTCGCCTCAAACCATCCCTTCTACGATCACGATTCCATGTGATTTCACAAGATACTTATATTCATGGCGATACCGTTCGAGATCCATTTGATCCAAAGGGCACTTCGAGCAATGATAAAATTTGGTCCACTCTCGAAGATTGCTCACTTAAACAGAAGATCGAAACATCGGGTGGCCTTGACACCCCTTTAACAGACATATCGCTTTCTGCGGGTGAGATGCAATTGTTTGCGCTGGCTCGGACGATTCTCAACGCAGAACAGAGCCCTGGTGGTATTGTTCTCTTTGATGAAGCTACAAGCAGGTGAGCTCCCACGATTTATTCGCCTCAATATTGACTATACCGGTATACCTTGTTGCTGACCCAATTTTCCACACTAGTATTGATGTCGAAACCGAGACCAAGATCATGCGCTTGATCAGGGAGAGACTGAAAGAAAAAACCGTCCTTTCCATTTTACATCGACTAGAAACGGCTTTAGAATATGATAGAGTGTTGGTCATGGACCAGGGTAGAGTTATTCATTCAGGAACCCCCGGGGAGGTAGTACTGGAGGCAGATCTTTTCTCTGCGTTGAGGGGTCAGAGTGGGATGTGACGTGTTAACGTCAGACTTGTAGAGAGATATGTACATGTATTTTTAGTTCCTGCAGTGTTTCAATCCCAACTACGTGATTATATTAAACAATAGTACCTGCAGTCTCTGTCAAAAGTTTACGCCAAACGGCTTGAAAAGCACACCACACCAAAATTGTACATGATATTATTTCTCAATTACATATATTCTCACCAGAAACCTCTATAATGAAATTTCATATTATTATTATTTGGGATAAGCGCTATATTCTATCAATTTTCAAGTGTTTTATTCGTAGACTACGGAAATTAAACTATATAGATTAGAATATAAATTTCTTTATATTATTCCGAAAATATAACTATAACAGCCTACGTGGTGCTACTAAAATGTGAGTTGAGTTGGGATAAGTTGGGGAATTCCGTTGTTCGGTACCTATGGTGTAAAATAACAAATTCCGGCAATGGGGGTGACCGTAGGTAACTAGCAAACCCCAAGTAATCCCGCGAAATGTCGCAGCCGGGCAGATAACGCGGATAGCAAGCGGTCTTGGCACGACGTGGACCCCATATAGCCTAGTTATATGGGGGCCACCCCTAGTTGAGAAATATTACCAGAAATCTGCATTTGTAGCCGTACGCGCTAGTCCTCGTACAAGAACATACCAATGCCCATATTTACCCAGGCAGGCGGTCAAGGAGGCGGTCAGTTTCCGCAAGAGACCGATAAGATAATCATTTGCCCGTCCGAATTCCCAACAATAATCAATGCCGTCGCCCCTATCCCTCGTACAAGCCCTATTTAAATTGGTCTCGGGCTTTATTACTTGAATATGGAGTCCTTTTCAAATGGCCTGTTGGCTGAGCACGACTGGCAGCTAGAGCTACACGCGAAGGTACAGCTGCACAGTCAAAAGGTAGCGAACCGGATCCAGAAGAACCGGCCAGCGGCGACCACCAGGCAGTACGATTCCAGACAAAAAGAATTCATTGATTTCTGCCTGAAAGAAGGCTTTCCCGACGGGCAAATTGTTACTGAAAAGAAATTGGTCTATTTTCTAGATCACTATGTCATTAACCGTCCGATTCGACCATCACGATACTCCAGAAATCGTATGGATAACCAGGGCTCAGCCGTTGTGCAGACTCTCGGACTACCATCTGTAAAGGCTTATGCCAGTGCCATTGTTGATCTTTGGAGATTCCAGCAATCGCTTGGTACGAATCCCTACCCTAATCCACGGGGTCATCTAGTTGGAGCTATGATCAAAAACCACCAATTCAATGAGACTCAACGGAAGCGGACTCAATTCACAGACCAAGGCTTCAATACTTTACAGGATGGCTACATAGCAGAAAATATCAGAGTAATCATACGATACTGCTGGGCAGGATGGCTCTCTGAGCAAACAAGAGACCAGAAACCCTAGGCGCAAGAGGCCTATCTTCGTACAATAGTGGATTTCTTATTCGGCCATAATATGCTTCTCCGTGGTAAAGATCGGCGCCATCTGGAACTGGCAGATCTATTCACACTTTATATAGACGAAGGGCCAATCCCATGTTAGCCAATGATTCTGATGAAGCTTAATAGCAAGATAAATTAATTCGGCCGGCTTAAATATATAGGAGTCATACGATACAAAGATCCTCTTCTGTGTACGATCTGTCATACCGCTTTCTATCTTTTCCTTCGATAGGAGATCATGTATAAGCCGGTACCGCGGTTTTGTCAAAGGTAGCAGTGGTATAAGTTTGTCTTATTTAGAGGATCTGACTCTAAGCACTCCTTTTTGTACGAAACTCAATTGAAATGGATTAATCTAGTGTTTCAAAGCATTGGATTAAATTCAAAAAAGAAGACTCATTCTGGACGGTCCGGTGGTGCAAGGTATGCGGAATTACAGGGTGTGGACGAAAATTCAATCTGAAGAGCTGGGCATTAGAACTAGGATAGTATGAGTAATTGCTATCTTTCAGAGCTTCCTTATTTATTTATTCGTACACTTACTGGATTCAAGCCTACAGATCAAGGTAATTATTATCTGCCACGAGCTGCAATCGAACCTCCGGAGACCCTCGTACGAGCTCTCTGGCCATGGATTGATTAGTGGCTTGCTTGGTTTTCCTCGTCCGAGCCCAATCTGGTAGAATTGAGTCAGCTAGATCTGCCTCCATTACCTCCCCTTGTTCAATAAGGGGTTGAGAAATGTGATCAGGATGATCTAGCTACTTAAAGCTTTCTTAAGCTTCTTAGCTCTTTTTATACTGTTATTATATAGGATGTAGTCTTTTTACAATAAGAATTCCTAGATTATTTAATATGGACTCATCCTCTCTTCCAACGCTCTAATTTTCAACACTTTAGTCAACAAATAATTGATCTTATCCGTATAAGTGAAATACCTCATGAAATCAAACTTCGCTAAACTATCCCTCTTGTGGCTGATTGTATAATAGCTATTAGGGAGAATCTAGAGCATATTATACAACTAAATTATTAACAAACATAGTACTCAATTCACACTATACAGTCTCAGATAGATCAGCTATTTTCTGGAGAGATTACCTTCACTGCAAGGCTCACTGGCTCGGATGAAAAAACTAGAACGCCTGATAATGCTTCTTCTTAGTCTACTATACAAAATACAGCATATACTGCAGTGCAATCACTCCTCTAAGTTACTCCTAATCCCATACCAAACCACCCTCCAGATATTCCTTCATCCAACGAGCCGTCAGGGTCTCCTCCTTTCTACTGGATGTCTCGTATGATACAGACCGTACGAGAACTTTGGGAGGAGTGGCATGTTGGTATTCATGGCAATCCATCTATCCAGTCGCTCGAGAACTCGTACGGATGTCGTTGGAGATCAGATAACAAGGAACGCGTCTTCTTCAGCTGTAGGAAGGACATCATTAACTGGATACAGGCTCGAGTCTCTAAAGGCATTCTTTTAGTTGACGCAATAGACGAGGTTGAACTCATACGAAGAAACTCACAGAGGACGCTGTATCAACTGCAGGCATTATTGAAAAAAGGTGTATAACACTCCCCAGGGCTAGAGTCAAATGCGAATGGGGTTATATTTAAAATCTTTGCTCATATAAAAGAGAGATAGCCTAACATATAAGTTAATTACTGTAGTTATCGAAGGCCAAGTTAGCCTTACATAATTGTGTGTAGATGTCACGGATCTGGATCCACCTTAGTTAAACAGCGTTGTGTCGAGATACGTTAGGCTTGGTTGAACCACACAAAGGTTCCTTGATAGTTGCCGATAGAGTGGCTCGAGTAAACGAAGTGACAATAGTCGAAGTGGTGTCTGGAAGTCTTAAACGTAACTAAGATAGAAGAGATCCCCCGTACAGGCTGGTGCCCGTACGAGTTAGAATGCCTTGCTGACTCTCACTGTTCAGAGTCTAATATCAAGTGACTTAGATTAAAGAGCTATGAAGAACTAAATCATGTTGGTAAAAGAGTGTCCTTATATATCCAGTCCTCCTCTCTCTGTATATCATATATCATATACTTTATACTTGTATCGTGGTATTCAATATTAAGTATATGATATGTTTGTCCAATCACATTTCCTTGTAAGATATACTCTGTATCTTATCGTTTCTTAGCGTATTTCGGTATATCTTTCGTCACGTGATTCTGTTAGTTCGATCTTTCTGGTTTGCTGTATGCGTCGTTGTCCTCCAATCATTCCTTGTTCCTTCTTGCTTATATCGAGTGGCTCATGCAGGTTTTTTAGTTCGTAACAGGAGAACTGTGCGCGCTATTTTAGTGAGGAGGTCTCTTGGCAAATCTTTGTAATGAGGACTGGTTGATATCCAATGAGAGCAGCTGAGTGAATTTATGCGCTGCAATAACCGTATCCGGGATAGCCGTAAAATAACGTCTGTCACAATTGTTTTCTAGGCATCACTGTCGCCCCTTAATGTAAACTCAGCCCACCATACATCCATTGCTCGTCCGTGAGGGCAATTCTGTTTTTCTAGTTTCTTCATGGCGTTTTTTAACATTGGAACATAAGAAAGAATTTCTGTCTCTTGTTCCAGATTCAATCCCGAAGCAAGAACCTTACTTCTGAAGTTATTGCCTGCGGCATCTGAGCTTCATTAGCAGCAGTGAATGTATATTCCGCCACATAAACTTTGATAATCCCTGCATGGGCTAGTGTTTGAAACAAGTCTCGCACGCTATCAAGGGTGGGGAAATACATTAAGCTTTGCAGAAGACAAGCCCCGTCATAGACTCTCGCAACTGCTGGTTTCATGTTGGTGAAGAAAGATGGTACATCAGATTGACGGAAAGAAATGTGTGGTCCAAGGGAGGACTTTAAGATGTATGAATGGGATTCAGCCACAGTGAATGGCGTTCCGTATTCGGGCTGAGCAGGGTCGAGCGCCGTGATGTGGCCCTGTGACGAAACTGCCAGAGCGAGAGCAAGAGATGATTCACCTTGGCCGCAGCCAATATCTAGGAGATGTTGCCCAGCTTGAATCGACCAGGTATCAACGATAGTGAGGCGGTTTTGAAAGCGCGGGATATAAAATTCAGCGTCTAGAGAAGGCTCACGAAGACAACTTGACAGGAGAAGGTCAAGAGGTGATTGTGTGACAGCCATACTGTAGTTGAATCTATAATTAATGAATCTCGTATATTCCTTGTTAAAAATGAAGTCAAGGTTCCTCGTAGCACTTCGGGCTTTGCCGGTATATAAATTGCTCACAGCGACTGGTGTACGATACATGTAAGAACACGTTCTTTGGCGCGCGCCTTATCAGACAAGCGCTATCATCGCCTAATACCTAGATCACTCAAACATTTACAAATCGGACTTCGGAGATTTGAATTGGAATACAGGTTCACATCTTTTACAAAGTGTCTACGTGTACTACTCGACAGAAACCTTTAAACATAGCTTTTTATTGCAACTAGCTCAGGGGACATTCAACCTCGGGAGACTCCGAAATGTCTAAACAAAGATGAACGGAGAAACATTCCCGCAAGAGTTTAGTGTTGTTGATTCCTAGTGGAATTCCAATTCCAGAACCAGTCACAAAGCCCTTTCCAAAATTCCGATGTCCCTGATAGAGTGGTTGAAATTGATTGAGGCCCTCTCATCAGATCTTGAACGCAAGATAAAGACTGGGAAAACCCGTAGGTCGCTGCCGTGCGCCAAATTGTAGGGAGGCGTAGAAAGTTTTCTGTAGTATAGAATAAACGGCAATCTGCATAGTCATTGATGAACTGTAGTGGAACATTATCGGCTTGTATGCGAAAAGCGCTGCGAAAATTTAGACCACTTCGACTCTGACGATTGAATCGGATGGAGAACGACTTGGCATCAGATGGTAGGAGAGTATTGAACCGATTCAGCTCTTCTATGGAGAGAATCGAAGTTTCATTGTTCGCCTTTTGTGCAATTTTGAAGGCATGACTGATATATCTATAGGCTTTGTCCAATGACCATCTTTCCCCTCCTTTTGTGCCACCAACAGCTTGCATCTGCCTATATTGAGGTCGTCCTCCAAATACCACGGTGCGCACACCGTGTAATCTCATTTCCTCCACAAACATAGCGCAGGTGGAGGCGCAGAAGCCGTTTGAAACATGCCTCAGTTAGCCGAATCGTCGAAAGTATGAGTAAAACGTAAGCATTACTATGATAATGTTCTTTGGAGCAAAAGCCCCCGTTCCTCCGGTTGTATCAGGTCCCGATTGTTGCAACTCCATGGACCTGTTTGTTTCCAGCCTTTGACTAAAATTGAATCTTGCATGTAGAGTAGACATGTTGCTGTTCATAACCTGATGAGGGCCGTACAGATCACCCCAAGATTGAAAATTGCTCCGCTGGTCTGGACTCACCATCCACTGAGCCACAAGAGAAGGGTCAAAATCCATATCTGCAGTAGCATCCATTTCCACCGTACGGTTGTAAACTCTACCCATGAGATCAACCAATTCTGTTGCTCGAAACCTAGTCGTCGTATAAATGGGTTTGTCCGGAAAGAAAATGCTTGCGAGTCGAAAGCCTTGGATCAAATCTCCACCCCCATTACTTGAGACATCCACTATCATTCGTATCTTGCGATCGGAAACAGCGCGTTGTATGAATATTGCGGCGGTTTCAGAAATCGTTGTTACATTAGGTGATTTGGTATCGAGCTTGGTCGATTGAAATGTCGGAAGCTGTAAAACGGCGACATCATCAAGACCGATACCATCGAGATAATACCCAAACATCAAGTTATCGTAATGTCCCATGATGGGAGGCGATTTGATGGTCGGTTCTTTGTATTTCGGGGGAATGGCTGGGGAGTCATGGACGGCGTTTGCTGGTAATGTTGCGTCACAAAATGCTTCATATAGCGAGCCTCCAGCGGTATGGTTCATCTTTCCTGATGCTGTTGGCCATGTTGCCGTAATTTCGAGAGACCTAGTACTGCCGTTGGCAAATTGTAGTAAAAAAGTGGCTGCTCCTGGCCACATCCCTTTATTTCTTGCCCAATCGCCGAGGGGCCACTGTTGTGAGATGGCAGCAACTGGGTCTGGAAAAAGGCGATTATACCTTGTCTTCACGTTAGAAAATGCCGCTGTTCAGATTCACAGCCAGATAATATTCCATATTCAATATAATATGACTTTGCTGACTCACCTAGCGTCCGGATCATGAGCATCGATGCCTAACGCAGCGTGAGCCTCAAGGTAGTCCGTGGCGTCTATGCCGTTAATCTTAACGACAGCCGATACTATATGATTACCCGCGTTCTTTAGCTGTGCATCTGCTATAGTGACAAATACAATTAGAGTGCGATCATCTTGGTAATTGCGTTGAAAATCTTGGACTTGCACCATGTGTAGATTTTAGGCAGCTGTAGTCCATCTTCCGACACTGAGACCAAGGGGTTATCATGCTCAAATATCATGATACTCTGAGAACATAAGTCAATTCTGAGATGCCCATCGTAGCCTTGAAGAATTGTGTTCTGGATGCTTCGATCGAAGTCGAATTGATTATCGTAAACTCCTTGTCCCACCTTTCGACGAATTTGGGTTAATTCTCCCACGAGGTCAATTGCAGGAGATGCATACTCAGACGGTGGTTCTGCAGCATCAATTCTGGTCAATATATAGGTAAATCTTCTAGGGCATTTGAATAGTCCCGAGGTCATCAGGTACATACCTCGAAGCATATCAAGTGTCGAATGGAGTTGTAGATATTTCAAGTACTCATCAATGAACTGTTGCGCTTGACGCGGATAAAAAGGCATTGAGCGTAGACAGTTGTAGGCCTCTCGGCCTGGGATTCCACGAAAGTCTCCATTGCCTTTGAAACCGTCAGTGATTCTCCTGGAGTCCTGATATATGTAAATTCTGGAATAAAACTGACCTCCATTCGTCTCTCATGAGGCGAACGATTTTGCAATGATAGTACAGGCACTAGGGCACTCTGAAGAATTGTCACTAGCTACTGGTTGCGGTGTCGCTATACTACAAAATAAGAATATGTATTTTAAAGGGTTCCAGTATTTCATCCGTCGATACTGAAACATGGTTTTTACCACGTCTCGTGGCTATGCTTGGTGTGCAATTGTTGAGCTTGTAAGTCAAGTCCGATTATCAAGATTGAATTGTCTGATCAGTATGTATACATGAACATTTCAAAAGGACGAATAGGCGGGTGTTCCTAGGGCGAGGCGCCAAATTGTTCTTGTAAATTCAGCATGACAGCAAACACGTACGGTAACTAAGGGATGTGCTGCTAACTATTTGAGATTTCAGAACCTACCCTCTTTCAAGTGACACGCCATTCTGGAAATCTGCTTTTTCACAACCCGTCAAGACATTACATTCTGAGATACTTGTGATCATGATGGATTCGTACCGGCCTGTCAAGGAAATTGATTACTTCCCCCCTGAATCCCAGGATCTCTTAAAGGAGTACAGTCCAACAATTTCAAATAGAGATGAGCGTGGTGAAAGTATACCTCGCAATCTCGTATCGGCTGGATTAGGGCTTGTAGGCTGCTTGGAGTTGATATTTCTACTAATCTTCCTTCTCCGTGATGGAGAGCACAACCGCTTTCCGACCCTATTAGGGGAGTTGAATGGAATTGTCCCCGAATGTGAGTGACAAATACTGTTCTTTCTTCGTTGATGGTCAACACTAAAATCATAGGACGCAGTCCCTCCTAAACCTGTTCTATTTCGACCCGATCCTCTAGCCACCTCCGATCATGTTACTGTTCATTCAATCAACGCAACGGAAGAGAATTGGTTAAAATATATGCCTAGTTGAGTAGTCACTCCTTAAAATCAAGGTCACATTGCTAACATAAACTTCGATAACAGAGGGAAATGGGTTTGTGATTTTGAATGATAACAAGAAATATCAACTCCCGCCCCCAATGGAAAAGTCTGGCGAACAAATATACTCCCTGGCTGTTACTCATCAGCTCCATTGTTTGGTATATCTTAGCATTTTTCCTATCACCTTTGTACTCCATTTCATTGCTCCTGATCTGACCTCGCTTAGTATTCGATTATGCGGACATTTGACGAGTTCATTGGAGGAAACCATGTTGACTCAGAGAAGCATGAGTATAAACATATTGATCATTGCTTCCGGTACTTGCGTCAGTCGTTGCTATGCTGTGGGGGACACTGCTTTTGAAGGACAAGATCCGAATACCACACTGCCGGGTAGTAAAAAAGAGAGGGTTAGGGAGATGAGGGAGGGGCATGACTTTGAGGGTGAGAGGCTGTAAAATACACATAGTAACTAATCCATAAAAATAGATCGTTATCAGATTGTTCTGTGCTGGGGACTTTGCTTGCACTGGAATCGAAAAGCTAACCCCGGATTAGGGTTAGGGCACGATGTGGCATCTTTCAATTCCTTATAGAAATGATGATTTAGATCGGCTCCGTTCCTCAATCACATTATGAAATGGCTATAGTAGCCTACAGATATCTAGAAGGTTAAGTCCAACCTCGCTCGTCCCTGTTCATACCACATGGGTAGATCTCATGTTGTGTCATGCAATGTTCGGAGAAAAGCGATGCAACCTGAATGCGACAGTACGACTGGGCAAGACAACAATCCCGTCAGCAGATAGACATGTGTAATTACCGCGTAGTCTAAATTCTCATAGAGATGTAAGCCTAAGTAGTTACCTAGGTATTCTTAGATATCGCTTCAAGAAATGCATCCCAATGCTTGCTAAACTCCGGGGTAAAGACAGTGCGGTACTCCGTAGATACGTAATAGGTACCTATATCTCCACAGTGATAAAAAGGGGAGTCCGTCGTGCCGGAATTGCACGACTTCATTGGTCTTGTTTTCCCACCACGGCGCCGATCTCAGACGACGAAGTCTCCGGTTGATTTCCTTTCCTGCTTTCAGCTCTCCGACGACCAGGGAGGGCTCTAGTGAGGTCAACCTGGTCGTCGAGGTCCGGCGAGGCGCGGATTCTTTATTGTATGATATGCTCCACATTCTTATCACTATGCACCCTGATTGGCTGTAAGCTCGTCATAGAGTCCGCCACTGACCAACAAGGACAGATGGCAAGATTTTGTAAGCAAACTCGACAACATCATTGCTGACTGGCAATGCTTAATTGTTCGCTCTTCTTCATTTGTAATTACTTTCCTTTCTGTTAGGATTCAATGCATGCTGGATCACTTGCGTTTTTTCTTCAATCTCAAAACTGCCTTCGGCCTGTGGCGTCATCTCGATCTTTAGTTTCCTACGGACGTGCATACGGGCTATATAGATGGTGGTGGGAAGTGCAAAAATGAAGTCTTCTGCGAAGACGTTCTTTCTAGCCGCATTTCTGCTGAGTGTACCAGCTCATGCGGCCGTCGACAAGTCAACGGAATCATCACCATTTGCGCCAAACCTCTGTGCTGTAAGCAATCCATGTCAATCCTCAACCGGAATGCTAACATACTGATTTGGGTTTCACTAGATTGACACTAAATCCACTGTTTCCGATACCTGCGCGTCGTACGCAACGATAGACTCACTCAACAAGGAAATCCACCCTCTCCTCAAATCCGTGACTCGCGACAACGACTTTTTCTCATACTATCGACTCAACCTGTACAATAAAGCGTGCCCATTCTGGGAAGATGAGTACAGCTTGTGTGGAAATATTGCCTGTGCGGTAAATACAATCGATTCAGAGGAGGACTTGCCGCCGGTATGGCGGATCGAGGAACTCAGTAAACTCGAAGGACCGCGCGCCCATCACCCCGGAAAACAACAACAGAAGGAACGCCCCAGCGAGAGACCATTACAAGGTGGACTGGGTGATAGCGTTGGAGAGAGCTGTGTCCTTGAATATGATGACGAATGCGACGAACGAGATTACTGTGTTCCCGAGGATGAGGGGGCATTGGCGAAAGGTGACTATGTCAGTTTGGTGGACAACCCGGAACGATTCACTGGCTATGCCGGCCAAGGTTCCCATCAAGTCTGGGATGCAATCTACCGCGAGAACTGTTTTGTAAAACCACCGTCCTCCCCATCTTCACAATTGGCTCCTCTGCATGGTATGCAAATTCAGGCTGCCAATGATTTCCGCAACGTTCTCCAAAGGGAACAGCCACAACCACAGCCTGACGATGAGTGTCTTGAGAAGCGAGTGTTCCATCGCGTTATTAGCGGTATGCATGCTTCGATCTCGACTCATCTCTGCTGGGAATATCTCAACCAGACTACAAACGAGTGGGGCCCGAATGTGCAATGCTACAAAGATCGCTTACACAACCATCCAGAACGTATCTCGAATTTGTACTTCAACTACGCTCTTGTCTCGCGGGCTGTTGCAAAGTTAAATAATTACCTCAAAAAATACAAATTCTGCTCCTTCGACCCTGAGCAAGATTTGGCCACGAGGAAGCAGGTATTGTCACTTACCGAGAAGCTGAACAGCCAACCGCCCATTTTCGATGAAGCTGTCATGTTTCAAGACGAACATGCGATGGACTTGAAAGAAGATTTCCGCAACCGTTTCCGTAACGTCAGTCGTTTGATGGACTGTATTGGCTGTGACAAGTGCCGTTTATGGGGCAAGCTACAGGTCAACGGATACGGAACGGCCCTCAAGGTGTTATTCGACTACGATGAAACCAAAGAATCCGATAACCCGCCATTGCGTCGCACCGAGTTGGTCGCGCTTATGAACACATTTGCTCGTATTTCCAACAGTATCGCTGCCGTGCACAGTTTCCGGCAGGCCGTTGAATCCGGCCACGAAGATCATCTTGTGATTTACCCCGAAGTCTCATCCTCACCCTTCCCCGCCAAAGTTCGCGATTCCGATAAAGTGATTCGGTACTACAAGGATGGTATCTCGAATTTGTATATCGCGGAAAACGACGATGATTACGGCTATGACGACGAGGAGACTCTTCCATGGGAACGACCCCGAGAAGCCGAATCTATTTCGGAGGCTTTTATACAGGAATGGACGATGTTCTGGGATACCTTTGTGTGGGTTCTGAGGAGTTGGATGACGATACCCCGTGTTTTGTAAGTCATTCCGCTCGGTGTCTCTCTTCTTGATATGCCTCTAACATTTCTCCAGATGGCAACTTGTTGTCTTCGAATCCAATCGATTATGGAACTACTGGCTCGGATTGCCGGTTCCACCGCGACAATGGAAGATCCAGATTCCTCGTCCGCCGCCACGTGATGAATTGTAATTGCACTAGAATTGTCGCATAGATTTATGGCGTTACGGGCGATCAAGATATAATATTTGCATAGCGTTGCTGTAGATTAATTAAGTGAAGTCTTTACTTTTTATCAAATTATCAGCCTTATTAGAACTATTATATCTCTCGTCGTCATTGCATGTGGTTGTAACTACCTAGGTATTATAGCATTGATATTAATATTAATAACCACTATAGTTACCTCATGACTTAGTTATTTAATTAGTTACACAGCTCTTCATCATTCCTACTGTTGGCTATCTCGGCAAGGTCACAGTCACTAAACTAATCATCCTCGGCAACCTCGGCGCATATGCTTCTGGGGTCATCGCCAGCCAATCACGTTGTCAGTTTTTGTCTCCGCTCTGCTCCCCGCCAAGACCAGTCGTCTTCTCTCCAGCGTCCATCTCAACTTTGAGGCGACCGTTATCATCATACTCATTCAACGACATCTCCCCTCCCCAAAACCTCGATCCATCGCCCACAGTCGCATCGCGGGACTGCTCTGCCGGCCAGAGACTCTTCTCACTCGACAGATCCCTCAGAATACCGATGCAAGTTGAATTATAAGAAAGCCGGCAACGCACTCTCATGGCGTCTGTATCGCCACCTAAGCCGTGGGAGAGGGCTGCCGCTGGGGCAGGAACTGGTAAGAACTACACTCGTCGCTTTAAACCATGAACTTACTAACAATGATTGCACAGCATTACCTACCTCCGCTCCCAGTACCTCCACCATGACTTCTACACCCACAGCGGCGCCCGCCGCCGCAACCATAACTGGATCTTCACCCTCAACATCAACCAACTCTACCACACCTAGCCTCCCCTCTCGACCCGACACTCTCAACGCAGTCGTCAACCGGACAGCATCTACATACTCCCCTTACGGTGCCAACAGATTCGGCGCAAGTCCCTACAGCACATATGGCGGGTACGGCGCCTACTCATCACCATATTCACGCTTCGGCTCAATGTACGGTGGCATGGGAGGTTATGGCGGCATGTACGGCGGTATGGGCGGGATGTATCCAGGGATGCCTGGCGATCCCAATGATCCGAATAGTTTGACCAATTCGTTCAGCCAAAGTACCGCCGCTACGTTTCAGATGATTGAGAGTATCGTGGGTGCTTTTGGCGGGTTTGCGCAAATGCTGGAGAGTACTTATATGGCTACACATAGTTCGTTTTTTGGTGAGTTTCCTTTTCTTGCTTTGGGGTACGACACATTTGCTGACTATTTCTAGCGATGGTATCTGTGGCCGAACAATTCGGCAACCTCCGTAATACATTAGGCTCCGTGCTGGGCATCTTCACATTGATACGATGGTTCAGAACATTAATGGCGAAACTAACCGGCCGTCCACTACCAGCTGATGCGACAGCGCTTACTCCATCTGCATTTTCTGCGTTTTTAAACGGTCGATCTGCGCCAGCCACATTACCGGATGGCGGCCCTGCTCCTGCTCGACCTTCCCGCAAGCCATTTTTTATGTTCATTCTCGCTGTCTTTGGTTTGCCTTACTTAATGGGCAAACTTATCCGTTCTCTGGCTCGTTCCCAGGAAGAGGAAGCCCGTCGCCAGCAAGCGGTCATGGGCGCCAATGGAGAATTACAAAACGCACCTCTCGATCCCTCAAAACTAGACTTTTGCCGCGTGTTATATGATTATACCCCTGACGCCCAGAACACAGCCGGAATCGACCTCGCCGTGAAGAAGGGTGACATAGTCGCCGTCATCAGCAAATCAGACCCAATGGGCAATCCTTCTGAATGGTGGCGATGCCGTGCCCGCGACGGCGGCGTGGGTTACTTACCCAGTCCATATCTTGAAACTATCCAACGACGACCGGCACAAGCCGCCATCACCGCAGGCCCTGCCGCCAGCGCTCCAGGAAGTCGTACCAGCACAATGACCAAAGGCGACAGCGGCCTTGCCCAGGATACTAAACCAGTGTTATCTGGTAAGATGGGAGATATCGCTGCCGAGAGTTTCCAAAAGAGCGCTTTTAATAGTTCATAAATCGACTTCTTTTGGTCGTGTCATGATGTATTTTGTCTTGCTTTTCTGGGGTTTCATTGTATTTCCACAATTTTGTTTCTCTAACTTCATGGGATGGTCTTTGGAAAGAGCGAGTTTAATCAGTATTCTTTTATATATCCATATTTCAAATTTTTGACTATCATCTATCTATTAAACTTGTTCCAGCTATGGGTGGAAATTAGTTGACGAGAACCAATTTCAAGATCATGATTGAATGTCGATAAAAGTGATTGTGATATCTACGTATCTGGTCATCGGTTGTAACATTGAATTTCTGCCGTTTTCGGAAATATTTTTTTGCAAAGCGAATTTGTTCGGTGATCGTGTGTCGACGACGGTCAGAACGGCGTCAGTCATTTTCCTGACGTGCAACGTAGACACTTGCTCGGTATGAGTAATATTTCTCAGCTCCGCAAATACGGAAATCAGGGATGATGCACTGATTCCAAGTTACGAGGGCTTACTTGCATATTAAATGGTCCATATATCTGAGATACACTTGCATAAGATTACTCACGGACTTCCTAGTTTTCTCAATGGCTCAGTTCAACTTGCGTCAATGCATCATAGGTATACATACATATGTGATATATGTAGGCAAATCGTATACGCATACATCGGTAAACGAGAAAGATCGGAATATAACTAGTTAACCAACAAATTCTAGAGCGAATTGAAGGATTCCCGAACCCAGGCGCCTAGGATAAGATGAGTAACGAATCTATCGGAGGTTGCATAAAGATGTGCCGACCCGAGATTCTTGTAATCCCAATACCACTTGAGAGTTTCTAGTGTGGCATTTAGTATTTTTTTTTTTTGGACTCTTATCGAGGCTATATGAGGTGAAAATGTTTGCAAAAAAATGAGTTAGCTCATAGAACTACGGATTTTGTAGAAAACGTTTCGTAAATCATGTTTCCCGGTATTGGTGTGGGTGTGATTAGCACAATATCCGGTATTGGAAATATTCATCCTCCAACAATACTCCGTAGTTAGTTCTCGCTCTCTTCCCCGATTTATTATAATTTTATTTTTTGAAAAATAATTCTGAAACGAGCATCTCAAGCGATGCTACACCATATATAAAACATGTCCTCACCAGTGGAAGAAACTACTCCAACAAACCATATAAAAGCAGTATCCGAAAATGCGGATAACAGTAACACAGTAATTCGGGAACCGGAAGAAGAGGAGGAGGAGGAAGACATTGGCTCGGAGAATAAGAAAAACAAATCAAAATCATCATCCTCACTGGCTATAATTTTCCGTCGCATTTTCAATATCCTCAATTGGGTCCCGCCGTCATGTCGATACGATCCTGAGAATCCGCGAGAATTTACGTTGGCGTTGAATCTGTTGTTTGGGTTTGCGGCGACTTTTACTGTATTCTTTCCCCCAAACTCTTCTACTACGTAGGATATTTTGTGTCTGATTCCAACTGATATAACGTTTGTGCAGGTCGCGAATTTATACTACTCGCACCCAATCCTGGACGTGCTCGCCAAAGATTTCAATGTCTCTCAAGAACGAGCCAGTATTATACCGACATGTGCCCAAGGCGGATATGCGGCTGGTTTATTGTTCATATGTCCCCTGGGTGACCTGATAAAGCGTCGAGGGATGTTGTTGTGGCTGACGTTTCTTACGGCGACGATGACGTTGGGTCTGTGTTTGACGAAGAGTTTTGATGCGTTTGTGGTGATATCTTTTATTATGAGTATTACGACTGTTACACCGGTATTCTTCACCACCCTCTAAAAGGGAAAAACAAAAAAGAAGTTGGAAGTAGATGCTGACCTGTAATAGCAAGTCATGTTACCGCTCGTGGGCACACTTGCACCACCGAATAAACGTGCCACGGCTCTGTCTATTGTTGTCTCTGGATTGATGCTGGGCCTGCTGCTTGCACGTTTATTGTCTGGTATCACTGCCAATTACTCTTCCTGGCGAAACGTGTACTGGATGTCCCTGGCGCTGCAATACGCGATTCTGGTCTTGCTCTGGATGTGGATGCCGGATTATCCTCAATCAAACAAGAATATCAGCTATTTCCGAATACTATTCAGTATTCTGGAGCTCCTGGTCAAACATCCCGTGCTTGTTCAAGCATCGATCATCGCATTCCTCAACTCGTCATGTTTCACATCTTTCTGGACGACGCTTACTTTCTTGCTCTCTGGTGATCCGTACCACTACTCAACCGTGATTATTGGTTTCTTCGCCCTGGCCGGCATAGGACCAATGCTCTTCGGCCCACTTTTCGCAAACCGATTCATCGACCGTTTTCCCATCCACGTTTCTGTTCTTGTCGGAATATGTCTTGCCCTTGTAGGCATTGTCGTGGGCACATATACCGGCAAACACACCGTAGCGGGTCCCATCATCCAAGCCATTCTTTTCGACTTTGGGGCCCAAATCACGCAGATCGCCAATCGAACTGCTATATATGGCGTGGCGCCCAAAGCTGCTAGTCGTGTGAATACGGCGTTTATGGTGTTTTCGTTTTGTGGCCAACTAACAGGGACCGCCGTGGGGAATAAGTTGTATGCTCAAGGGGGGTGGATAAGGTCGGGGAGTGCGAGCGTTGGGTTTATGGGAGGGGCGACTATTGTATTGTTGTTGAGGGGGCCGAAGGAGACAAGATGGTTTGGGTGGAGGGGAGGGTTTGGTCCGTATAGGAGGGATATTGTTGCAGGGAAGAACGGGAATGATGTGGAGAAGCAGCAGCAGCAGCAGCAGCAGCAGCAGCAAAAGTTATCGTCGAGGAATGATTCGCGGGTTGTGCAGAGTGATTCGGAGAAGACCGTTGTTGATGGTGATGCGGGAGAGATTGCGCAAACTCAAGCCTCGAGATCAGGAACTCATCAAAGATACGAAGAGAAGGGGAATGACCAAATGGAGATAAGCAAAGAGAAGAACGTGGAAGGGACAGAGGTGAAGATTTGATTCCACTTGCTGATATATAGATATAGACGAGAACGGCGGCCGTGCGTGTACAGCCGCCTTGTTATTTACAAGGGAGGGTCCATTTCGGTACGCAATTCAGGGTACATGCAAATTAGAAACGAATGCTGTTTATAGATGCTAGATAGAACTATTTTCGGACAAACTCAATACTCTTGTTATAAAACGACTTGCTCCTCACCCATTACATCTATAACAGAATACTTTATATATATAGGGACAGCTCTAGCAGAAAGAAGATAGTAATTGTTTTATTTTAAGCCCAATGACAAATGTGCTTGAGAATAAGGCGTATAAGTTTATCTGAATCAAGGCACCCCGTGATCAAGTTGCCCCCGAGAAGCCTCCACATATTTCAAACTAGTTAGTCAAACCCGAGTTTTACCCATTAGTCAATTTCTCTATATAAGTAGAGTAGTATAATCATGAAATGGCCAATTATCTCTCTCGTTGTTGATGTAAAGCATAAGCTTACATCACGTAAGCTTATACCAATTTCCTAGTCTGGAAAGTTAGGGCTATGTATGGTTATAAGTCTCTGGACACCCCCAACAGCAGAACGACAGCAAAGGGTGAAATTATATACCAGTTATGGCAATCTTTGACTATTCATATACAATCTTCTGCGTCAGGATGTATCTGATATCGTGTACTAAGCAAATGGGATGCAAGTTGAATTGGATCAAGTTATATCTTCACCACTATCTTTTTGCCCCTTTAATATCTAGGGATCTGGTACCAAGCCACTAAGCGTATGCATACTCTTTATCTATCTGGGGTTGATTAGCTGCCCAGATCCTATTTGCTTACAGGAAGAAATCGTCCAGACTTAGATAAAGGATGTCCAGGTGATTCTGTTGAACTTGGATGATAACTATCAGCCGACGCTTTCATTCTAGATAACTAGATGACTAATAATAAGTTATCTTAGAGTAATAGAATGCAATCACACATTCACGTGTATTTCTTTGATTTCTATCTGGTTGATGCTATCATTCTGTTTTTGTCATACAGGACTTTAACTTCAGAAAACAAAGAACTTTAACTTTGGGAGCCCTGCCTTTGTTCCCAACAGAGGCATCGTTGATCAACACCTGCTGACTTCTTTATCTCTTTTCGTTTGCTTGATAACGAACTTTCGGGGTCGAGACTCGAGCCCTATTTATAAAATAAATGATGCCATTATCGCTTTTGACTCAATCAAGCTTTCCCGGACTTCTTTGGATTATTTCTACGCCGTTTCCCGGGGGCCGGTCGTGACTGAGCACGGTCAGCCTCTCGGAAAATTTTCTTTTTTCTTTTTTCCATTTTGCTTTTTATTCTCGGTTTCTAAAAGGTACAGCAGAATATTCTGGCCATTGCTCTTCCTCCGTTCTCCGTTCCTGTCCTGCTAGAAATCGTCCGGCCGGTTGATGGAGGTTTAAATCCTCTCTGTTTCTTCGTCTTCTTTTTCTCCGTCTGAAAAGCAAACATTGCTATCTTTCTCCTTGGAACTCTTCTTGAATACTTTTTACCAAATCGTGATTATGAAAGAGACAGTCGCTACAGCCCAATACAAAATGGGCGCGACAACATACGTGCCAATCGAGCCTCGAAAGCTCCGATACACGGGAGATGCCATGACTGCCTTCAAGGTTGTTAGAGGCACTGAGAAGAAGATTCACAACTGTCCTCATTGTACAATCAGCGGCTCCCATTTCTGTAATCTCTGGGATAACATGGAGGGCAAGAGAGTTTGGGTTGTGAAAGAAAAAGCCAACAAGCCTCCTGTAGACGTGGCTGCCGGGCAGCACACCGGCGGTCGATATGCATTGACATCAGCCTTATCACCTCGTATCCGTATTGTTATGCAAAAACATCGACCCAATGAAAGTGTATTGGATGCTGTCACGACATTTTCTACAGATTTTCATGCCGCCGTCAACGAGGAACGAAAGCAGAGTTCGGGTCTACACGACATTGATCTGATCGAGGACACATATCAGATTGCACTGGAAGTCGGCGCTGAAATTCTCATGGCCGCAGACACCACCGAAACCCCAATCGATATACAACCAGAATTCCATTCATCGCGTGCTGGTTCCGACGACCATCTTTCTTCCTGGGGTCGTTTACTTACTGCTTTAGAATGCGATCCTCCAATTATCGCACTCTTGTCTATTTATTTGATGTTTTGCCAGTCATTCACATTCGAACCTAATCCAACCCAGGCAGACTACGTGTATGCCGCTTTGACTGCAGTTGATTGGGTAAAGGGAAACAATGAGTATAGCAAACGTGTCGAGAAGTTCATAAAGCTGGCTCACGCCGCTGTGCCCAGTTTAGACGATGTCAAGAGTGGACAAGACCGCTCTTTCTGGCGCATTTCGCATCAATATCTTATAGCCATCAACGAATTTGAGAACTCCCGCCCCTTTAAAGCGCCTCGAAAAGCGCACATCGACCACAATGTCAAGCCCGAGCTTGTTATTGCAATGCGTGCTCTAGATACCATCGGTTCGGCATATATGCGTTGTGATGGAGCTGCTTGGTTGGACGACGCCGGCATGGATGCCCTTATTGGATCGGCCCTGCCAAACGACGCCATGGATTTGCATACTGACATTCTCACTGGAGAAACTAGGAATACGATACGTTTGATTTACCCGGACGGTCTCACAATGGATCAGGCAATGAAGACCATGTCCACCTACTTCTCGGGTCAGCTGTGTGAGCTCTTCCGTGACCATGAGCGAGCGCGTTTTGGTCGTCGCGAAGATGGGAGAATTGCGGCGTCGTCTGCCCCGTACAGTCTCTGTCGTGCCCGTCACCGTCGCGTCTTTGAAATTATGGAACTTTATATCAACAAGTACGGTGACCAATTCTGGGAATGGACCTGGGAGATCCTGCGCATGGCAAAGGAGCAAGTTACCGAAGCAGGGCTCAAGGAACCTCTTTTCTGCGCGCTTCTCCGATCTGCGCGGCAGGACGATCTGCCTGAGTCCCCCATCTCAAAATTCTTTGACGCTTACTACGAAATGATTGAAGACGGATCAGCGCAGATGCAGAAAACTACGCCTCTCGGCGTCAGTAAGGATCTTGCAGAAGTTACCCGCAAGATTCATACTTTGTGGCACGGCGAGCTGTTGAGAGACATGAAAGAGCCGGGTTGGGGACGCCGTTTTGATGCTGAATCTGATCGACTCTTTGGCGAGGCTGCTACGATTCTAGAAAAGAATGGGAATGTTGACGGTATGTACAAATTTGCGATTGCTTATGGACGTTTGAGCAATGGTCTGCCTTATCTTGCTTATCATACTATTGATGCTATTATTTTGGCTGACGGCATTCTTTAATCCTAATTTATTTTCTTGTTTATGGAGCATTCTTCTTTCTCTTCATCGCCTTGGTTTTCTTACTTTGTGTAGTTAATGTGAACGCGTTCTAAATGGCCTCATATTAAAAAAACCTAGTGGATAAAAGTACTTTAATTCTCTAAGTAGACGACTTGTTCCTGGACCTCCTTTCGTAAAGCTGAACAATTGAAGAGTCAATGTAGCCTAGAACTAACTATACGCAGAAGGACTTCCGACGCTTGATCTTGTATCGAGGAATTTCACTTGCTATGGGTAACCTATTTAAAGAACAATAATCAGGAGCTTCTTCATCGTTTAATTAAGACAAATACTATTAATATAACCGGAACCTTCTAGTATGCAAATAAAAATAAAAGTTCTGAAAATCTTAAAAAAAGATCAAAAAAGGAAAGAATCCTGGACGTTGTGGGAATCGAACCCACGACCTCCTCAATGCGAATGAGGCGTAATACCCCTATACCAAACGCCCTTGCCCCAGTTTTCCTAAATTTCACATGATCAAGGTAATTGCGCATAAATCCAGCCCTTAGGTTCGTTCTGTGCTTAATTAATTAAGCAAGCATGGACAATGGCACGACTCCCCGAAGTTCCGTCCATACTTATGAGGTGTGATTTTATTTATGGAGCTTATGGCGGCTCTAGTTGGGTACTACTAAGTACAATGGTGTGAGCAGACTATCGTCTACATTTTTTAACCAGATTGCAAGGTTAGAAGCGGTGCCAATCTCTGGCATCTATTGATATAACTATATACAGGCGATGCCGAGGACATTTTCTCTCTCTCATTTCATTCAGATTGAAGGCAAATTGTCATAGCGAGCTTCGGCCCATGGATGACGTATTGCCATGTCGTGTGAGTATGATCTCACTCCAGATATGATAAATTCCGATTTCGCTGGAAAAGGATCTGCCCATTGTTTCCGGGTTTGTTTCAGTAATACGGCCATGACCCAAGCTTCATAGTTCTAAAGTTGGACTACAGCCAACTTTGAATAGCTTATATAGAATGTTGACTGTTGAGAGAGTTCGTCTTCTGTCATTCTTCAGACAGCAACAAGATGATTGACACGACTTCACTCGTCCTCCTGGAGCAAAAATAGATCATTCAGGGCTCATAAGAGTAGTATCAGCAAGCTTCACAAGTTCCGGGCTCCGATTGAAGCTATTTGTGGTCATGTCTCCAGGTTTTCAAGAGGATGGCGGAGTGAATGACGTTCCCTAGAGGATCATGAAGAGTTGATGGTTGAAAGTCATTTCATCCATCACTTGGAAGTCTGACCTCTTGCATCTCTTTGACTTGTAGATGGGCTAGTCGGGCCGCCCAGTGCAGGCGAATTGCTGGCAGCTATACTCGCCACATTGCTAGCATGAGCCAAGAGAAACTTGCAACACGTAAGTGTATACTTGCATGCTCGTGTCCAAGTCTCATCATTCTGATTGAATCCCAGCTTGATGCTTGCATCACCGATCTTGTCGCGCTTAATCTCGTAGGGAAGCTTGAGACCCGTTGTGTTGATACCCTGCTGTCCTCGCCGGCTGGCTGCAGGCACAGGAGTGTTTTCAACATATACACCCAATTGGCGCAGACATTCCAAAAAGGCGACCATTCCAGCGTCAAAACGTCGATGGATCCATGGGAGGTTCAATGGCATGTCACCAGACGAGAAAAGATCGAGGACAGTAGACTTTTGAGCGCTGGACGAACTGTCCGCACCTGGCACTGCTTGACTAGATGACTGGCTTGAGTTCTGCGCTGAATCTTCGAATTTCTCAATCTTTGAATTGGATCCCATAGGCTTCAAACGGTAACCACGGAACTGAAAATCCAGCTTCTCGGCTATTGTCGCTAGCAGGAGACACGTTTGGCCCCAGGCCGCGTTGATTTCTGCCCAGTCGACAGATGGGTTCGCCAGACGACCCAGGCGTAGTCCATTGATGGTTCCAAAAAATCCATCGTGGCCGATACAAAAGGCGTCGTTATAAACATTGGTTCTTTGAAGTCTTTCAAGCTGCCTTGAGTCATGGTCATATCGCATATTCAGAGCATCTCGTTCATCCTGAAAGTCAGTCAAAGATAGCGCGAATGTATTGCGCTCCCTCCAAAACTCCTCTTCGTCAAGATCTAATTGTCGTGATTCCTCCTCCAGATCGGCTATTTCGCGATCGAGATCGGCCTTTTCTTTCTCCAAAGCGAGCAGTTCCTGATAAGCGGCTTCCTCTTCCTGCAATGTAGACTTTAGACTTTTCTCGGCTGCTTCCACTTCGGCCTCTGTCGGTATTGATGCATTAATATTCTTCAAGAATGAGATGTATGCATCCCGTTCCTTCGTAGTACTCGCCAGCCTCTTATGTAGTCCCTCCACAAGTAGGTCGGTACATTCCGTACAAATTGGATGGTCGATATCGGAACGGGCAGAAATGATATCGAACAATCTCGCGGCTTTTTCAGCCTCGTCCGATAATGATTGGTGCTTTGTCTCGCGGCCAGCGGTCGTCTTTGCAACTCCGTTGCCTTGCGCGTGCGACGCAAAACCATCCCCATTCATCCCAGTAGACAGTTGTGGCGGCGCAAGTTGAGATTCGGAAAGCATCACAAAAGACATCCCACCACTGCTCTCACCATGACTCAGTTTCGGGGGTGCTGGATGTGCGCCGCCATCGCGCGGTGGGGGGATTGAGCGTCGATATATAGGAGCATTGGCATGTCTGGAGACACGATCGTACGACTCGCGACGTTCGTGAGGATAAGCTTGTATATGAGAGGTCGCATGGTCAGGATGCTCTGGAAGAGACTTCCCTGTAGAACCTAAGGAATATTAGATCTAGTTGGTCTATAACGATCAGTCAGTACGTACCAACAAGTAGGTCGAAGGCGGCAGGATTGAGAGCCTCGAGAGACCCATCAAGCTTGAGCGGTGTGCGGCACTTTTGACAATACATGGTGTATACCTTCCAGGTTTAGAATTACGGCGGACTTGTCTTCAGCATGATGCCGAGCTCGAAACATGTGTGTCGTAGCTTGGATTGATGATGATGATATATGCGAGTCGTCCAGGCCCACCACGTCATGGTTGCTGGCCGGGGACGCGCTAATCCTGTCTTAAACTAGCCCCTCCGATAAGATTGGGGCGCGTGCTCCGGCCACGCGCCTCGCGTTATCCTTTTCGCAGCTCTCTGTCTACAAGATTGAGCTTTGTGGCTAACTATCGTTC
Source organism: Talaromyces marneffei (assembly GCF_009556855.1). Taxonomy (NCBI): domain Eukaryota; kingdom Fungi; phylum Ascomycota; class Eurotiomycetes; order Eurotiales; family Trichocomaceae; genus Talaromyces; species Talaromyces marneffei. The sequence goes on along the minus strand of NC_072353.1, from coordinate 859,971 downwards.
ATCGGAATGTCAAAGAAGGTTGATTACTCTCCGCTGGTGGTCTAAAGCTTTTGATTGAAGTTGCATTACATTCTTGGGTATCTCCAGGAGCCGCATCGTCCAGCCCACCATATCGCATTCGTACCTCTGCGAGAGCATTTGCCGACACCTCGAGCTCACAACAATTGACTTTAACTAAATAAATCTGGTCATTGCTTACAATCTCCAACACCTATGCTCTAAACATGGAACCACCGCGCAAACGGCAGCGTCTTTCTCCAGAATCCCCAAACGACAATGACCTACAGATTGCGCGAGCGCGAAACGACCAGAAACTCAAATCGCTATTCGAAGGCATTTTCGAAAAATACGGCAAGGACTTTAGTGATATAGGCGATGAGATTGATCTAAGTACAGGCGAGATTGTGATCAACAAAGGACATGTGCAACGCATGGAACATGAAGACGATACTGGAGAGTTGACGGGAGTCGATTCGGAAGAGGAGGGGGCAGCGTTGCACGATAGACAGGATGGTACCGAAGTCTGGGACACATCCTTTCAAAAAGCAAGAAAGGCTCTTCTCGCTTCGGGAACTAAAGATGTTGGGGCTGTGATCGAGGGTTCGCCTGTTGCTGCACCTGCAAGCAGACCGACCGATCCGAGATGGCAAGCTCCAGAAATAGACGCTAGGTTCTGGACGCCGCCAAAGAAGGAATTACCGAAAGAAGTACATCAGACTCCTCGGACAGAGCGTCCCAAGTCCCCTCTATCCGCCGCATCGGTCTGGGCTGCCCGCACACCAGGCCGTCCACGAGGTTCCACATCAAAGAAACAAAATGTATCGGCCAGCAAGAAAACTCCGACATCGCGCGCAAACTCAAAACGTAAAAGTCCATTGAAGCTTGACTGGAGTTTTGCGCAAGTACAGGACGATAACAGTGACTCGGATGATCCGCTTCAAGATGACTCGCTGCCTTCAAGCATTCGCTCAAATAAAGTCCGTGGGCGCAAGAGTATTTCTGTTACCCCCAAAGCGTTGAATGTTATTTCCAATAACGTGCTTGATGCCACTCCAAAACGCCAGGATAAAGCCTATAAGAAATCAGGACATGTCGAAAAACTAGCGCCAGTACCTGACACGCCTGAAGTGCTTTCCTCTAGTCCAGTCATAACAAACGACACCCCAACACACAGACGGTATCCAGTAAACTTCGACTCGCCCTCGATTATCAAGCTGGATGAGATCATTCTCACACCGGACGAGGTCAAAGTGATTGTCAAACACAAATGCGAATCTGCTACCGGTCTCTGCATGGAAGATATAGTAGAACAGCTTCCTGGGCGGACATTGGATGACCTGCTGAATTGGGCGGACCACCATTCACTTTTGTTTCTGTCAACTGGATCCGTGTCAACTGCCGGTTGGTCGACAGAGGATCTCGAGAAGCTTGATGAATTTGCAGATGAATCGGGGATGTGGTGGCGAGATATTCAGATATCATTTCCTCATCGATCAAGGAAAGAGATTGAGAATCAAATGATACGAATATGGACTGAGAGGATATCAGAAGAACAGCAGAAGAAAGCTGAGGCTGAAAGGATTAAATTGGCGCGAATAAAGCGAAAACATTCACAAATGCCGTACTCGGACGATAATGACCCTGCCTTGAGAACAGGCGATGTTATGACGAATGATGACTTGGAGGACCTTTTGGAAGAGGAGCTGGACAACGACTGGTTGGGTATCTCGGCTATCGACGTGAGACCACGTGAGGCTGATCTCTTTGATAGTTCGCCTCGCAAGTCTCCAAAGAAGTTGTCGCCGATGAAAAGCTCACCGAGGAAGAGCTCAGTATCTCCGCGCAAGTATTATTGATGTCATCTCGATAGTTATCATTATAACAAAGTCCTATAAACTTCACTGTCCTTTTCTAACCACTTTCAGTCTTGCGTATCGATCTTTTGCAATGAAATGATAGATGTTTAAGCGTTGAGCACATCTTCCAGCTTCGTATCGGTTGTGCCGCCAACGTCTCCGGCCATAGCCCAGAACTTAGAAAGATGTCTCGCGCCCGTATCAGTCAATATAGTCACAATGCGATGGCCAGGGCCTAGTTCCAGGGCAGTTTTTACTGCGGCAAAGCCTAGAGAACCATTAGTCCTGGTACATAGATCATTTCAGAGTACAACTCACAGTTCACCGCACTGCTACTCCCCATAAATATCCCATCCTTCTCAACCAGCCAACGCGCCATAGCCATGGCCTGTGCATCTGTAACCCTGATCGCATCGTCAATCAATTCCCGCCCAGCCTCAAAATTAGCCGTCTGTCGATTAATGCCAATTCCTTCAACAATCGTATCAACCTGTGGCCTCCGTCTTGTACCTTCACGTTCTTTAATATCGAACATGACACCATACCGGACACGATTATACAACCCACTTCCCTGTGGGTCAGCGAGAATAATCTTGATATCCGGCAATCTAGGCTTCAGAAACAGCGCAACACCAGATATAGTACCCCCAGTCCCTGCACCGGCAACAAATGCATCAAGTTTCCCGCCGCATTGCGCATATATTTCGGGTCCTGTTCCCTTGAAATGAGCCACATGGTTAGCCGCATTTTCAAACTGGTCTGTGAAAAAGCCTCTTCCTGTAGATACGCCAGGCTCAGTGGTAGGGTCTGTGGTCGTTAATTGTGTGCCGCTCTTAGATGAGAGCTTGTCTGGTGATGTATTGCTCGAAGCAGTCCGGTCTCGAGCCAGGTTTCGAGCTCTGTTTACGAAGTTTGCTTGTTCCACGATTGGGGCCGGTGGAACTCGGTCTACGACTGCTCCTAGTTTGAGAAGGAGGTCCGACTTTTCCATTGCTTGGTCGGATGGCATGCAACTGGAAAAGTTAGCATTCAAATCAAGGTATTTTGCCGGTTGATTAAGCTTACATGTGAGCCAAGTAGCCACGGGCACGAGCAAGTGTCGCTAGAGATATACCTGTTGAACCAGAAGTGCCTTCGTATATTACGTCTCCTGAATGTGGGCACAAAGAACCCTCTCTTTCAGCCTGAAAGTTGTTAGAGTATTGACAGCGCAATCCTATTGAGCATCTAGACTTACCGTCTCTATCATGCTCAATGCCACTCTATCCTTGGGGCTACCACCTGCGCCATTGAGAAACTAGTATGTCTATTAGCCTATGTTCAAACTTGTGTTTCAATTGACTCACTTCAGCCTTTGCGAGAATCTCGCACCCAGTTTCCTCTGATAGCGACTTGATGCGAAACAGTGGCGTATTGCCAATGCATCCTTCAACGCCATCTACTATGGCTGGAGGTCCATGGCGCACAGAGGCTAGTAATTTCTCACCATCCGGATTTTTGGCTCTAGTACCTGCGGATTGTGTGGTTGTGCAAGTAGGTGTTTTGGGTAGTTGGTGGTAACGATAATATATTTCCGTCAAAACTACGGTTACTAGAACACCAGTGACGAATGGGCCGAAGTAGAAGTGGCGTGCGTCACCCATTGCAAGAGTCAAAATCCGTTCCAGTGGCTCTTTGTATAGTAATCCTCTGGATAGTTGTACTTTGTTGATCGAAATCCGTCAAATAGTTAAACAAGTTAAATCGCTTTTTCATCGTACGGCTTATGTAAGCGATGAGGATATTGGCGGGCAGAGGAAGCTTGGACCACCAAACTCTTATGTTCAATGTTGGCCGCCATCCGCAAGAACCACACTCTTCACAGAGAACGTCAAGGGTCACCACCAAACAGCTTTCCGGTTCCAATGGAATCACCTCTCCTCAACCAGCTGTTCCGACAGCTTTTCAACCATCGAACATGTCAATGCACAGCTCCGAGATCCGTCCGGCGACTCAATGGCGCGAGACGTGGCTTGCAACAATACCAACACCAGACTCGCTCATTCCTTAGCAGACGGGAGACAAGTTCAAAAAAGAATGTTACAAACGATGGGACCATGTGGACGAAGCGGGACGATTACCCCAGAGACCTGGAGCAGCAATTGCGGACGTTTCCACTAGTGACGGCGAAGGACTTGCGAAGTAGGCGCGAAAGGCCGAGGCAGGTGAAAATGCTGACGAGGGAGTTTATCGAGGGTATGCATTATATCTGTTCAAGAAATATTATGAGATTTGACTAAAAAACTGTTGCAGACAGCTTATACAACCCCCATTATGGATATTTCTCCAAACACGCAACCATCTTCCATCCCGGCGAACCATTCGATTTCAGTCGCATCGAAGACGGTCCTCACTTCCACCGCCTGCTAGGCGAGCGATACACCGAATTTGAAGACAAACTAGACGAGATAAATCCCGACATTGCTCGGCAACTATGGCACACGCCCACCGAACTGTTTCGACCGTACTACGGAGAGGCCATTGCCCGATATCTAGTCACAAACTACCGCCTCTCACTGTACCCTTACCATGATCTGATAATCTACGAAATGGGCGCCGGAAACGGAACACTAATGTTGAATATCCTCGATTTCATCCGCGACTCTGATCCCGAAGTCTACGCCCGCACAAAATTCAAGATCATCGAAATTTCCTCCTCGCTCGCAAAAGTCCAGAAAGAGAATCTACAAGCCTCTCTCAGCGCGGGGGGTCATACAGGACACGTCCAGATCATCAATAAATCCATCTTTGACTGGAACGAATACATCCATTCCCCTTGCTTTTTTCTTGCGTTGGAGGTGTTTGACAATTTCTCTCACGACGCTATTCGGTACGACTACGAGACCGAAATGCCGCAGCAAGGCGGCGTCGTAATCGACTCGGACGGCGAATTCTGTGAATACTACAACACAACCCTCGACCCACTCGCATCTCGGTTTTTGAGGGCGAGACAAGCAGCATCCCGCCGCCCGTTTCCCACTCCATTACCATCAAAGTTAGCGCGGAGTATTCGCAGTTCATTGCCAATTGGTAAACGCGACTATACACTCCCGGAATACATACCGACTCGGCTCATGCAATTCTTCGATATTTTGAGAGATTATTTCCCGGCTCATAGGTTGGTCACGAGCGATTTTAGTAGTTTGCCGGATGCAGTGCCAGGACTCAATGCGCCGGTTGTGCAGACGAGGTATAAGCGGAGGACAGTGCCTGTGTCTACTCCTTTCGTACGTCCCTATACCCCCCCTCTCTCTTACACACTATCCCTCCCACTCACTAATCTTTGAACCGTTATAGGTCCACCAAGGCTACTTCGACATCTTCTTCCCAACCGACTTCAACGTCGTCGAGGACCTGTACCGCGCCATAACCGGAAAACTGACCTTCGTCTCCAGCCACCAGGAATTCATGGAGCGGTGGGCTTATATTGGGGATACTGAGACGAGGAGTGGGGAGAATCCGTTGTTGACGTGGTATAAGAATGCCAAGGTTTTGGCTACTGTATAAACAATCCGTTTGTTGGGTTGGGATGTGGGGTTTTCATTATGTATATTATTAAGGTTGATATCCAGGAGGCGTTTGAATCTACAAGATTATCACACGTTTTAAGATGTTGTACTGAAGATATTAGATCAAATTATCCTTTCCGCCCCTCTTTTCAAGAGATTAAAGAAATAATTACGTGCGGTGTCTACCATCATGATATAACAGAATAGCTCAGCCCAAGAGAGACAGAGAGAGAGAGGGAATGAACAGGCAAGAAATCACCAATATGAAAATCAGAGGCCAACTCAGAACGCCGCTCAACACCAATGCAGTAGTAAATAATCAGAATTGACACGAAGTCCAATGTATGCACATGGAAAATGGAATGGGTTGAGAGAATGCAAACGTAGCTTATTGAATATGCTCTATTTATAGAACAACGGCAAAACCACCTACCAAACCAGCGGCAACCATGAAAAGTCCATAAACCTGGCCAAATTCACTCAAAAATGGTCTCATGGCACCCATCGATCCTCCAGTCGCAACGGAAGCCGACCCAGTGCCGAATCCAGTGTAGATGACATCACCACTGCTGGTACTCGTGGCGGAACCCGTGGCACTCGCCGCGGTAGTAGTGATGTTGTAACGTTTGGGTTCCTGGGCGCCGCAAGGGTGGTTTTGGACGCAGGCTGCTTGGCAGGCGGAGTCACCGTTGCAGTCGGCTTGACATTTGATGTTGACCGCGGTGCAGATGAAGTAGGGCATTGTTAGAGAGTATTCGCTGGAGTTGGGGGTTTGGCCGTTGCTACAGACGCAGGAATAGTTGAGGGTGGTCTAAAAGAATACGTTAACAAGAGGTAGTTATCACAAATCGACTGAAAGAGCTTACAGCGTCGCAGGTGTTGCTCTGTGTATCGGCAGTGCCGTTGGGAAGTTGGAGGCAGATCAGAGGACACGACGATTGTTGCTGTTCGCACCATTGGTCTGTTTGGTGATTAGATGTCATGTTTCCTGGAAATAAGCAATCGAAGGGATCTTACCCCGAGTAGAGAGAGGAATAGAGTTGGGGTCGATTCCCTGACTAGCTGCCAAACTGACCATCCATGCAAGATAGAGCACCGCCTGAGCAAGCATCGTGGAATTCTTTCGTGATACTGGTCGATATGCAATGTGTGGTGGAAAAGTCGAGTATCTAGAGATAATGATAAGCAACTCGGCTTACTCTCTTGGTAAAATAATATATGTGACGGTGAGAGTGAAAGGAGGGAAGTGCAGAAGAAAGTGATAATAAGAGAATGTAGATCAGACACTCCAAACAAATAAACAAGCATTCTTGGTGTTTGGCTGTTTGCCGAAAGGAATGCATTCGGCTATTTCACCTACCAGATTTTGAGGGAGCGGGTGTCACACGAGTGCGGATTCAGAGTGGTCGAGATGACGGTAGAACGTTTGGGTAGAGAGTACCAAAGAGTGACGAGATGGAAGCAGATGTTTGATTGCCCCAAGTTGGATGAGGCATCAATTGATGTGTTGTTTCAATGTTGTGGGGAGAGAATGTGAGACAAAGAGAGGAGTCTCTAGAAGGTACGACAGAGGGAGGTCGGAGGAAGCCACAGGGGCATTCCACATTGGGAAGACGACGGGATGTACCATGCATGATCGTGGTCCGTTTTAGGAACAGGAACCCTTTCCGTTGTTTGGCTCGGCTATTGCATCCTCTTTATCTCCATACGTATACGCTACGTATGGAGTAGTACTCTCCGTAGAACATGTGCTCTGTAACTATGTCTAGTCTCGGCATCCACAATCTCCGTCCTCTGTACAGCTCTCTACTCGGAGCGTGTGGGGATATTTATCAGTTGTTATCGGACAGAAGCACTGATTAACAGCGGTCAGGAGGCTGCTGTCAATAATTGAGGTTCTTCAAGAAAAAGCAAAAGCGGAGCAAGCCATCGGAGTACGCATTGGCTCAAGGAGAAAGGGGGGAGGAGCTCGGAGCTTTAGTCAAAACTTAGCTAGGCGCCTGTGGTAGCAGACAACGCTGTTCTGCTTATTCTTTTGAGCTTGCAAGCATCCTGTTGAATGATTCATGCAAAGTCAAGCTTCAATTTCCAAACAAACCTAGTTAGGAGGCTAGGCTAATATTATATTCTGTTTCTGGTCGAAGATCGGCGAATTGACGAATTCTCTAAAAAGGTCCATGTTTGCGATGCCTCAGGCCGGAAATGGGACCCCCGCCTCCATTTGGCCATCGCTGATTGGCGGAGTCATTCCGGCTTGCTTGCCGTGGTGCACGGACCAGGTCAAGAGCAACATCAGCTTCTGGAAGGCTTGTCAAAGTTGGCAATGCGCTTTCCTTGACACCTTGACAGCTTGACAGCTCGCGCCTTGCGCAAGCATTACTTTGCTTTGCACTACATTACTACGTAGTGCTCATTGGCCAACCGCTGTGTTTCCTGGCATTTGCGCTGACTTGTCGCTATCAACATTGCATTCGTCAGACAGACGATCGTTGTGCTACTACATACCCGGTGTGCTCACTGATCTCAATGGATGGAGCATACAACCGATGACGAGAGGGGTTCAAGCGAACCCTCAGCAGCGCAACCGGCGCCTGCCGTTGATAATAACAATAATCACGACGACAACAAGACCAGCAGGCGCAATGTGAGCGAACCGAGTAATGACGACACTACTGGATCGTCAATAGCAGAAGAACCTCCTCATGCCGGCGATACGAATGGCGCCACGCATCCCCATCCAGACACAAGCACAGAACAATCACGAAAAGACAGACCTATATCAGGCGTCGTACCGCCATACTGGCGCCATCAGAGAGTGCTCTCGCGCGCCTCGCTGGCCTCCTCAGTTGATACATACCCGAGTTCGAACCCCGCTATAACGCTTGAAGATCACACGGTGGACCCCAATGCCACAACTACCAGAGGGCTATGGGCACGCAGCGTGACGATAGACGATCATGTCGTTGTATCGGGGAAGACGGGGATAGGCGCCTATGTTGTTTGGATGTGTAATGTGCAAACCTTGGATGTTCGTCCTGCTCCCCTCCAACATCTAAAACCCTTCTAGGAAAGTCATTATGCTAATGATACGACAGGGCGGCCCCATGATGATACCCATGCGATACTCCGAATTCGATGAGCTCCGCTCCTTACTCGCAACCGCATTCCCACATGCATGCAATGCATTACCACCCTTACCTCCAAAGAGCGTGCTCTTCAAATTCCGACCCAAATTTCTGGAATCAAGACGTATAGGATTGCAATACTTTTTGAATTGTGTGTTGCTGAACCCTGAGTTTTCTGGGTCGCCGGTGTTGAAAGATTTTTTGTTTGCGCGGGTTAATTGATGATCTACAACAACCTCGATTCGAGGCACTGCTACCATATATGTAATGTATTCCCATCGAATCCTGATTCAGGATTTTTGGTCCTTCTTTTCATTTTTTTGATACCTATTTAATTATGTACATATTTTGTCCTACGAGTCTATATTCTTTCTGTCATCGACCGATTGATGATCCGATAATGTCATGACATCACAACCCGGCGATAACCCTACCTTTACAACTTACCATTGCACGACTTGTCCCTGCAGAAAAAATATAACTGGTCAATTAGCTCCTAAAAACCCCGCATTGAGTCATGTCTCTGCAGGATAACTATAGCGGAGAATGGTTCAGCTGGACGAATCGGAGCTCCGATAGGAATTTAGAGTGCAAGGGCTACCTCCCCGACAAGGAGATTACACATGGTTTCTTCCCACTCCCTTCTCCTCTTCTTCACACAGAAAACCGCAAATCATATATGACAGTGAGGTGATGACCTATCGTGAAAGAGATTGAAGATCGAGGCGAGAATCCCTGATGGATCAGAGTGTAGAATATAGTATTGGATTGGCAGGATTTGCCCAGGCGCGATATGATTTTATACATTCGTTGATTAGGGCATCATCTATCACAAAGCTAAAGCATCAAACGGACCAGGCGTTGTATGGAATAACGGGATGGTATATAAAGAACCGAAATAGAAACAGAAGTACATGACGTAGGAAAATCATCGCTTCCCCTCAGGAGCAGGAACATCCTCTTCAGGCGCCGTACCTGGTACCCCTCCCCCACGGATCGTAACAGTCTTACTTTCCTGCGTTGATCCCTTGCTTGTGTCTCCTTGCGATATTCGAGAAGAAACCTGTCTTCTTCCCACTGTCTTTATCTGCATCCTTCCCCTCTTCAGGCGCAACCTGATTAACCGTCGTAGTCGTAGAAGACTTCTTCTGCGTTAGCCTACTCCTTGACACATCCGGCACATCCTCCCCTTCTTGGTCCTTCTGCTGCCTGTTGGCAATCTTGGACCTCTCCTCCTCAATCTTGTCTTTGACGTCTTTCTTCTTCTGCTTAAATTTCATATACCCTTCAATACCCACCAAAACAGCATAAGACCGACTAATCGAAACATGGGACATGTCCACGCCATTGTTTTGGAGTTCATGCACAAAGGCACGGAAATTTGCGGCGGGGGGTCGGTAATGTCCACTCAACGGCGACATGCTGCGTAACTGGCCGTCCGTGATTTTGACGAGGCCTGCTGCAGCGATACGTGCGCCGCGGAGGAAGGAGGAGTGCTGGAAGGCGCCGGATTCTTTGATGCCGATGTATATGCGGAAGGAGGTATCTATTCAATCAGTAGCCGTATAAAAATTCTGGTTGGAGGGGGGGGAGCATCTCACCAGCGACCTGCTACAAGTTAGTATCTGCCATGCATATCGATATCGGAAAGGGGAAACATACAAAAATCCATTTATCCTTTTTCTTCAACGACTTTTGCATTAAATGATTGAATATCACCGCCGGACTAACATATTCAATCTTCTTGATCCCCTTTGCATTATCAAATGCCGGATTCATATACCGCTGAATCTCCTCGTCCTCGTCCTCCTCATCGTCCTCATCCTCAGCATCATCATCATCATCCTCCTCACTACTCTCCGTCAACATCTCATTGCCCTCCTTCGTATACTCTCGAAACGTAGGCGTCTTATCCTCCACCGGCACAACGCCACGAATACTATCCTTGAACCGCTCGCTGTCCGTCCACACTCTTTCCCCGTTCTTGGCCCACCGAAACCGGCCACTGGCGTCTACCACGACAAGGTAATCTTGTCGTTCTTCCCGACTCAAATATCGGACTTGCTCGCGCTCCAGTCTGTCACGCGGAACACGCTCGACTTCGACGTCTTTGCCTTCGCCGTAGTCCAGCCAGTAGAAGAAATTTTGTTTTGAGGAACCGTTTTTCCATATACTATGATACGCACGTAGGTTGCTGCCGTAGCGGTGTTTTGAGTCCACCTACACGGAACGTTAGTGGAAAGAAAGATGTATGCACAGCATCGGAGATGGGGGAAAGGGTACCATCTCTAAGAAATACTGCAAATCCATCATCTTCGCCTTCTTTTCCACATCGGTAGTCGTGCGTGTCGGTATCAATGAACCGCGATGCTCTTTTGTAGCTGCTGTCTGCTGAAACGTATGTACCCTCTGCGTCTGCGTCTGCGTACCACTCTCGCTCCTTTTTTCCTCCGAAACATGACCCTCTACAACCTTATCCTGCACATTGTCATCCCCTCCAGCTCTGAGCGCAACCTTCCCAGCTAATTTCCATTTCCGTCGTACCTCCGGCGAAGGACCACTTTGACTTGTGCGCCTCGACGCTTTGTCTTCTTCTTCTTCTTCTTCTTGGTCTTGTTCGTCGTCCTCCTCATGTTGGATGATACCCTCCGGATCATCATTTCCAACGTTGCCATTCGTCTTGGCATTGGCATCGTAATGGTTCTGCATTGTCTGGCGCCATTGCGCTTCCTTGACAGCTTCAATCCAGCGTGTAGACGAGGACAGAGACCAGCCTTTGAGTTCTCGACGCGTTCGATAGCCGCGATAGTATCTCTTCGAATTGAAACAAAAATAAAGATTCAGCCTGATTTAGTCTCCTGGATTAAGATAGGGTAAAAATCACCTGAATTGTCTGCGCAGCCCGTTCCTCTTGTTTATTTTCTCCCTCTTCAGACGGTCTGACAGGGGCCGTGACATCATGGCCCTCAGCAACAGTCGCGGGGTCGGATGCAGCCATTTTTTTTTTTTTTTTTTTTTTTTCAACCAATTGTCGCTGCACTCATGAATTTGTGATGAAGAAAAATGAATGCGCAGGTAACAGATCGCAGACAGACATGGTGACTTTATTAAAGGGTGTTCAGAGTCCAATGTGGCTGTGTCGCAAAGTATTGCAAGGAGGGGATTGATTGCTGATTGTACTTGGTTGAACTTGCATGTGGCGCCCGCTTCGTCTTATTATTTGACCTTGGCAGATAGCATAGTTAACCCTAAGGCAAGCACTGCCTTTACGGAGTACAGGATAACGTGCGGCTGAGCTGAACTGAATAGAAAAATGTATTGAGGTTTAAAAGATGCTAAATGACCCTTTGTCCAACTCCCGCTTCATGAGAATATCAAAACTAGTAAATATACACAAACTCATCATTTTGACGATCCGTCAAATCCAAAAACGCATTTTCACCAATCTCCTCCTGCATCTCCAACCCTTTACCAGTGGTCTGTTGTGTCTCTGTTCGCTCAACTTGCTCAACCATATTGGACGGCTTGTTGTCCTCGGCGAAATCATGGTAATGTTTCTGCATGGAATGATCCACCATCTTGGCGGGTTTACCATTTGCGACTCGCTTTTTCTCCTGGCGCTTGTTCAACCACATGAGATTTCCCCATTGCAAGGCGACCACGACAAGAAGTGCAATGAAAATGGCAAGACAGTCGCGTAGACCGGGATGGTAAGTGGGTGCATCCTTGGAGTTGAAGAGTAAGGGACCAACGATGTTACCAGCGCTGCTGGCGGCGTTGTACATGCTGGCTACAAAGGAACGTTTTGTGGCGCCACCGGTGTTTCCAACGATCCAGGAGACGATCAAAGGGTTACCACCGAAGAGGAAGGCGAGGAGGTAGTAGCCCACCAGCAAGGCGGCGGTGTGGCCTGCATGGGGGACGGCGTAGAGAATTGCCAGACCGGCGACGACGGGGGCGATCAAGGCGAGCAAAATACTGGCTTTGATGCTTGTCTTTTGTGCTAGGTAGCAACCTAGCAGAATGACCGAGGTTTGCATGACACCGAATGGCATGTTCAGCAGACTAGTCGTGTAGGAATCGAACCCGAATCCCTTCAAGATGAGTGGGCCAAAGATGTTGGTCACGCTGGCGCCGACGTTGAGCAGGAAACTCATGGAGAAGAAGAGCCATGTCTTGGGTTCGATAAGTGCTTCCCAGACGTGTTTCCATTTGTACTCGCGAGAACCAGTACCGGTCTGATTGGCTCGGAGACGTTCAACGGCCATGCGCTTTTCTTCCTCATTAAGGAATCGTGCAGAGGCGATGTCGTTGTCAAGCAACAAGAAGATCATGGGAACGGAAGCAACGGTGAGTAATCCGACGAAAAGGAAGATACTGCTCATCAAGTTAGTATATAAATTGGAACTCCAAGAAGAAAGAGGGAGATGCGTACATTTGCCATGATCGCAGCACGTGCGAGTGAATATGGGCAAGACCAACACTCAGTGCAGCGGAGAAAAGATTGCCGATACCGTTCGTGCCGTACCACAGAGCCACTCTCAAGGGCTGCTCAGCTCGTCGATACCATTGAGCAGTAATGACACTAAACAACGGCAAACAACCAGCCTCAAACAAACCCAAAAAGAATCGAGTCACCAAAAGGCCACTGAAATTATGACAAGCAGCCATCGTCGCTGCCGAAATACCCCATCCCAAGACAAGGGTAGGCATCAAAACTCGATGTGGCACACGCACGATCAAATACGACGACATGGGCTGCCACGCCAATTGCGCGATAGATGAAATGGAGCCAACCAGTGAATACTGACTACCCGTCAAACCCGTGTCCTCACGCAGACCGAAAGTGGCTCCGTATCCGAGCACGGTCTTGTCGACGATTTGTAGGAAGTAAACCCACATCAAGACGACGAGGATGCGCTTGTCGGTTTTGCGACAGATGCGCTTGGAGTCTTCCTCTGTGAGGAGGACACGCTCGCCATTTGCGAGGGCAGCGGCGCGGTCGGCGTGTTTGATAGTCTCGTCGTCGAGGACATGTTGGTGGTGGGTGCTATCTGTTTTGATCTGGTCCGTCATGGTTTCCAATACCTAGATAGCCCTCTAGGCTGATAAAGGTATATATCTAATGGAAAAGATAGTGTATAAGAGAAAAGGCACGATGATAAAAAAATGTCTTGAGAAGGCGGCTGGGATCACCTCTTATATAGATAATCGCCACACCAACATCAACATGCCGTCCTCCGCATTTTGCATGGATGCTAGTTATCAATCGCATGATCCTAGTGAGTCTGGAGTATGGAGAAGCTTGAGTTGCCGACGAAAAGACCCCCTCTTTGTGGGGGGGGGGGGCGACTTGTCAGTAGAAGCCAATCAAGTGATCTCAATTTGGCTCCCCCACGGGGAATCCTGGCCAGGTTTATCATTGCAAAGCTGAGCGACGTGGACGGCCTGTTTAGCTGACTTGGCATGATTTAGCGTCAAGTATCAACAACTGCGTCTATATGTTTGCCGCAAGCAGCCAGAGGCATAGCTACTCTACGGATACTGTGTACAAGGCATAGGGGGGCCCCCCCACGCAAATCATCCGTTTCTTTGTTTTAGTCCATCACCCCAGACTTTTAATCCCCAGTTTTTAGCCTTGGTTAAGTCTTGGTGATGTTGGCTCTATTTCCTGAATTCAACCAACCACCATCAGCAATGGCTCAGACCTCGTACCACCAAGACTTCCATTCCCAGTAATCCGAGCATCGGGATACTCAATCCATGCAAAATGAAACATTTGGTTAAGAGCTATAGAGTTTTGCACATTCTCAGTACTGGTCGCCGTGGAATGACTTTCGGGGTCTGATCGAGCACTGGCCAGATCGTCGGGTAATGACGGTTGCTTGCTGTCAATTGCCGACTGAACAGTGTGGGGATAAGTTCGTATTCATCAACGGAACAATGTCATCGGGTAATGCCTAACTTAGTGATCAGAGTCATCAGACCGATTGGGTGATTAGAAGGCTATCTGATTGATATCCTGCTGATATCAGTGATATGAGGCGGGACGTCGATGACCGCCGGCCATGACCTGCCTCGCTTCGAGTAGGTAAACTGCTTTTCATTGATAGTTAGAATTAGAATTATCGCCCTTCTCGGCCTCCCCGACCGCCAATACTACGGACATTGTTGACATGTTGCCGATTTGATCAAAAATCGGCATGGGAGGAATAAAGTGGGAGACTTAAGAGGCGAAATTCCAGCGAGTCCTATCTGATTGGTCGACTGGATGCGAGCCACGTGAATCTTCCCTGGAATCATGATTCACATGGCCTGTTCCTGATACCAGACTAGCTTAATAGAGCTAGTGGGTCATGTGACCTACCTGTACTGTGTATGCGGCACATTTGTCTGCCAGAATTATCAGGCATTGAGTATTAAAGGGCCGAACTAGGTAATAGCCTAAACCAACCAATCAGAACTCGTCTGATTATCGATTAAGCTTAATCTAACTCTAGTCGGTCCAATTGGCAGCCCTGCCCAATCCTTGAGCGTAGCTGATTGGCGTCAAATTCGCGACTACCCGTAATTGGACTTTTGGAAGCGTTTATTCTCCACTTGTCAAGCCATCTCTTCAGCTCTGTTATTAAACTGCATTCTAGCTGGATTCACGAGCCAATAAGGTCAATCAATTCTTCAGCTGTGGCGTCTACTGAGTCGACTATACTTAGTACCTACTACGTATCTGTCTGGACAGGACTCAGATTTTGGATGTTGGCGCCAAATACGATGACCACTCTGTATACACAGTATGCTAGCTCGTTTCGCAGTAATGCAGCTCCTCGTATAAACGAGCCTGCATCCTTCAAATATTCTTCCTTCAAGTAAGTTTTCCCAAACCACCAAATACGATAACAATGTCTAAAGACAAAATGGAGGTCATCCACGTCCCTCCAACCGACCAGCAAAAACCAGTCAACAACATCCGCACCCGCACAATCTTCATCGTCGACTCTCGTCTCGACGAACCAACCTTGCGCTCCGGTCTCGATGATCTGATCCGAAACCACTGGCGCAAACTCGGCGCTCGATTGTTCACTCGTCCGGGAGACAAAAATGGATTGTTGGAATATCGTCTGCCCAAAACATTTGATCCGGACTACCAGTTGTTTGAGTGGTCAGCGACGGAATATGATCATGTGATTGATAAATCTACGTCGTTGAAGTTCTTTAATGATCCGCCGGCTGCAGAACAGGGAGTGACGTTGTTGCCTTCAATTAAGGATGTTGATAGTGTCGTGAGACCGTCGACATGGCCATTTGAGATCAAAGATGAGCCCGCTGGCGGCGCACCTTTGCTGTATGTCCATTTGTCGTTGTACACCGACGCGACAGTCATCGCGTTAGGCTTACCCCATGTTCTCGCCGACCAAATGGGCGTTGCCAATATCATGCGCGCATGGTTCGAACTCGCCTACAAAAATACCACACCACCCGAAATGATCGGCTACAATGAGGACATTTTCCAAACACCAACAACCAAAAAGTACGCCGAATACCCGCACAACGAAATCTATCGAAAGGGCAAAACAAAGCTTCGTAATGGATGGGAATATATATTCGTGATAATGGGGTTCCTCCCAGAACTCATATTTAATCGTACGGAAAGACAGCATATTGTATTCTTCCCGATGCCGATGTTGGACGGATTGAAGGAGAGGTACCGTAAGGAATTAACGGCGCAGTATGGTGCTGATCCGGGATTGAGTACGGGCGACATCGTTAGTGCTATTCTTACAAAGGTAGGTTTTCTTTCAATCGATTTCCTTACGACGAAAGTGGGTTAATGTTGAAAATGAAGTTTTCGCGAATGGCCGACAAGAAGAACCGAACCCTCACGCTCTCGCAACTCGTCAATTGTACGCATTCTCTTGGCTATTCTTCCCCTCCTCCTTCAATATAACTGACAGATTGGATTGCTATAAAGTACGCGGCCGCCACCCAAACCTCACATCCCCCGAAAAGCAAAGAAGCTACATCCACAACGCCCTCCTCTACGTCTCCGCTCGGTTTCCGATAAAGCCCACCACCCCCGTGTGCGAAATCGCATACCAAAACCGACAAGCAATTGCCTCCTGCACCCTCGAAGAGATCGAAATTGTCCAAGCAGTCATGCGCGAACAAGTGCGTATAGGTCAAGCGACGCATATCTGTGAGCCGTTTGAGATGTCATATTTTGTAACGAATTGGTGTTTGGCCTGGAAGGGGTTGGAGGATATCTTCCCTGCTTCTGCATCCGGGAGTATTAGTGAGAAGACCGAGGAGAAGGAGACAGAAAACGAGAAGACGGAAGCTACTACTACCACCACCACCACTGCCGCGAAAACGAAGATGATGGTTCTGGGTCATAGTATGGAAAAGGCGACGCCTAATCGATGTACGCCCTCCCCCACACTTTTTCGCCTCCTTGGAAGATGAAGATGAACTAACGAGGATTCTAGTCAACACAACAATAATGTGCCAAACAGCCGAAGGCGTCTGGTGTGATCTTGCGACGAACGAGAAAGCCATGAAATTGATCGAGGAGTATCTGAAGAAGGATCCCATGTTGGAGAATTTCTAGTGTGGAAACACAACGCTCATTACCCAGTCCAGTCTGGAATACTCTCGTTATGCCCGTGCCCTTACTTTGAAACATTCGTTATACTATTTCATTATCGGTTTTGCTGACCCGAGAGCATTCGTTGTAGATTTCACTTTGTACTAATAGAATAGGAGGATCAAATCGAAGATAATAATACTAGTGCATGCATTCATTGATAAATTGGACAGACTTATAGACTAACCAATACCTAAGCTAGGTTGATATAAACGTATTTTGAGTGAGTAAAAGGATTGCGGTAGCATTACTCGGAGAATATTCACCTTCTATCTATGCTAGTACTTGGCACTCATGGTAACCATCCAACAATCCCTCCGTCCTCTACATACATAGTACTAAGATAGTGATAAGCCTCTGACGAATCACAACTGTCCCACACCACGTTTTTGGTAGTGGGCCAGCAACCCGTTAACGATATGAAGTCATAGTGTGGACTTACTAGGCCACACTTGGTAAATACACCTACAAAGTAGAAGAACGTGCGTGTATAGACAGCGATCCAATCCTCTGGTGTGAGTTCATCTCCCAGCATCAACCAAAAAGTCCAACGCCGGCCACGGAATATCAACCTCCCTCTTCGTCGACGGTCCAATCGTCAAGGAGAGCTTCTTTCCAACCAAGTCGAATTTCGGAAATGCATAGACTAGGCGCACAGAATCGGGGACTTGGGAGCTTTGGGTAATCACCCTTGCGGTTTCAGGAATTTGTGTTTTGGATTCAGCTTCGATAATACAGCTATAGTCCAGAACAGCACCTTCGCCGCCGGCAGAACTACCGGCTGCTGCTGCTGCCGCTTCCTCGATGGCGATGGCTTTCTCAGCTGCCATCGCGAGGAGATGGCTATTAAACAGGCCTTCTTGGAGCGGCGCCGAACGCAGGATGCTTACTGCTCTTCGACGAATCACTGGGTCGCGGCAGAGGGTAGCAACTTCATACAGCGGCGCTAGTATACCGTCATCAAGACAGAAGAATGGTTGTATTGGAATTGGATTGCCTTCCGATAAAATCTGGGCAATCTTAACCACCGAACCCGTCAAGGTAACAATCTCAGCGAACTGGTTATTGTAGTCGTCCCAGGAAAACAGAGACCGTTCGTTCCTATGAATAGCCCTTTCGTTCGCCCTCGCGTACTCGTAATACATCACCATATGCAGTTGGTGAATCCTTACAATCTTTATCCCAATCTGTTCTCCAGCAGACAAGTGCCTTCGTGACTCTTCGAACCGGGAAAAAGCGGCGCACCATCGAGGAAAGGATAGTCCGATTTGTTGGAATAGATATTCAGATATCTCAGGGGCCTTGCCAATTGATACAGCTTGCATAATGTTGCGATAGTGTATGATGTAACTGCGCTTGAGTGCAGAGAGGCTGTTGGCTGCTTCCGATATGGAGTTGAAGGATTCTGGAAAATCTGATGGGAAGTTGAGTGCTGTCTCGGGTACTTCAAGAGGTCGATGTGCTGGAACATGAACCTCCTCGACACGAGTCTAATGCTTGATGAATACCGCTCATGTTCCTGAAATAGAGCTAGATTGATATATTACAACTTACCAAGGTCGAAGCTTGCATGTGCAGATATATGAAGATCCCGCGAATACTTTTTATTTCAAGGCTTGACACCGTAGAAGGAAGCAAATGTGGATGCCGAAAGATTCCACACCGAGCATCGTAATAGACATCTCGGAGGATTTTGATACCACTTCGAATGTGATTGACAGCGGAGGTATAGTGACCGGAGAGGATCTGAATTAGGTAGTGAGCTAGAATATCAATTGATATTACCATTTTATCGAAAATCAACCTACCTCAAAACATGTAAACAAAATGCAAGATATCAAACACACATCCACAGTGATATTTCCAAAGCCGCCGGCGGCTGTGATCTTATCGTTCGTCATACCAGACGGTTTCAAAAAGGCCCTGATCGCGGTCGAGTATTCATGAATAGTAAACGCATCCAGTTCATGCCGTAAAAAGCCTAGCCCTGTGAGATTCTGCTCCTTCTCAACGAACTTTTCATGCAGCGACCCCAAAGCAATTATAGCATGCCAAACAGATTTCTCGTGCTGGCTGAGTTGTAGCACAAATATGTTCCAGAATATGGATCCAGAGATACCCGCTAATGCTGGCACTGTTCTCTCATAAAAGAACTGAAAGCATCGTGTTTGGCGACTATCTTCTGAAAAACCGAGTGCTGATGGCGAGGATGCTGGTATATGAGATAGGTGCCCGTATCCGTCACATTTGCGACCTGTTGAGGAACAACGATTGCAATTTGGTCGCACCTTGTCACATTTTACTCGCCGTTCTAACCATGGTTTTAAACGATGTTACTCAAGACTTTATTAGATTAATTGATATGCAGAAACGTACTTCTGTAGACTGGTCGTCAGTTATCTGGCGCTACCACAAATTGGGCAACACAATCACCAACTTACTTGCATGTCAGACAGCCAGTCTTTGATTTGATTCTGTCTCTATACGCTCCATGTTTTTCCGGCGGGGGGTCAAGTGTCATTGCGTCTCAAACCCATCGTCCAGTCTGAATAGAGATTAGATGGAAAAGTATCTGTGAGAGAAGGATCGTGGTGTTTGTCCACGCTTCTGCACTACTGTACCTACAGCTAGCTTTTTTTTTAGCATAGTCCGGCTGTCTAGGTATTCTACATTCATAGTCTAATACCGCATTACGGATATAATTTTCAAGCCATTCAAACCATGGCCATATCATCTAACAATCGAATGATTGATCAATACTCAAAATACTTCTTCCTAATCGGATCCTCCTCCGCCCCCTCAATCTGCCCCAAAAACTTCCTCGCAGCCTCCTCATCGTCCTTAAACACATGCTCCACCACCATCCTCTGCGGCGTCTCGCCCAACCACTGAAACAACGAGAAATCCAAAAACTGATCCGCCCTAAAGATCTCCAACATCTCCAGCGGCTCGTCATCACTTAGATTTTCCACAAAATGGCCCATGTTTTTCGGCACAATGCCCACATCACCGGCCATGTAATCAAAGGTACGCGCATTCCCTTCCGCCGCAAAGACGGTGACTCGCGCACGTCCACGGATGAAATAGGACCATTCATCTGCGTTGGGATGCCAATGCATTTCACGGAGCGCGCCTGGTTGCAGTTTGAGGTGCGCGGCTGCCACTCTGTCTGAGATTGGGAAGTTGGTTTTGGAGTCCGTGATGCGGACTTCGCCGCCCGTCGAGTTGATGGTGGGTTCTTGAGCGAGCATTTTGTGCGTGAACTTCCTTTTGGACTGCTTGAATCCCCTTGGCTTCTCGGACGAGATGGAGCCCGGTTTACTACCTTGGAAGATGTATTTTTCGGATTTGGGTATTGAGTCGAACATTTTTGGCGGAATACCAAAGTTTTCACTCAGGACTGATTTTGGCGTGTGTGCTATATTATTCACCTGTTGTCAATCAAGGGGACCCAACTTTTCTCTTTCTTTTCAAGAGAGAGAGAGAGACAAACCCATCCAATCAGTAACCAAAAAAGTCGACTCCTCCGAGAAATTCCCATCATCAAAAATCAGCAAAAACTCAGTTCCATTCGGACTCAATCCCTGAATCGAGTGCGGATGACCAGCAGGCCAGTACCACAAATCGCCTGCTTCGACATCGTCGATAAAGCTGCCCCCGTCGGTATCTAGTCCAGTTACACGAGCTTTGCCAGCCAGCATAAAAGCCCATTCAGCTTCGCTGTGCCAGTGCAATTCTCGGATTACGCCTTCGTCAAGGCGCATGTTGACGCCGGCTAGTTCCTTGCTGGTTGGTAGTTCGCGGATGGTGGTTTGGCGAGTCCATCCTCCTTCCTTTGGAAACGGTCAGCATGAATATATATATATATATATAGATACATACATATATGCATATATATGTCCCTAGAGAATGGGCAAGAAGAATACCTCGATTCTAGTATGCGAATCCGCAAAGCTCCATCTCATATTACTCAATATCCCATGATCGGTGCTCGGCGGCCTCACCATATCCGGATTCTGTCGTTCACGATCCCTGTTCCGTGGACCCATGACCGTTGCTCCGTTGCCATTACGGAATGGCAATGGCTCAAGCTTATCGGGGATAGGATCAACCTTGCGATCATATGGATCTCGATGACCGGGTGTAAATGGCTTGTTCTGATTGGTGTTGTCACCGAAGTATGTCTGAGATGAGGATGGTGGGATTTTGGAGAGGCGTTGGTAGTTTCCATCGGGGACTGGGAATGCGTTTGCAATGAGGATTATCAGTCCTAGGCCCAGGAGGATTGGGTTAAGCATTGACGCTGGTGATAACTGCCCCATCCTGACTTTCAAGGTTAGATGTCAAGTTGTTGTTGTTGTTGTTGTTGAATGCATGTAACTGTGTATGGGTGTCTACGGTGCTGGGCACATCAATGCAGATAAACAGTATGTTGGCCGTAAATATATCAATTGATATAGCACAATCTACCCAGGCATATCTATATATATACGAGAGACCGATCGTGGAAATTAATTCGTGTTACCTTTTAATCATATATATGTAAGGGAGACAAGTACGTTCCAGTCGAACAATTCCAGTCTTCGCAGGTTTTACTGTCCTGTCGCGTCATTGACGTCAGCCGGGAAATGTGGGTTGAAGCCGAAATTCTACGCGTTCAACTTCCAAAGCCTGAAACATCTCAATGTAAGGGATGATTTAGTTCACTGATGAGAAACTCTGGATGAACATTTCATAATCAATATATTCTCGCATATTCATCCTGTTCTTTGAATATTATTTTTTTGTCTAGCATTGGAAACTGTTATCAGGATGGCCCAGCCCCGCGAAACCGACCCTTTGCTCCCACACGATACTGGTAACAGCCATGACAACAACAATGCCATTCAACGACTACGGCGGCACCTCAACAACCCCGTCTCAACTCACCACACCGACCTAATTCTACTCTACTGCTACATAATAACCGGCCTCCTCGACAGCTCCGCAGTCTTCATCTGGGGCTCCTTCGTGAGCATGCAAACCGGGAATACGGTCTACCTAGGCCTGGGCCTTGCATCGCAAGCCAGCCACCCCAAGAAATCCGGTGCTGGTAGTGGTAGTGGTAACGATGACCGCTGGATAAAATCCGGCATATCAATCATCAGCTTCTGTCTCGGCTCATTAATATTCGGCGCCTTTCATCGCGCCTTCTCACCCAGAAAACGATGGGTTCTCATGGCCAGTTCTGCGCTCCAAATGATCTGCATAACCTGTGCAGCGACCATCGTCACGATGGAACGACCATCCAAAGACTCCGCGCTGACATGGAGGGTCATTGTCCCTCTGGCCATGGTCGCGTTTCAGAGTTCAGGGCAAGCGGTGATTAGTCGTGTGCTCAAATTAGGTGGATTGTCGAGTGTGGTTTTAACGAGTGTTTATTGTGATTTGTTCTCCCATCCCGACTTTTTGAGCGGTGTGGCCTTTAGAAAGGATGTCGAGGAGAGAAGGAGGGCGGGTGCGGTTGTGTGTTTGTTGGCGGGGGCTGTTATGGGTGGGTTTTGGGCGAGGAGTGAGGTTGGACTGATGGGGGCTTTGTGGACGGCCGTTGGGTTGAAGGCCGTTATTGTTTTGGCGTGGTGTTTTTGGAGGAGGGGGGATAGAGGTGATGTAGAAGTGCAGGCTTGAAAAGCTGCTTGAGAGCGATCTAGAGTAATTAGGGAGAAGATTACAAGGATATATATATAGTCAATGAATTGATGTATAGAGACCACATATGTACAGTGTCAAGTTATGTACCTAGATATGTGCTATATTTCTCCCATCAATCTGAATATTAGCAATGTTTTGTTCCACAATCTTCTCAATCTCGACTGTGCGATAGTATCTCCCTAGGTAACGATTTAGGCCTTGATGGCGAAGCCAACCCGGGGAAACTTGTTGTAGGCGCCGAAAATAGTTAAAAATTGACTGATGAAGAGATTGCCGTAAATGGCGAAGGGAAGGTCACCGTTGCTCTGGATACCACCATAGCAAAGGCCGCTGCCAACGGGAGCGAAGTTGATATTGGGACCAGGAACGGTAAATCGACCCTTTTCAACAATGACAGTCCAGTTAGGAAGGGTAGCGTTGCAGGGAAAGACATATCCCTCATTCCCCTCATCGAAAAAGGCGCCAGGAACCTTGTTGTAATATTCCTCGACCATCGGATCAAATAAGAGGATCATGTTGCTACCGGTGTCGAGAATACCAGGGAAGAAGTCACCAATAACGCTATCATTACCAATAATGTATCCCTCATTATAAAACCTCCAGAATCCAGACTTTTCATCGACATACGCCCAGAAAATGCTGCCGCTATGTTTCTCGGGATCAACGAAACCAAAGTCAATGGTACCAACAGCGTCCTTCCGAAGGTCAACAGTAAAGACAGGTTGCTGAAGACTGTTTTTAACATTTTCAAACCAGGTGTTTTGCGGCGTAGGTTCGATGGTGTTGAGGCCAATGAAGCCGAATCCCATAACACCATCATTCTTGATAGAACCGCTAATATGCTCGGACATATGTAGGGCGAGCTGGATAGCCTGTTTTGGAGAGGTGATGCCGCCAACTTTAACTTTATCCGAGCAGACGTTGCCCATGATATCGCCGAATGATCCCCAGCTGATATCGAAGGTGTAGCCGGGTAACGGGACGCAGGTGCTGTTATCGAAGGGGTGGTGGGATCCACGGCCCTGGGTCTCATTAATGGTGACCCATCTATACCAGTTAGCTGTCACTAATGTGGTTGCAGAAAATTAAGGTAAATACATACAGATCAGAGTTACCGGTGTCAAACATAAGTGTCATGTTGCTATTACCTAATTTGACAGGCATGTGGTATTGCATATAGAATGGATAGGAGGTGACATTAACAGAACCAGTCTGTGGATTGGCAAGAGAGCGAAGTTTCTTAGAAACTCTACCACCATATCTGTCAAGAGTATGTAAGGACCTGGCAGCGGGGTGAGCAGGACCCCGCTTGACAGGATGCAGGTCAAGGGAGAAGCGTTTGCCTAGGCCAGGCTCAGCAGCAGCAGAAGGAGTAGGAGCAGGACCAGCACCAGCACCAGCAGCAGGAGGAGAAGGAGCAGCAGCAGCAAGGGCCGAGAGGGCCAAGGCAGAGACAATAGTCTTGCAGTTAACCATTTTGACAGAGATGAGATTGAATGATTGTAATCATGATGTTCTCAGAAGAAAAGGCCAATATTGATCGAGTGAACTTGACCTGATATTTATGCCTTTGCTCACGAGGATAATCTAATATCGGCCCATCACCGCGATAGGAAAAGCGAGAAATATTGATCATCTGATTGTTGGATCAGGGCCCCATTGGAATATGTCGTATCTTTGGAAACAGTTCAACTTGGGTAATAACAAACCGAGAAACAACCCAAGAGCCCGGCGAATCACGCGGGATTCGTTATTGTTGTCATGCTCAATGAGAGCTGATGATAGGCATGAAACCATTGAAACTACGTAAAGCGTGGATCTTCCCTGGCTGTGGCTGTGGCTTGTCCATAGGACTCGGCTATATGGGCCGTTAGACTCGTTCTAGATCCGGGGCCCCAGGATTATTGCCAATGACTAGTCCGGTATTCATCTCCACCCACCTAGACTCTATGTCGTATATCATACTGCGGCTCGAGTGTGTGAGATCCGATATGCGATCCGCATTGAGGCTAAGATTCCATGTAGAAAGAAATGCATGTGACTCATATTCAGGTTAGACTGCAACGACCCGTGGGGGTGCAATGTGGCGCGATCATGAGGCTTTTACGGAGTATGCCCAAGGATACTTCCCATGGGTACATGATCAGCAATGCACCATTGAAATGTTATCGGTTGCCGGGGACAAACGGATGTCCCCAGGACGCACTAACCGCCAAGATATTCTAGAACTTCTTATTCGTGCATATCGTAAAGATTGCAATTGTTTTTTCCATGGCGCAGTGATGACCAACGATCTGATGAGACAAGATAAAACTTAGTATGTTTTACTAAAATGGTATCGCGTACAGAGAGCACGGGATGGCATGGATCGGGTAGAACAACCACATATGGCCACGGGAGCAGTGAAACAACTTAATCCTAATCCGTGCCAATCAAGCCTTTTCGGGATATCGACCGTCGAGTTGTTTAAGAGACGCCACACTCTATACACCAGATCTAGTCAATGGAGCCAATCACGTTGCATCCACGTTGATGCCATGCCGTGTGTGAGAATTGGGTACCTAAGATGGTATGCAATAAATGTACATAGTATACATACGGAGTAGTACGCAATCATGCATCAATGCACATAGCCCCTGAGAATTCCCTATCAATACCCGTCAAAATCATTGGCCAATCCGCGGGGATGAAGAATGAATGATACACAGTTCGCGAAGATCCACTCATACTAGTAGTAGTCCAGACTGGTTTGCGGCACGGGTCAAGATGTTACATGTAGGCTGACATCGTAAGAAAAATGCACCTGTAACTTAGTTAACGTAAATCCCAAGCGACCCGCCCACCTCTCCGAAAAATAACTCGCTATATTGATTTCAAATCCCAATTTCAAACCCACATACAAAAATATATACAAAAATCTAACTACTAGTACGGCTGGGACATCGATTAATTTCTATGCCCTTCAACACCACAACCACTGCACCGAAATTGGCGGCGTACAACTCCTTGAGGAGCTGGGAGCCCCGGCTCGGCCGGAGCAGTAGTTAACAGCTTAAGATGCCTCAATCTGACCTTGTACAAGCGCTTAAGCTTCCTCTCTAGTAATCCCTTAGTCAATTAATATCTGTTTCTTAGACTTTTGGCACTTTTGCTTCTCTTTTTCATTTGCAGCTCGTAAATCATAGATTTCTTTCCATACAAGTACAAGATCATTCATTATTATTTCATAGGCTTTTGATATTCGCATAATTACTTGATCAATCACTTGATTTAGGCTTCCTATACATTCACTTATACATCTCTTTATTATAGTTGTCTGGCGTACGAATTGACGTATATTTTGAAGTGTTTATAAGCAGGATAATTATATATTGCTTGATCGACTTAGAGGGGGGATTAGTATTTTTAATCAAATATTAAGTTACTGAATAACTCGATCCGGATTGAATAGCACTAATCCAGTGGCTACGAAGCTATTCTAAATAGTTTAAGCTTTATATACCTCTGTACAAGCCCTTAAGAATGCTATTAAAAAGTCCAATTTATTGATATGATTAAATGTATCCCTTATTTATTACTTAACCTGCTGCCTATAATATCACTTTAAAACTACAAAACAACTAACATTAAGAGGCTGTAATAGATATGAAGAATAAAGTAGCATACAAATTAGAATAATATTATTCTTAATACATATATAATCAAATTCTATCAACAATTACAGGGTGGCAGATAGGTGCTCTAACAGAGGATAAGGAGGTATTAGAAGCAGCGATAAGCACCTGGGGGGAGCTCATGAGTGCCCAACCAAGCCTAACAGATGACTGCTCTCTAAGAGATGTAGAGAGGGAAGCAGAATGGATTGAGCAATCCCTTACAGACGTGCTCCGGCGGTATGCTAAGCCAATTAGGCTCTGTGCCCGCTCCAAGCGCTGGTGGGGACCCCATACAATAGAGGCACGGAGGCTATACTCGAAGGCTCGTAAGGCTTATCACGCCGGAGAGCTTAGTGAGGATAGCCACCGTGAGGCCCGAAAAACGTACTATGCCACTATCAGGAGGGCTAAAGAGACAGTGTTGGGAAGCATTCCTACAGGGGACGGATAAGGGCGTGCTTACTGAGCAGAAACGGTGTTGGGCAGCGCTCCGATACACTAAGCCAAATACCAACGGCACCACACCAGCCCTAATTGACCCCGTATCAAAGAGGGTGATAGCGGCTACGTTTAGTGAAAAGGAGATACTCTTTAGGGAGCAAGCCTTTCCTCAAGGCCCGGAATCTGGTGCCGAGATAGAGCTCCCAGAGCCTGGAGACGCCCATAAGCTAGCTAATGAGACAGCGGTACGAGATGCCCTATTTAGCCAGGGGATAGATAAAGCTCCAGGCACGGATTTGCTCAACTTCAGGGCTATTAGACTGCTTTGGTGTCTCGATTAGGGGCGTATAATAGCGCTAGTTAGGCAGTGCCTTAGGCTTGGGATACACCCTGCAGCCTGGAAAACCGCTAAAGGGATCCTTCTTAGGAAGCCCGGAAAGGGTATCTATACAGTGGCAAAGGCTTACCGCATTATAAGCTTGCTAAAGTGCTTAGGTAAGGTAGTTGAGAAGCTTGTTGCAGGGCTTATTACAGATTATGCAGAAGCCCAAGGGCTATTCCATAAGAGCCAATTTGGTGCGAGACGTCAACGCAGCGCGGTGGACGCCGTGGCATGCCTTATAGGGGAGATAGAGCACGCTTGGGGCAATGGTAAGCTTGGAGCATGCCTATTTATGGATATCAAGGGCGCCTTTGACTACGTGGTCTGGAGCAAGCTTATAGGGGGTCTCCAGGGCACAGGGATGGACGGAGACCTAGTACGCTGGGTGGCCTCCATGTCAAATCGACGTGCCATGCTTGTTATTGACGGGCACATTGGTGAGGAAGTCCCTATAAGCTCAGGCTTGCCTCAGGGCTCACCGGTGTCACCAATCCTCTTTGTGTTGTACGTACGACTATTAGTAGCTGCTATTGAGAGCGCAGTTCCGGAGGTGCGGGGACTGTCCTTTGTGGACGACCAGGGGCTAGTTACAGCGGCTAGCTCTATAAGAGAGGCCTGTAAGACCCTACAACATGCCGCCAAGGTGGCAATTAAATGGGGGGTTGAGAACGGCGTTCAATTTGACCCTAGCAAGACAGAGGCAGCCTTCTTTACAAGGCAGCGTGAGAGCCTATTCAGGCGCAATATTAGGGAGGCAAGAATAACAGTCGGGGGTGTGAGAGCTAAAATCATGCCTAACACTGTGCGCTGGCTAGGGGTTATCCTTGATAGGCAGCTATCCCTAAAGAGCCACTATTCCACGTGCCTCCAAAAGGCTCGGGGCACCGAGATGAGACTCCGTACGCTATGTAGGGCCAACGGCCTTACCCCAGAGCTTATACGACGACTGCAGCGAGCCACCGTGCAAGCGCAGGCTCTCTGGGGATCAGAGCTCTGGTGGCAAGGCCAAAATACGTGGGCGTTAGGCCTACAGCGCCTAGTTAACAGCCAAGCAAGGGCTATTACAGGCATGCTTCCTAAGGCACCGATAGGGGCCCTAATCCGTGAGGCAGCCCTAGAGCCAGCGAATGTGCTGCTTGATGCCAGGAAAGCTAGATATGTAACAAGGCTGTTGGGACTGCCTGAGACCCACCCAACAGCGCAGCTGCTCCCAGTCACGCTTAGGCATGGTGATACCCACGCACAGCCTGGAGAGCAGCCTCTAGATGACCGAGAATGGGCTCAAAGCAACGATAAAGTGCCTAAAAGGATAGGCCAGAGGCTTGCTAAACACCTAGCTCAGCGCTTAACAAAGGACCCATCAGGTGGAATCGAGAGGACAGTGCAAAGCGCACCAGCGGCCTTTCTAGGCACTATCCGGGTGCTAGGCACTGAACAAGCCCTAATAGAAGCAGCAGAGTGGCGCCTAGGGACAACCCTATGGTCAGATGGCTCTAGGCAAAACAACGGACGTACAGGCGCTGGTGTGGCGCTGCAGATAGTACCAGAGGCCCCGTGGGAGCACCTAGAGCTACCTATGGGCACTGGGTTTGAAGTTTTTGACGTGGAGCTCATGGGAGTGGCTTCGGCACTAGAATGGGCACTGGAGAGGCATCTACCAGGGCCTATCCACGTCCTTTTAGATGCCCAAAACGCCATCAAGCGCCTCCAATCGACGGAGCCTGGGGCTGGACAGTCCCTAGCACTTAGGGCTCGCATGGCCGCTTCCCGGCTTAGGCTTAGCGGTCGTCCTGTGACGATACAGTGGGTGCCTGGGCACAATGGAGTTGAAGGAAATGAGCAAGCAGACCAAGCAGCTAAGCGCGCTGCTAGCAAGCCCGCTGGGCCTGGTTTTGAGGGCTTATCCTTAGCCTACGTTAGGCGTGCTTGCACCGAGGCACGAAGAGCTGCGGTGGAGAATTGGGCTCGTGAGAACGCTGTACAAGGAGCTCATAGGCGAGGAAGAGCCTATAAGATGCCATGAGGCTGGGGACTTGATAGGATAGCCGCCAAAGCCCCTAAACGTGTAGCGAGCCGTTACTATCAGTTGAAAACAGGACATGCCCCTATAGGCACGTACTTGCACCGAATCAAAACCCGGGACTCCCCGGAGTGCAGGGCCTGCGGAGAGCTTAGAGAGACGGTTTCCCACATTCTTTTTGAGTGCCGGGGACGACGTGGGCCCCGGAGGATACTGTATAAGGGGCTGGCTGACGCCGGCGTGCCCTTACCTACAGCGGCAGAGGACGCCCCGGAGGCACGACTTTTTAGTGAGCCCAAGGCCACCACGGCGCTGCTGCAATTTGTAGCCAGTGCCAACCTATTCCGGGATAAGGAGCAAGCCGCTAGAGAATCTGAGCTTGGTGATCATTGGGGTTGGGAAGCCCTGCGAGACGGGGAGGATACGGGGGTTGGATAGGGGGACGGGCACCCTAGCTGGCCTAATGGCCGCTAGAAGTGCCCTTATGCTTGAGACTATGAGGGCTCCTTATAGGCATGTGGCCTATAAGCATGCCCGAAGGCCCTTGGCGAATACGCCGTATAGGGGCGAGATGAGCGCCTGGATTTGTGTAATGCCCGAGACTTTTAGGGGCTGAGGCCCCGAGGCCCTAAGGGCCCCGGGACCTAGCCAAGGCTACAACCGAGTCTGTCATAGCCTGTAGTGCTCTAACTATATAGACTTTAAACTTGATTAATAATAATAGCCCAACTAGTTAGTTGAATTTACGGAGTATTACTTCAATTGCAGTCACCTATTCTTAATTTCTAGGTTATAAAAGCTTTAGCTGAGTATATTAATTGCTTCTAGTAATAATCTTTATAGTTGCGCAGAGTCCCATAGTAAAACCAGTCTCATTAAAATTGTAGATATCTTCTAGTAGGATCCTATACTTAGATATAGCATCTCGTACGCGATTAAAATGTTCTTGAATAATCTTTGTATCTTCGCATTTGGCACGTTCATAATTATATTTCCTTGCGAATTTGGAATCAATCTCTGGACGGCGTTTAATCAGATTGGTTACCCAATTTTTTCCAACTTGTGGTAATAGAAGTTAGCAAAGGTCAAGTTACGCCAGGTTACGGCCGCGGGTTACAGGCCCCACCCCTAATAACCCGGTTATCTGACCTCTGATGATTGGCTAGTTACCGTACGAGTTACAAAAAAAAGTCCACTTTTCTCCCAAGGTCGATTACCAGACAATACCACACTATAACTCTATAGGAGGCGGTCAGCAAGGCGGACAGTAATCAAAACCCCCGAGTTAGTTAGATTCCGTCATTCCTAGATCAGCCGGATAGGCCCCGGATGCGTACTGACCTGCATGATGCTGTATGACTAGCTCGTACGAGCATATACAACCAACCCCCTTGTCGTATACATCTGATACATCAATACATCTATCTATTTAAAAACATGGAATCCCAAGCCCTAACCACCGGCGGGCTTGTACAGGCCCAGAATCAAAGACACCTCAGGAATCATGCCAGATTGGAGGCACGTACAATTGAACTGGCACATCAATTCCAACGGCAGCGGGCCGAGAAAACCAACAAATCGTACGACAAGCCGCAGGAGGAATACCGAGAGTGGTGCCATGAGCATGGATTTGCGGATGGGGAGAGTGTCACTGAGAAGAAGTTGCTGTTATTTCTTGATAAGTGCGTTGTGGACCGTCCGATCCGGCGCTCTCGCTATAAGAAGGCTCGTACGGATGAGCAAGGAGAGCCAGTGACCTAAAAACTAGGATATCCATCTATCAAGCGATATACAGCATCTTTAGTTGATCTTTGGAAGTTCCAAAAGACCCTTGGTACGGTTTCTGGGGAACCCCTAAACCAGAATCTGATCCCTAAGTTACTCAAAAGCCATAGATTCTGTGAGAATCAACGGAAATTGAGTGAATATATTGACCGAGGCCAGAATAGCCTACAGGATGGATACACCGAGGAGAATATCCGGGCCCTCGTACGATATTGTTAGATAGGCTGGCAGGAGACAGATCAAAAGGGCTGGAAACCGTAGGCCCAGGAATCCTATTTTTGTACGAGTGTGGACTTCTTATTTAGTCATAACATGCTGCTTCGAGGAGAAGATCGACGGAGCCTCCAATTTGCAGATCTATTCACTATTTATATGGAGGAAGGACCAACCCCTTGTTGGTCTATAATTATGATGAAGCACTATGGAAAAACCAATCAGTTCGGACGAACAGAATATATAGGGGTAATGCAATATAAAGAGCCTTTACTCTGTATAATTAGCCAAACAGCATTCTATCTATTCTATTAATAGGAAATTATACAGGAGTCTGTTCTCTAATTCTGGCAACGGCAATAGTAGTATGATTAGCACTTCTTTAAAGGCTGTAATATCAGCTCCTCTCTCTTGTACGAGATCCAGCTAGAATGGACAAGCCGGGTATTCAAAGCCATTAGTTTAGCTTCCAAATGAAAGACCCATTCTGGCCGGTTTAGAGGAGCTTGAGTTGCTGAATTATAGAGGGTGGATGAGAATTTAATTCGCAGGGCAGGCTATTGGAATTAGGATGCTATAAGCGACTGCTATCTTATTATATTGCCTCAAGATTTTCTTTGTACGATAGCTAGCTTTAAACCTGGAGATCATAGGAATTATTATCTTCCTAGAGCTATAGTTGCTCCACTGGAAAGCCTCGTACGAGCCCTCTGGCCCTAGGTTAATATATAGCTTATTTAGTTTCAACAAGAAGATGCTCGTACAGAGGATATAGATTTAATATTAAATCTACCACCTCAACCATCTCTTGTACAAGCTAGAAGCTAACAGGTTGATACCAATAATCTAGCAGCACAAGGATTCTTAAAGCTTCTCCAACAGTTTTATATAGTTCTTTTATAAGATACAGTATTCCTTTAGATAGAGATGCTATTTTACTCAATATAGAAGCATCCTCTTTTCCAGTAGTCAGATTTTAAGCAGTTTGCTTAAGAGTGTGACGGACTTGGCGATACGCGGACAGAGGACTCAGCGGTCCCGTGACGGAACCCTAAGCCCTAGTTGAGAAGCCGTAACAAGAGTTATTCTTTGTCCTCAGGGTTTCCTAATTAGGCACCGCTGAGTCCTTTAGTGCGCGTATAAAAGGCTGTTAGCGAGCGGTGGTGGATATTTCTCTTCTTTCCTTCCTCATACGTAGTTTCTCAGTCAACAGGCTACCCTAGCTAGTTAGGAATGAGCATCGTTACAAAGAGCTTCTACAATCTATCCGTACAACTGAGACTCTATATAAGATACAGCTTCAGTAGAATATACTAGTTATAGCTGATCAAATTACTAATACTGAGCATAATCTTCAGTAGATTATAAGCTTAAATCAGTTCCAACTTCTAGATTATCTTTATACAATCTTAAGTTAAGTTAATAATCTTACATCTAGGCAGATCTCCTTCACTGTACGAGTTAATGGCCTTGAATTAGGCTTAGAGCAATATACTCTTGCTCAAGTTTTAATATAGCTAACATAGCTAACTATTAATTAAGATCAGAAGAATCAGCTAGAGGATAAAGACTTTATTCTAGAGTAGCCTCAGCTAATCTCTACAGCCCTCTTAATAGAGATGCCTTTATATATACTCTCTTATATAATCTATACTGTACGAGAGCTCTAGGCTGAGTAGACGGTAGGATTAAATAGCTAACTAGCTGTTCAGGCCCTTGAGCAATAATATAGGGCTAAATGGAGAGCTGATTCTAAGGAACGTGTTATGTTTGGAAGAAGGAAGATCATTATTGATGAGATATATGCTCGTACGAAGGATGGGACCCTTATAATCAAGGCTGTAGAAGCTCTAGAGCTTACCCAGGCTAGAATGAAATGCTTATTAGCAAAGCTGGCAGAGTTCTTGAAGGAATCTTGTATAGATCTCTATATCTAGGTGGAATTTGAAGCTATTTATATAATTGCCTGCCTCAGTCATCTAAACCCCCCCTAATCACCTGACCCACGACAAACGCCCCAGCGCCTGCCTGGTTTACAAAACACCAAAAAATCTCTCCTCCTTCTTTTCTTTCCTTCTTTCTTCTTCTTTATACACAAAATGGCGCAACCGTACATATCCTCTCAGGTTTTATAGCCTTCTTTTATTCTCATCTAGGTGAGTCCCTATTCTTATACAAGCAGCGAAACTAACTCGATTTCGCCCGTGTCCCCCGCACTCCCCTCTCTCTGAGGAATTAAGTAATAGCTGGCATCTAATATCTGATCGACCAAGCCGAGCTTGAAGCCCTATATGGTCAGAATCCCTCTCTCTAGTTACCTGCTCAGGCTCTAGATTTCTGGTGCAGCAATTATATATAATAGACCATACAAGCACTCCCTGTGCAGAGAGCGACCTCATGGACTCCCGGCAGTCTGCGAGCCTCCCAAATTATATCAGGTCGTAAGTCGTACACCAATGCCCTATTAATCTACACTCATGGCCTTGTCAGTGCTTCCTGCGGTATGCATTGCCGGATCGACCGTAGTAGCAGGCCATTTACCCAGTGTGTCCGAATTCCTGGCAGCTGGGACGGGAGCTGCGCCAATTGCAAATGGTATGACTGGGCAAGTTAATGCCCTATATAAGATATAGTCAATAGAGGTGCCAGATAAGATCTTCCTGGTGTACAGGCCCAGATTCAGTGGAACGCTGCCCCTAATGCTCGCTTGATTGCTATTGAAGATGAGCCGGGGGATACAATTGATGAGCCAATAGAACTTGACCTAGAGGATGGGTCTCAGGACAATCCGTACGAGCTCGATTAAGGTAAGCATACTTTCTTTTATCATCATCATCTGTCTTTGCATATTCATTTCTTCTTCTTCAATAGCGGGCCAGGTATGTATAACTTTTCTTTTCACCCCAGTCGTACAGGGCCTGTGTACGACACCTGGACGAGACTTGCACCTCTACGTGGTGTTCAGGACTAGTAGCATTTACTGCGAAGCCAAGCAAGTCATCTAGTTAGGGCTCAGTTTTAGATTTATATGAGGATTACATAATAAAATAAAAGTCAGGCAGAATCCGCTTGGCGCTGTACGATTTGTACATGAAAAATCTGACCCCCATGTAATTTTTGGTTATTGGGGTCTTGGCAACGGGTTACATAACGCACATATTAATATGGCGTAACTCACGTTACAACCCGCCAAATCTGACCCCCATAACTAGTTATATACACACACTGTATACGTAATACAATACGCGTCCCACTAACTAACTAACGTTCTCAGAGTGTTGGGGCATAATAGTACTAAGTTGTCAATGTCCACTTCGGAAGTGGCCAACCGGCTTGGCGCTTGGATGCCTAGCATAACCGCGTCTATCCGGCGGTTATTGAGGAGCAGCCGAAGAGGTCTAAAGTAGATCAAGTGATGTCGAATTAGTTAGTTGCCGAGTCACGCGAGACATACAGAGTAGTTATGTGTTATGTGTAGGTTACTAGTAATAACTTAGTAGACAGTGACACAGAACCAAATCCAATGGACGTTTACGATGGTTAGGGTCAGGGTTAGGGCAGCATCAGCAATAAGGTTCCTGTCGGATTGGCGGATTTACTCCCGGCTAACCCTGAATGTATTTTACAAGTATAAGAAAGGAAGAAGTGACTAGCAAGATTGTATCTGTTTTTTTTCTCTCTCTCTCCGTCTACATGATGTTCCAAAGCCGGGTTCTTATAGACATTCTGGTGAGCTGATTTTGTGTATGGTCGACGTAATTTGTGATCTATCATGAGGGGTAAATCTGGGGGCCATAATGTAGAGCTTCTGATTGACTGCCTCATTTGACTGCTCCTGGATATCCGGATTATCTAACAGTTCCAAGTTTGTAACGCGACAACAGCATGAAAGACAGGAACCCAGCATATTGTTTCATCTTTCACTGGTTGTTCGCCGCTCATTCGAAAATCATGCGTATCAGAAAACGAGCGAGGGTAACGGTATGGCCTGGAAGCCATTGGCACGAATATGATTGGCCAACCAACTAGACCCCCTTAACGCGTGCGGCATCAGGTACCCGCATCGTGTGCTGTGCTCCTCACAGGGCAACATCATACATCTCGAATCATCAAAGAAGCACAATGGACACCGACAGAGATAATGGAGCTGGCTTATCCCACTTAGGTTCAGACTCAGATCACGCAGATCAATATTCAGAATACTCGGACTACTCAGACTTCTTATGGCTAAACCAAAGAGAAGAACGAGATGCGGAAATCCAACGGGAAAGACCGGTCAACATGGTCAAATTCTCAAGAAACAGGAAGAGAAGACACAAAAAGTGGTACAAGCACAAAGCCATTGAATATCGTTCCACGGCCGATAGTGTGCGCCGGTATCTCTATCGACTGCCTATCGAGCTGTTCACCATGATAATGGACTATCTTAGTTTGAGGGACATTCTATATTTATGCCAGGATCCAGAGTTTTCCGTAAACTCTTTACTTAGAAGACATCTCATAGCCGAGGCGAGTTCGTATTCAATCCTGCACCAAGTCATAGACGACGACTGGTCGATTATTCCGATGATCAAGAAATTCATGCAAATTTTGGGCTCTTGGGACGTACGCGGACCTTCAGGTATCTTACTGCTGAATGAAGCTATGGTCTGTGAACGTATTGATTTGTGTCAATTATTCATCGAAGCGGGTGCAAGAGTCAACTCTCTTGTACCGAAACAACCGCCCAAACCATCACCAACCCGCGTTAGAAGGCGAGGATTGGACGAGATTGACCACTTCATCCGTTACGAAGCAGAGTTCTACTGGATCCCTAGTGATCCAGACTTCGAACCGCTTCATCTAGCTGCGATCGTCGATAATTTGGAGATAGTAGATTTGCTCTTAAATCACGGCGCAAACCCCAACGCGTCGGCAGGAAAATATGGATCACCTCTACACTTGACAAAGGACTATAGGATTGCTCAATCTCTCATCTCGAAGGGGGCGGAGGTCAATGCATTGAATGGAGCGGGATCCACGCCATTATTCATGGCTATCGCAACGGGCAGAAGAAACCTTGCTTACCGGTTGCTCGCGGCCGGGGCAGATGTGAACGTTCAGAACAAAGACAAACTGTCAGTATTGGCTTTAGCATGCAAAGTTGGTAATCCCGAGTTCATTTACGAACTGGCTTCCGCTGGCTGTGATTTACAGGGGTCTCCATCAAATCCTTCGCTTCATATCGCTGTTTTGAATGAGCACAAAGAGGCAACGCAAATTTTGTTGATGCACGGGGTAGATGTAACTCTCCAAAATGAATATGGAACAGCATTACACATAGCGCGAAACTCCGGCATCGCTCAATTGCTTCTTGTTGCCGGCGCTGACGTCGATGCGCGAGACACCATTGCAGCTTGCTGTTATACGACGTGACTATGAAATGTTCGACGTCCTTGTGGCTGCCGGCGCAGATTGGAAATCTCCTGATATTGATTGGGGCGGTTTTATTTACAGCGCTGCTACCGAGGGCAAATACACGACGGTCAGGCTGCTTCTTACGCATTGCAATATCAAGATCTCAGAACGCGACGACACAAATCCACTACCGGATGTGATTGAGGAAGGCCACAAAGGCATTGCACGCTTATTGATAGAAAATGACCCGGCCCTCGTGAATCAAGCAGACAAAAAAGGCATAACCCCAATCGGTGCAGCAATACATTACGGCTCTTCGCTGGTTGCAGAGCTTCTTGCCGCCGGCGCAAACCTAACCGATAGGGATCTTGATATTGATA
Source organism: Talaromyces marneffei (assembly GCF_009556855.1). Classification (NCBI taxonomy): domain Eukaryota; kingdom Fungi; phylum Ascomycota; class Eurotiomycetes; order Eurotiales; family Trichocomaceae; genus Talaromyces; species Talaromyces marneffei. The sequence continues at coordinate 822,836 of NC_072353.1, read as the reverse complement.
GCTATTCTGGTGGCGACAGTGATTCTGGTAGTGATGGCTCTGGTGGCAACGAAAAGCTTCGATTAGCAATTGTTAACGCTGTGGCGGAACAGGATATGGACGAAGTTCATGCGCTGATGGACGGTTGGAAGAAGAGATACTCAAAGTTCAGAGGCTGATCACAATAATAGTTATTGATAGATGCTGATCATAGTTATCGAAGTTAGGTTGGGGGCTGCGAAAAGAGACGACATATCCGTATAAATAGAGCTAGTCCAAATGAGGTATACGGCGAGATTTCGGTTTGTATCCCCTTTTTTTCCCCACCCATCATCTATCTGGTACTAGTTCATCTGTTCGAATGATTGATTCAAGACATAACGGAGAGCAGAGTGTTATTCCCTTCAAAAAAAGGAGTTATTCAGAGGCAGATGGAATATGAAATTCACAGTTGAACTGCTCATTGAGGGATTGGCTAGGGAACCGGCTCAGGCCAAACGCTTTGGACAATGTCTCTGTATCGACTGCCTCCCGAACTCTTTACGATGATCATGGACTACCTTAACTTCAACGATATTATGCGTATCGGTGAAGATCCAGACTTTCCTTTCGAATTACTACATCGAAGGCATCTTGTCGGATACAATTCGATATTGAATGTCGTTGTCCGCCGAGAATGGCTTTTTCCGTCAGCGATCAAGAAAATATCACAGTTATTGGAAATTGGGATGTGGGGGAAGGCTCATGGACATATAGACCATTGCTTTCAGCATTGGAGAAACCACATTATGACTTCTGTGATCTATTCCTTGAAGCGGGAGCAAGAGTGAATTTTTGCGAGACAACAAGTATCTCCGAAGACACCATGCGACATTTCATGAGCTCAATAGAAGATACAACGATCAACCGATTTAGGGACCTTGCAGACTCAAGAAGAAGAGGAAGCATGAGACTAGCATCAACCCCCTTAGCCCCGTTGCATATCGCCGTTACGAAGGGCAATGTGGAATTAGTTGAGCTGTTTTTGCGCCATGGCGCGGATCCAAATCTCCATGCTGAGTTATTTGGGACTGCATTGCATTTTACAAAAGATATTGGAATAGCTAAGTTGCTTGTCGCGAATGGAGCAGATGTCAACGCCAGGAATGGTTTGGGTGCCTCCCCATTGTTCATTGCTCTGGATAGAGGCAAAAAAGACCTATTTACCATGTTAATTGAAGCCGGAGCAAACGTCGATCTCGTGGCAGATAATGATGACACTTTGCTCAACTTGGCAATCAAGCGGAGAGCTGGCACATTTGTGGAATTGCTGCTTGATGCTGATTGTAAGATTGAGGGCTACGGCTCCGTGATTCCTCCTTTACACCAAGCTGCCAAGCATGGATGAAATCATCCAGATGCTTATACATTGCGGCGCAGACATAAGCATACTGTACAATGGTGGTACGGCTCTGCATACTACGCCGTGTCTTGATACCGCCTCCTTACTCCTTTCTTATGGTGCCGATATCGATAAAGAAGATTGCGAAGGATCAACGCCATTCATGCTGGCTGCATCTTCTAGGAATCTTCGGCTTATGGAAGTACTCATCTTGGCTGGAGCGGAAGTTTGCCCTATATTTCTTCGAGATTGTGGTATTCTGCATAGCCTAGTGCGTGCTGGAGCATATCATATACTGAAGTCGATCATCTCGCGATGCGATCTTAGACTAGCGTTTGATGAAGGTGAATATGGAAATGGATATGGAGATGAAGATGGAGATGAAAGTGGAGATAAAAACCTACTATATCTGGCTATTATCCACTTTCGGAAGGAATAGCCAACTTACTCATCGAAGCGGTCCCCCATCTTGTCTTTGAAGATGGTATCAACCACCCCTACATGTTGGAAGCGGCGGCATTACGCTCGTCGTCGACCCTACTTAAAAAGATCATTGATTTGAGGACGAAGGTCGAAGCCGTGGACATGGAGTTTTTCAATACTTTAGTCGTTTTATTCAACACTGATCGAGTGGACGCCGTGAGGATGCTTCCAAAGGCTCTCATCCAACCAGCGAGGCTTGGACAACATGTTGATTTGCCACTCATTGTCGCGACTGCTGGAAGAGATGCTGTTTTGGAAAAGATCGAAAACGCTATAGAGATGCACTCTACCAAGTGGATGAGCGACAGTGAGCTTTGGGTGGAACCAACTTATAAAGATATTGATACAAATTACTCGATGCTGCAGACTCTTCTCGATTACGGCGCGGATGTATCTCAGGCCGAATGGGAAGGTATGGGAATATTACATGTTGCAGCGTGGCGCAATGACGAGCGGCTTATGGAGATGTTGTTGGCGACAGGGGCAAACCCCCTTTTCAAAGATTCTATGGGACATACTCCAGCATATTGGGCAGCTCAAATGTCACATCACAAAATGGAGAAGATGCTGCGACTCGCGGAGGCAGAGGCTGTAGCGAAGCAGCCGAAGGAAAAGGGATCGTCGTGAAGGCAGGAAGCTGTTGATAGGCAAATAGAACATGGTTGGAGAATTCGAGCGTGAGGAATGATGACTACACGGGGACTTTCTATGTCCTGATATCAACTGGTGTCGAAACACTTCAGTAGAAAAGTACACTGGGCACTGTGAACTCAGATTGGATGTAATATAATAGAGGGAAAAATAGAAATCATGGAGATAAAAAACAAAAAAATTTGTGGCGTTTGCTTCCATGGGAAAAGCCTGCAGTCACATGGTTCTCATGTTGGTGTTGCGTTGGAGTCTCTCACTAGTTTGATTATCCTACTGCTATTTTTGTGAATTCTCTTCTCTCTCTCTCTCTTTTTCTCCTTCGCCATTCCACTCACCCATTGCCTACTTCTCTTGTCTAATACAACCCAAAGACATCACTATTTACACACATCGCATATCACATGCTCTGACACCCCTCCCCTACCAAATCGACGGAATTGATGCCAACATGGCTGCCGTCTCAGACTCAGCAGCTCCTTCTGGGGCCATGCGTTTCAACCTATTGGAGTAAGTCAATCAATATATCCTCTAATACCACCAAAACAGGCTAATGATCATTGACTAGACTGGAGTCAGAGGGCATGGTCTCCGTGTACTTGGACGGCAAATTCGCCTGGCGGTTGCCCAAGAAACTCATCTCAATGCGCGTTCCCAAGGCGATCCAGGTTGAACATGTGACCAGCGAAGAAATTGTCAACTCGGGCGCCCTCCGCTGGGAGATCGAACACTTTTCTCAGGACGCATTCCGTCTATTTGCAGAATGGCTCTACAACGTCCGTGGACAGATCAAGGAGCCCGCTACAGGAGCTTCGATTAAACCATATCTGGAGCTCGCGACGTTCGCGAATCGCTACGAGATTGAGAGCCTCGCTCCAGTAGTCAACAATATCGTACAGGAGATCTTCGCGAATCCTGATACCCTCACCTCTATGGGCGATGCATACGACACTCTCGAGGCCAAGTCAGCCAACCGTGCCACCATCAGTGCTCGTTTCGCCGCGCTGATTCTGGGTAAGCGAATGGACATCCAGACCTTGAAACCTCTCCTCAAGTCTGGTGAGCTTTCTCATGACATGCTGGTGTGGATTACGCTTTATCATCAGGGAGGCTCTGAACATCAGGATTTCGACGAGATTCTGACGTGGATGGGTCAGAACTGCCAGCTTTGGATTAAGGCACTTGAATAAGAGGTCTAAAGACCTCCCTCATCTACTGGTCGTATGTTATGCCACACTAAGGAGGATTTGCTCACAACATCTGGAGAACGCCAGAGATTCAGATGTGAATGAAAAATCGAAAGGGGATTGAAGGGATATCACTGACGACTTGATGGATCCTTTGCGCAAGTTGAAATTTTTGGGAGGATTATTCGGATTGAAAAAAGCAAACAACTTGTTCAAAACTGTGAGAGAGTAGTAGGTAGTTTTCTCCAAGCCAATACACAAGATAGAATTTCTACAGGACTCGGCTGTATCTTTTATTACACGCAGATATAATCATTTTCGTCGTAGAGTATATAACCAATGAAACACGTCAGGCACCATAGCAGCTGCTGACGATGCCTGACCAGAAGGCGCTTTTAGTGGAGTGCGCGAGACGACCTCCCAATACATATTCAAATATGGCAAACCATCACATCGTGTACTAGAGTAGGACAGGACCAGCCAAATCGCACCTTTTCTAGTCAACGGGACAAGATGAAGCGCCAGCAATTCGACAGGTAGAAGAGTGAGACTATCAACCCGTCCTTTGAAAGTCGTCTCATCCTGCAACAGGCTGCGGAGAGCTGGGCAAATAACATCGTTTGCTTCGGCTGCTATGGACGAACGATGGAATATCCGTGGGACTGAGGTTGCAATAGCATCGCTTGTACTTTTGTCAAGTAGCACATCGAACGGGGCGAGTGGGAGAAGTCGTTGAGATACGTCTTTCCAGGAGCACAGATCTGCTTGGATCCAGTGCATGATGCTGTCTGGGTTGGACTTTTCTGTTTCACGCTCGCGGCCTAGCCGTACTGCTTCAGAGGAAAAGTCCACATTCTGGAGAGATGGAGAGATCAAGGAAGTTTACGTTAGCATTTATTGCTTTTATGGTGGGTGGCTGAATATCGAGTTGAGATCAACACGAAGGAATTTCATGGACAGAATTTATGTATAAAGGCGGTTTCAGGAGCCATACAACAATATCACATCCCTTCCAACCCCTCCTCTCGAAAGCCTCACAAAGTTTGCTCCCAACGGCCGAAATACCAGGTCCCAAATGCAATGTGCGTGGTGTGGAAATTCCATCATCTTTTGTCACACCCTGGTTATCAATGGTCGGTGAATATTGTTTCTCAAGATCAGCAATGGCACGATCAATGAGCAAATCACCCTCATTCAGCCACTCGCCAACATCCTGGCCGGTTATGAACTTCGTATCCCAGTAAGCTGCGTCATCGTAGTCGGGGGCCCCCTTAACCTTTTTGTACGTTGTAGAGTTCTGCGCCTGATTGGCTGGGGAGGTGTTCATGATTCAATGAGTTAATGCTTCTCTTTTGAGAGAAAATCGAAGATGAATATCTACAAAAAAGTCTATCCTGATTGGTTCCGATACTACCTAAGGCAAAAGTATCCACTATTTCTTGCCTTGAATGTTGCATTATTGACCAATCACGCGTCAGAGACATATGTCAACACGATCATCGTCATGCCAAAAAAAAAAAGAACATCAAGGTCTCTTTACATATTCACTCTATCGCTGCGACCACGTAGTAGAAGTCTGACTCCTAACATCTACAGCCGGGCCATCCCAGGTACGATCATCATGAAACTCGCTGCCACCCGCCATCCTATCCGACATCTCAAAACCAGAATTCGATATCGGCTTGGGCATTCCACCGCTGGTATAACCGCCACCCGTGATCTGCCTGTCGTCTTGATTTCTCCTGATGAGAGTAAAATTATTGAAAATATAGTATATGAAGGCGCAGATGATCAAGGCTCCAGCTATGGAGCCAATTGTTATTCCTGCTATCGCTCCTGGAGTAAGGGAGTTTGGTGTATATGTTGGACTGGGGCTTGTGGTTTCGTTCGATATAGTGCCGGTGCCGGGGACTGAGGTGGTAGCTATTTGTTTCAACGATGGGTTAGAATTCTAGATTCTGACGATTTATGGAGGGCATGGAAAGGACACGAACGTGAGGAATGTGATAATGTGAATCCATCAGTAGCTGAGCTACTTGTCGCCTTGGAAGTAGATGTGGATGTGGTTTCCGTAGCTGAAGATGGGGAGCTCGTACCTGTCGCTGCCTGAGTTGCGCTAGTGCTCACTGTAACCAACAGGCAAACTATATCAGAACCCCATCCTTTTTCCATGCACTCGAACGGGGAAAACATACACGACGAAGTCGAGACACCTCCAGTCAATAATCCTCCAGTCAAGGCTCCCCCGGTCGAAACCCCTCCAGTAGTTGTCGCCAAAACGAAATATGTTGCGTCGGTTGCACCGCAATTCCATGAAGTCATAAGATCCGTGCCGCCAATCTTCGTGCTTCGAATGTAAGTTACGCATGCAGTAGAGCTGAACAAAAGCTAGGTTAGCGATGGTTCGATTAAATGCCCCCGGTCCACTTTTGAATTTCAACTTTTAAACACAGCTGCCTGTCTACGTACCATCGGCGGATCTGAGGATAATCGCAATTCGCAAAAGCAACTCCTCCACAATATGGCACCGAATCGAGCTCACATGCCGCCGGAGTGTCGCAGGTGAGCGCATTGCAACAGCCCCAATAATAATTGGTAAAAGTACACGATGCCGTTCCGGGGCATACTAATGGAGAGTCTTTGTATGGTTAGATCGCCGTTGCTATCAATGGCATAGGAATAAACCCGGAAAGCGCCAAAGTATATGCTTACTTGGGTCGCCGCCGACATAACCGCAGGTCTGTGCTGCTCCTCTTTTTTCAATCACATTCGCATTGAAGGCTGGAGCCGGAGCTGGCGTGATTAATGAAGGAGCGATATATGATTCTGACATTGCGAGGGAGGAATATTCCAGAAGAAGAAAGATGATGGACAGTTTCGCCTTTATTAAAGCCATGTTATGCATTCACATGATTTCTTTAAAGTCAAGATGTTGACTGCTTAGGTTTGCCAAAATACAAGATCGAAATGAACAAAGATAATGAGAAAAGTGGGAGAGAAGCTGCCACAGCCATTTATCAGTCAATCAAATTCTAGGGTTAGGGCAGAAGGACGAGCCATTTATCATGCATGTCCCGCGGGTCGGAGTCAAGTTTGTTTGCTTTTTCCGTGATTGTTCACGCCACATCCTGAGATGATTCGAGTCCTTGACTGGTTCCATGATCGGAAGATGCGGTGATTGATAAGTTAAAACCATTTTCGCTGCATGTTTTCTTTGCCTTTGAGGAAAAAGACAAGAATCGAGAGAAATAAAGACACCAGGGATATCGACTTCACACGGACAGGACGGGTTGGCATGAAATGCGAATAACCTGGACAAAAAATGGCAACGTCACCCGTATCAGTCAAATATTGCCGAGATATAAACAAAATTGATTGGACGCCACTGACTCCCGAGGCTCGCTTGATCATGTCAAGCATTGATTGTTGAGCCGCCAAAGTACGATTCTCGGACCCCTCAAGGCTTAACTGCAAAATGAGAGGCATGGGGCGCATAGTGGCATATGATAATATGGTCAGCACCGAGATAATACTCTAACTAGTACGCTATTAGTAGCCATATGAGGTGAAGTGATTGGTAGAAGGTGTGCTCAACATCGTCATGGACATAACTGATCGAGAGTATCCGAGTCAATTTGCGCCACCAGCCTATATCGTCAATTGATATTGGTGCCGCGCACGTATCTGCACCCCAGACACAGATTTTTCAAACGAAGCAGTTATCAACGCTTCAGATGATAAGCCGGACTTGTTTATTTTATGAGATCACTTTACATGTCTCCACAGCACCAAAATACGGAGGATTTGTTCAAGGCGTATTCATGATTTGCCAAAGGCACTTCGCAGAGCTGCAACCCTAGTTCTACTATAGCCCCCAATCAGCTTGAGAATGACTACTAAACCGCAAACTCGAGGAGACTTCCACGTAGGCATCGTCTGCACTTTGGACATCGAAAAACAAGCCATTGATAAATTCTTCGACGAAGTGTACAACGCAGCCGACTATGGAAAACTCGGTGGAGATGCAAACTACTATAAGATTGGTCGTATCGGCAGACACAACGTTGTTCTGGTGAAGCTTTCTGGAAAGGGTACACAATATTCTGCGCGCTCAGTGACAGATTTGAGTCAGTCATATCCCGGTATCAAAGTCTACTTGCTTGTGGGAATATGTGCTGGTGTTCCATTTCGAGGACGAGATCGAACTCAAGACTCAGAGACTATTCTTGGTGATGTGATAATCGGTGATAGTATCGTCCAAACTGATTATGGGAAACAGTATTCAGAAGAGTATCAAAGACGGACTGATAGACGTGAAGTTCTGGGGAACCCTCCACTTGATATTCGGAATATGCTGAGTCACCTAAAATCTGAACCGGAGCCATTGCTTGATAAGATGATGTCTAATCTTCAATTGATTCAGTCACAAGATCAGGGGAGATGGAATTACAAGGGTGTTTCAGAGGACAGACTTTTTGACACGCCGTTTCGGCACAGACACTATACCAGAGACATCATATGCGAATGCATCAATTGCAAGACAAAAGACGATCCAATCTGCCATACAGCCCTACGAGATTCATGTACCGTAACTGGGTGTGCAGACAATTACCATTGTCTGATCAGTAGAATAAGACTGGCCACTGTCACTCAAAGTGGTCACCTCGCCCCTCAGCCGTCTATCCACTTTGGCACTATCGCTTCTACCAATGCTGTTTTAAAGTCCGGCGAACACCGAGATCAACTCGTCCAGAAGGAGCGAGTTCAAGAGGAGGAGGAAATCATTGCATTCGAAATGGAAGGGGCAGGGATGTGGGATAGCCGGCCTTGTGTGATCATCAAGGGAGTGTCCGACTATGCAGACAGCCATAAAAATGATATTTGGCATGCATATGCAGCGGCTACCGCAGCGTCTTGTACAAAGGCATTTTTGGATCTGTGGATTCCTTCAGATCCTCTTCCAACTGCGCCTCCACTACGTGAGCGCAGAAGCCTTCAGGGTGAGCCACAAGACCAGTTATCTCATTCACATGGGTTGGGTACTGACTCAATGTTAAGAATCCAATAACCTTGATACGCAAGGAATAACTCCACGTACCTCGCAAAGTACACTTATCACAGATACGCATTCTTTTTACGCGCTGGACCGACATCATCTCAAAATGAATGTGACCGGTTACTGGGACCGTTTGACCATTGAGTCATGGAGGGCCTATAGATCAATTTATAAAAAATGTTGCAATGAGAAAGACAAGAAAGTTTACTGTTAGTACAACCTTCAGTGACACATGAAATGGTCAATTTGAAGCTTACTCGATTTCAGTCCTGGATTTCATCAAAGAGTTTGACCAGACAGCAGGACCATCTCATGCAATTATTCAGGAATATTGGAACAAGGTTATTCCGCAAGCATATCGAAAGCCAAATGCCCTACTTCCTCTATCTCAGGGCCTCGTCCTAGCAGTCCTTTACATGCTGCATGTTTTCCACACCCTGCATGAACATCCGCCCTTCGAGTTTGATACTAGGCGACACGCTTACCTGTCTCGGTTCGCCGACTGGGCTCCCTGTTGTTGCCCGTTGAACTGTAGACGCGCTTGGAATTTCGTCTCGTATAATGGTATTTGGAGACGAATGTCAGATAGGGAGAGTGATGGCTTGCATGGTCGTTGCCTTGTGGATATGCATCTGAACCACAACTTTCGGGATACTGAATATGTCACTGCATACAAGACGACATGGGACAATTGGTGGAATGCTTATTCTAGACATCGACGAAAATGATAAGATGTTTTGACCGACTACGCTTTCAATTAGGGCTGAAGTAGGGTTAGGGCTATTGTTGGGTAAACATTGGCGGCCAGTGATAGGCCAGCGATGATGTGATCTCGTTAATGCTTCGCGACTTACCCAACTTTCTGCTTCTTCTGGTAATTGAGTATGTAACAAGCTCAGTTCTACTACAGAACGATTATGCGTACAGATCGACCGGTAGAATGATACACTGCTGAGGGTAATTTGACGGAGGTTCGACAATCTAAGTTGCTGTCTTCTTTGAGTTGTTACGTCTAGGACATGCTTCCATATGGAACCAGATGATCGTTCTACGAAACGTCGGCGGAGAACCCGACTTGCTTGCCAGGAATGCCGGGATAGAAAAATTCGTTGTGATGGCGCGACTCCTCTGTGCGACTCTTGCCGGCGTAAAAATGTTGATCCTCAACGTTGCGTGTATCCGGATGCGGAGAATAGCTTGGGTTCGGGGTAGGTGTTTTTTGTCCGACACCAACTATTAATTTCACTCGTATTGATACTGAAAAAAGGAATAGGAATGCGTATAGTCGACAAGATGTTGTTGGCGTCAATTCGCCGCATTCGAGACTTAGACAAGATGCAGCATATGGGGATCTGTATACGAACGTGCCAAATGGGCATCTATCAACGTGGCATGAGAGGAGGTTTTTACAAAGAACACCGTCTACTAGAATCGATGATCCACGGGAACCAAGTCGCAATACAGGACCAACAGATGTTGCAGAAACTGCCCATTCCAACACGACCAGTCAATCAATACCGGCTATGCCAGAAAGTCGGCGTCAGTCGTCAACGGAATGGCAACCACTTTCATCTCCCACACATTCTGAGCAGCAGCAACAGCAGTTCTCATATATCGCTAATGGAACCAGGGAAAATGATGTGTCACATCCCACTATCGAAGTAGAAAATGGAGAGCAACAATACGAAGAAATATCCCCGCGTGTCGTTGGAAGCTCAAGTGCTTTTGGCTTTATAGAAAATGTGCATGAAGCTCTTCGTGGGCCCTCGAAAAGAAAAGTAGATTCTCTTCGATCAAACGAAATATACGATACAGTCAGCCATTTCGGCACCTCTGTTCGCTCAAACAGATTCCAAAGGCCGCTGCAGACAATGAACACGTCGGTAGCTGACCTGTCGCTTCCTCCGCGATCCGTGGCAGATCATCTCTTAGCAAAGTATTGGAATGAAATACACAGTATGAATCCGATATTCCATGAGCAAATATTTATGAAACGGTGAGTGAGACTAGCACGCACATACAAAATCCAAAGTATTCATGGGGTGTGCTGAATCAAAACAGGTACAACCGTCTATTCAGCGAAGGTCCGACTATAAGACCATCTCGTACCGGGTCATTGTTAGAGGTGGAACTCTTACCGTGTGATCGGATTTTCCAAGCGACCCTCAACCTGGCCCTTGCCATTGTGTATCTGCGCACGAGTTCCGGCACTCCTAATGACCACGAAACTGCGCAGGAAGCCTTTTTCGACCGTGCAGAAAGGCTGCTGACTCCGGATCTCATGCAGTTGGAATCGTTACAATTAGTTCAGGCTCTAGTGCTCAAAGCGACCTATCTTCGAGAGGCAGACATGTCGAACCGGTCATGGATTGCTGTTGGGGTAGCGATTCGTACTGCTCAAGCGATCGGCCTATATGTTGAAAACAATAAGGGAAGCCAAGCAGAAAGAGAGCAACGGAGACGTGTGTGGTATGCATGCGTGATCATGGACAGGTACTTATCACCTCCATTCCTGGATTCCTCGTATGTTAGAATCGAGCGCTAAGTGTTTGAGTTGCAGGACTCAGAGCATGACGTATGGGAGACCTCCTATGATAACCGGAATACCCACAGTCTCCCATCCAAAGGCAATCGATGATGAGTATCTTAGTATTGATCCTACAGAACAAGACAGAAATCAACCGCCCGATAGACCATCTCGAGTGGCATTTTTTGTCCACACACTTCGCTTATCCGATGTTGCATCTCGAATTCGACAGTCAGTATGCCGGGTCTGCTTTTCTTACATGATTTCCCGCTAACCATTTACTAGGTTATTTTATGGCTCCAGACAAGAACCAAAGGTAGCCGAGCGCTGCCACGCTTCGAGAAAGCCGTACGCTGAGATAATTGAACTAGATGCTGATCTAGGGAAGTGGTATGATCAAGTTCCCAACTATTTGCTTGATGAGGACTCTATACCAGACCACCACAGGAATTGCTTTATTCGTCAACGTATAAGCCTGAGATGCCAGTACGTTTGATGAACCTGAGAATCGAAAGTTTTCGTTTACTAAAATATCATGACTACATTGAAGGTTTTTACATTGGAGGTTGGTCCTCTTTAGAGGATTACTAGTTGATTTCGCAAGGGAGAGCTCATCAAGCTTGCATGATTCCACTGGCACACCGTTGCAAATTATACTGTCCCGTGGCTGTGTTGAAATCTGCATTCATACAGCTCAGCGGTTACTTGACACAATTGAACCGCAATTAGGAACGGATCGACTTCCTGCTGGCTGGTTCATAGCTTCATTTCGTATGTCACGGACCGAGCATTGGCTTCGATCTTCCACATTATTCTGAACAAGCTAACCCGACACAATCCCTTTCGCAGATTTATACAACATAGGCGCAATAATTGCTCTTTCTCTCCTGAGCCCCGGCTTGCGAAGTTTGTTCAATGACCTGACATTGCAAGATCTTCAACAAGCGTGGTGGCAGTGCTTGAACTGTCTGAAGAAATGTGACCGTCTCGGTGTTCGATTTGCGCAGGGCTGTATCATTAAGCTACGAAGAATGTTTGAAGAGAATGAAGGAGGAGCACAGACTCAGATCCGTAGTGAGTATCTTCCTATCCCGTATTTCACAAACCATATATTTCTTGGAAGCTTATGCGAGTACGAATAGCTTCAGAAGCATATGCCACAGATTGTGTAAACGAAAGTGGCACAGTTTGGGATGGTGGGCAGCGGGCAGAAAATCCGAACAATTTCTCACATTCTGAATCTTTTCCCCCCAAAAATCCTCAAGATATGATAACGAGCGCCCAGAATGGAATGGTGGATATGTGGTGGACAAGCCAGGACCTTCAGTGGATGAACAACTTTGACCTTTCACACTTGGAGACAAACGTGGAGGAGCCTGCTGAGCTGCGCGATTTCTTCTGATATTAGAATCCACTCTTTAGTAGTTCCTCGTCGATACCATATCTTTGAGCGTCTTGACGCCCATACCATTGACTGTTGTAGTCAACTCATGCATGTGCAAAGGCTCATCACCAATCTCAAGCATCTTCCGATTAAGCTTCTCGGTCATCAATCGTACGACATCCGCATATCTTGGATCATCATAAGAATTAAAGAGCTCCAACGGATCTTCCTCACAATCGAACAATTCCCATTCCTTTTCCTCGCCACCAGGTTGCGTTCCTTCTAAACCCAAGCCTTCGTTGTACCAGTAAATGAGCTTGTATCTTTGATCACGAATCCCGTAATGAGCATACGCATTAGAGAAACAGTCTTTATGCATCCAGTACCGATGATAAGCCACCTGTTGCCAATCGCTAGGCGTGCAACCCTGTAACAACGGCCGGAATGAAACCCCCTGCATATACGTCGGAACCCCAAGGGAAGCTAGATGCAAGAAAGTAGGTGCGAAACCCACATTCGAAATGATGTCTTTGTCGTTAACCCTTCCAGCGGGTATTTCTCGTGGGTAGCGAATCAGGAACGGCATCTGGAATGATTCCTCATACATGAATCGCTTATCGAAGAAGCCGTGCTCACCTAGAAAGAAGCCCTGGTCCGAGGTATAAATGACCACGGTATCGTTTGTTAAGTCTTCGACATCCAGGAAATCCAACATTCGACCGACGTTCTCGTCGATAGAGGCGATTGTTCGAAGGTATCGTTTCATATACCTCTGAAATTTGAATTCTGCTAGCTGCTGTGAAGTCTCAAAGGTATACTTGGCTCCAGTTTCACGATCTAGCAGGATAAGCCCCGTTACATCCGCTGGGTTGGGGATTTTGCGTTCTCGGGATCCTGGGAATAGGGGTTCTCCAACTTCATTTCCTCCTTCGGGTTGCACGAGACTCAAATCTTTGTATGTCAAATCATCGGCGACACGCATCTTGGTCACCGCCGCTGCTCGTGCGCGGTTCTTGTAGTCATCTGTAAAAGTATCTGGTATTTTAATGTCGTCCTGATATAGCCCCTTATGCTTCGGATGATATTCCCAAGATCGATGTGGAGCTTTATGATGACACATAAGAAAGAATGGTCCCGACGGATCCCTTCGCTTAATCCATTCAATGCTTTTATCCGTGATGATATCCGTCGCATAACCCTGTTCAGCGACAGGGGTTCCCATTTCAATCATCTTTGGATCATGATAGTCGCCCTGACCTGGCAAAACACTCCAATAGTCGAATCCCGTCGGCTCATGTGCTTTGCCTTCCCCCAGATGCCATTTTCCGACCAGAGCTGTTTGATACCCTCCAGCTACCCTTAGCTGTTTCGCTACGTTCGGTAAGCGGTTGTCGAGCACGCTGGCCAGCGTTCGCACCCCGTTTACGTGGTTGTGTGTTCCCGTGAGGATTGTGGCGCGACTTGGTGTACAGATGGAATTGGTTACGTAGCAATGATTGAAGCGCATCCCTTCTGTCGCGATTCGATCGAGATTTGGGGTTTGGTTTAGGTCGGCTCCGTAGCAGCTGATTGCTTTGGCTGCATGGTCGTCGGCCATGATGAAGATGATGTTGGGCCGCATCGTGCAGCTACGATTGTGATCCGATACCTGGCTGGGAAGCAAAGTTGAACTGAGTGCCTGAGGATAAAATCCAAATATTGAAGTCTCAAATATGGAATTTCTGTTTTATTCGGTGTATTATTTAGATCCAAATTGTCTGCCCTGTCGATATCGTGATTGCGCAATTCTTAGCTCCTCGAGCTCCCCGAGGCCTCCCGTACGCAGCATCCTGTTACGGAATTACAGAAAATTGCATTAGAATTTAAGAATATTGCATGTCCTTGTGACGAATTCGAAGAATTATACGCAGATAAAGCGAGGCATGTATTCTAACTACCAGGCGAGCTTCTTAGTACCAATTTTCCGAGATGCGCTCTGAAACAACTCATACGAGTCAAACAACCCAGACTCCTGGTAGTAAGTCTCATAGTGAGCAATCATCTCCGCCATTTTATCCGGATAGGCATCGGCCAAATCATGGATTTCGCCTTTATCCTTGGAAATGTCGTATAGTTCCCATTTACCGGGCCCACGAGGAGGAGGCAGGTATACTCCTTTCCATTTTCCAACGCGGACAGCTGCAATGCCCAATTGCTCCCAACCCACGATATCCGTTGATGAGTTGTATATCTCAATATCGGCACTCTTATCTTCTAGTAGTGGTCTCCAGCTTTTGCCTCGTATGGGTGCCACATCTCTACCTCGGAAGACGCTTCCTGGAGGTGATAACCCTGCCAAGTCGAGCACTGTTGGTAGTATGTCCATGACGGTCGTGAAGTTGTGACTGATTGCTCCCGGCGCATATTTCATTGTTGGCGGATAGCGTACGATGCATGGGCAGCGGATTCCTCCCTCGGTAGTATAGGATTTTGCGCCTCTGGACGGTGCCGTGGATGCCGATGCCCATTGGGGTCCGTACCAGACGAAAGAGTCATGATTTCCAATATTCTCAAGTGAATTATTGCAGTACTTTTTGATAACATCGTCAAGCGTAGCGCCAGCGAGAACCGGAATGGCTTCTAGCAAGTTACCTTCTGCCCCGTTGTCGGACATGAATACAATAAATGTATTGTCCAACTCTCCTGTAGACTCAAGGTAGTCATACACTCGACCGATATTGACATCAATCAAATCCACCATTGCAGCATAAACTTCCATGGCGCGCGATGATTTCTTCTTCTCCTCATCGCTCAACTCCGTCCAGGGAGTGGTGTTCATTGTATGAAGGGGCGCAGGCTCCACATCCTCAGGCACAAGACCACGTTCGATCAAACTCTTCAATCGACGATCCCGTAAAGCCAAAGGACCATCATCATACCACCCTCTATATTTCTCAACTACTTCTGGCGGCGCCTGCAGCGGCCAATGAGGTGCAGTAAATGCTAAATAGGAGAAGAATGGTTGCTCCTTTTGGGAATCATTCCGGTTTTTGAGGAACGATAGAAGGGAGTCGGTAAAGAAATTGGAAGAATAAAAGTCCTTGGGTAGGTCCGTTTCGCCGTCGATAAATTCGTCATCTTTCATCCAGAGTCCCTTGTTTCCTTTGAACAGGGCTTTGGGCTTCTCGTATAGTTGTGGTTCGTGGTTGTAATGATTGCCGGCACCTGGTAGAGTCGAAAAGACTTTGGTAAAACCTCTTGAGCATGGTGCAACTTCTTTCGTTAAACCTAGATGCCTGGAAATTCGAAGGACTCGGATATTAGCCTCGTGGGGAACTTCATACTATATAAATAGGTAATGAGCCTCTCTCACCATTTCCCAGACATCATCGTCAAATATCCATTATCCTGCAATATCTCCGGAAGCGCCGCAACTCTGAAATTCAAATACCCTTCATAACCAGGTCTATCTTTGAAAATCTCTGGAAATTTCCTCATCCTCTCTTGCATCGCTCCGAGACCAGCAATGTGGGCATCTGTTCCTGAAAGCAACATTGCCCGAGTCGGAGAACATGATGCCGCTGTATGGAAATCGGTCATACAAAGACCTTCAGATGCCAATTTTTGGAGATTGGGCGTTGCTATTTCGCCTCCATAGGGAGCTGTATCACTAAAGCCGAGGTCATCCGCGAGGATGATGAGAAAGTTTGGTTTTTTAGAAGACGCCGACATGATTGACCTAGAGCAATTTCTGTAATTGCTCATTCAACAAGCAGCGTCAAATTAACATAACTAATTTTGTATATTATTTCTCCTTCATGGAATGATTTATACAATTCACAATAGGCTTTCTAATACCACAAGTCGGAGGAACAGAAGATGGCGCCATCGGTTCCACTCTTGTATCTCCCCGAAACCCATTATGGACGTTAGACTTCATGGCCTGTTTCAAGCTTGCTATGGCGAAACAAATTGTTACCTCGTATTTTATTAACGATCAGTGAAAAAATGAGGCTTCATGCGGTGTTACTTGTAGTATGGTTTGTGAGAAATAAGGAATCTTCGGATCAGCCCTAACTGGTTTTCGAGGCATCGATATCTAGAATATTATTATTACTACGCGCAGATTCTTTTTTTTTGCGCCGAAGGTGGGATGTAACTGTATGTTTGATAGGCCTTACACTCGTATAGAAGGATAATACGACATTTTGTTTGGCAGGCTTTGTCTGTTGAGAGCACAATATTGAGACATTTCGACAGATCAAACCGAAGACCCTGCAATCTGCAATACTCTATATCTGCCTGTGTCCTTCACGACTTCTGTACTTTCTGGATATATGACCTCCTCTGCATTAGGCGCATCATCTTCGATCACAGTAATCTTGTGTCCCACGCTCTGTGCCGCTGGTTGCCAGTCTAGTTGCAGATATCAGCATAACTGTAGATTTCATTTGGAGAATCAAAGACATCTTACCCCTAGACTTCCCAGCTGGAACCTTGGCCTGAAAGAACTCGTCGATTTCCTCAAGTGATCGACCCTTGAGCTCCGGAAAGAAGAAGTATGCCCAGACGAGACCGAGAACACAGATGCTGCCAAAGATGAATCCGACCCTAGATTGCAAGCCCGCATAACTATCACTAATAAGATACGGTACCACAAATGTAACAACGAATGCCCAAAGATTTTGGAAACTCCAGCCTACGACTGCGGATTTATCTCTCAATTTGGGTGATGGAACTTCTGCCCCTGTTAGGGGAGACCTAGAGGTGAAATGTCAGTAAATCCCTGGCATAAGTTGAGTTCATGAATTGCTAGTCGACTTACATCCCACCAAACGAAAAACAATAGAAGAATGGATACAAGATATCCATTGCCACTATGCCAGCCTTCTGTTGGAAGTTCACGGTACCCAGACCCAGACCACCCATGACAAATAGACACGAACCGCACAGTGTGCCGAAGATGAGGTACATGTAACGACGGCCAAGCCTATCCACGAGGAAAAATGTTAAAAAGGGGCCCAGACAACCAATTGCATGGGATATCAATGTAAACTTGAATGGATTGATGGTGCCGAGGGATTTGATGAAAACTGTTCCGTATGAAGTGGCGAAGGTCTGACCGGTCAATTGGTTGAAGGATTGGATGAAGACGACGATGATCGTGCGGCGCTAGATTTGTCGTGTTAGATGCATGTTTTCAGGAAAATGTTGTATTTGAGTGATATTTCAAAAAGGAACATACCAGATTGGTGCCCCGAAGTAAATCCATCCAGGTGCCCTCCTGAGTGTCAGCGGCTAAAGATTCTTTCAACAACTCTATTTCACGCTCAAGTCTAGCTTGATCGTCACTTCCATAGAGGTATTTGAGTTGTTTCAAAGCGTCCTCATCTCTGCCCTTCCGCAAAAGCCAACGGGGAGACTCTGGTAAAAACCAAGAGAGCAAAAGCACCAAGCAAGGTATCACAAACATCACAGCAATAGGGATCTTCCACGACATATCCGTCTTCAAATCCGCCGTTTTGTATGTGATGCAAGACATGATAAATGAACCAAAAACATGATTAAACAGATAGCTAATGACAACGATACCACGAATCGCAGCCGGAGAGATCTCGGCTTGAAACATGGGGACAACACAGCCTTCCATACCTGCGTAGCCGTTGACAATCATTCGACCGATCAATGCCGCTGCGAATGTCTCAGCCGTGTAGGATACAATGGTGCCGATTAAACAGATAATCATCATCAATACAATGACGGGTCGACGGCCGACACGTTCCGAGATCCGACCTCCTATCAGAATGCCGGCTGCAAACGTGATTCTCGGAAAAGCGCTCAGATAGCTCAGATGTTTTGGAGTAATGACATATTTTCCGTTCTTTCGGAGGGTGCCGAAACGATTGATGAATGCTGCATTGAATGGTGTTAGCGATCAGCAACCTGCTATGCACGTAAAACGAGACATCGTACGGTCCATTGCCTGAATTGTGGAATAGGCTGTATTTTCCAAGCCAAAATTAAAGACACTGATGCTCATCAGGAATATACAAAAGGCAAGCCGGGGCGTTAAGTGCCGCAGGAAAGGTAGGTTTTTGGTCTCCATGGCGAATTAAACTGTCTCGAAAAGACCCGGATGATAGAATTCCCAAATTGGTCCTTTGTGGACCTTGGGTCTATAATTTATAGAGCAGATATCACAACAGGCAATACGGGCCTAGCCGTATGGCAAGCCAGTCCAAGATATAAGGAGCGTCATCTAGAGTATATAAACTTCAAAATGAACTAAAATAGGTAATTAGTACATAGTACACGGCTAAGTAGTGTGTACGATAACTTGAAGCCCATAGTTGGTGAATCGGGCCAATGGGGTGGTCGCTCGCGAAGTATGAAGAGGTTTTGACAACATTGCAATCCGCTATGGCGCAATTCTCTAGGGGCTTGCCTTGTATTTCAATGCCACGAACCTGCTGTTTATCGCTAGCATTCTTATCTAACGCCGAGCTAATTGCTATTTTACCATATTGTTCCCCGTCTTTTGATATTTACCCCCCGAAACCAATTTTTGGTATTTTATGTATCTTCACCGGCTATTGTTTAGGGTTACAGGTATATGGTAATATTGTCAAACGAGGTGCAGTGTGCAAGGAAATGACCTAGTAAGAAACATAGAGTTGTTTATATATGCACGTATATTAAGCTAGAGTCAATATATCAGCTACAAGAATCTGGGTTGGAAGTTTGAAGCCAGATTATCAAAATGATCGAATCTGCGTAATGTCAAACAACACATCCAAAGTTTAGAGACACGGTGAAAGGTAATCATCTCGTTTCAAAGAGTCTCTGAATTTTCTAGAATAATATGACTACGAAACAGTACAAATGTCGATCTTGATTTATAGGTGCTCAATCATCTTGCGATAGGAAATACCACATATTGCTGAATGGCGCAAATGTACGGAGTAGAACAACCTTTGAAATATGAGAAGATCCTGGGCACTCGAGATTAGGCCGTCATCAACGTCTAAAGTGTCCGATGTGGGACGGAAACGCTTTCGAGTTTGTCGTCTGGAACTCTGATTCCTCTACACAGCCTACCTACGGCTGGCTTTGTCTAGCCACCGCGTCAATCCGCTTGACTTGTGTTTTGCACAGCCTCCCGAAATTCGAATCATTTATTCTCGCCACAATCTCATTTCTGATCTCGGGTCATATATTTGGCTAATGCGAATTGGAAATATGATTCAACATTGAGAGCAAAATGGATGACTCTCGTTACAAGCTCGTCGACAGCCTCTACGGGCCTGGCACGGTGGGGGCCTGGCTGTTGACTCTCTGTGCGGTTTCTATCAGTTGGACTTTCAACAAATCGTCTCGACACAAAGACACTATTTCCGTCGACTTCGTTGCGGCGCTGTTGCTACCACTGATCGCCGCTGGTCACCTTGTCTTTCTACTCATACGGCTGCCAGTCTCCCTCGCCGAGATAATAACTGCCCGTGCCGTTGAGTTGCAACAGTATGAATCCGCAATAGAAGCACCATTGAATATATGCGAGACTTTCTCTGTGGTCGCCCTGTTCTGGGCTATATTGTGTGGACCATGGTGGCATAACATAATGAAATTGAAACGCCTAGGCCTGGTTGTTATAACAGGGTTATTCAGCTGGGCCATGGAAAATGTGATGTTTGCGATGGCGACTATGAAGGGCATTAATGCCAGGGAAACAACATTGAGTCGACCTTATCTATTTCTCGTGACTACCATTGTCGCCAGCACTTGGGCTTGTTTGGTAATATGTGTTTTGGTGGGCAGTTTGACCTGGGTCATTAGTTCTATAAATGCGCGGAGAGCTCAGAATAAGGATGGACGCCAGGATACTGCCGACGAAAAACGCACAGAGTGGATTATGAGTATTGCTCACTTGAAAGCTTCCAAGAAGGAGTCAAATAATCTCACCCAAGAGGCCATAGATCACATGAATGCACAACTAGAACGCGCGACGCAGACTTCCGACCGACATTCTGAGATACGATTTCGGAGTCTTGAGATGATGACGTTTGTTGGTCTGTTCTTCGCACCGTTGTCGGCAATCTTGTCTTTAATATCCACTTTTGACTCATTTTCTGCAATGAGAAAGAATTCATCGGCTCTCTATTCTGGCCGATTCCTTCTAATACCGCAGTCGGACGTGTCGATGAGCAATCTTGATCAGATTGCAGCTTTAGTTGGAGGTGTTATTGTTCTGTTGGCCGCGATCCGAAGTGCTTATCATTCAAAGGAAGACAACAAAAGTGCATCGCCAAGTATAACAAGACGGCAATCTATATAGTCATAGATAGAGTATTCGAGACACGAATGGAATTTTGGCTTGATCATGAATAAGTACAAGGAGGAAATCCCACGTAACCGCTCGCGTTCGGATATTGGATCTTGATTCGAAACTGGTTTATAAAGAAAGACTAACCACCTAGGCGGCGCCTTTATCATTGCCTACTCGAATACCAGGGACATACTACTCAAACTGTTGAAGTTACACCCCTGATAGATGATTAGAGTGTACGTTCCTGACTGCGATCGGCGGTCTTGTAAGTAACCCTAATTTACCATTTCTGTTGGCCATATTTTACCGCTACGCTAAGAAAGGATATAGCGCGTGAATCTATTTGACATAAAATACGCTATATTCACAACACCATATGACCCATTATGACACATTATGAGGCATACCATTTGACACACAGATTGAAAGAATCACAGTCGATTATTTGTATGGGATTCGCATATATAAAAGGGACAGGAATCTCAGCTAGAAATGATAGAGGAAGGGGATCAAGAGGACAAGGATTTTCCACCCATAGATTCGAACTTCACCTGTTTTGTGCTAGTGGTAAAAAACTCCAATAATTTCCCGAAGGTGGGTGGGCCAACTTTTCAAGTGACTAAAGATCGCCGATCAACAACTCGTGTTTATCTAGAAACAAGTAAATCCTACCGTAACAGTACGAGGGCCCGATACGCTGACAATTATCATTTGCTGGCGGAGAACTGAATAGTAATGTGAGAGAACTCCGATATGTGTTCTTGCCGTGCTGTTTTTCGGACAATGAAGGGATAGAATCAAAGCCCTAAAGAGAAAGACCAGAATGCAATATCGAGGCTATATCACTTTATTTTAGCTGTGGCTGAACATATACTGGATTTTTACATTCTATACACCAAAAGAGGTATATAAATTAGAGATACTAGACCGTTTCGTGATCAAGGGCCTGGTGGCATTCAGAGTCACATTCCATAGATTAGTGCCTCGTGAGCGTCGCATCCGGTGCTATCTCCAGAGATCATCTGCCTGCTAATTTTATTTGATGTTAAATAAAACGATGTCAGCACATCTATATTAATTTTTAGCGATTTTTAGCGATTTTGACTTGCTTATTTCGAAATGTCGTCTCCAGACTTTTCATGGGCTGTTACATCTTATGGCCCGTAGAGGTGTCGTGTCCACTGTGCCATTTGACCAGAATGCAACCCATACAACACAGATTCGAAAGGAACATAGGTTCATAAAATAGATTGCAACTCTGAAACTGTATAGTTATATAGGCACATATCATGTAGCATGTCTAGTATTCCTGGCTGTGGTAGATATGCATTCCAAGGAAGGTATAAGATCCACTCTGAGCCCTAATCTCAACTTCTGTCTCGAGTAATCTTCACTACGATCAACCTCGTACCTGAGATCTTCAGTAATTCCTGTTATTCTGGGTAGTTTCATAACGCAAATTCACAGTCAACATGTATTTCTCAACCCTTATCAGCTGTGCCAGCCTGCTGGCCCTCGCAACAGCTTCTACACGCTCATCGCGTCAAGGCTCCCGCGCGGAGACAGTTGTCTACTGGGGCCAAAATTCCAACGAGAAAGCAGACCTGTCTGCATACTGCAGCTCAACATCCGGCATCGACGTTATTATTCTTGCCTTCTTGTATGAATTTGGCAATGGAATCGATATCCCCTCTGGCGTAATTGGACCGGAATGCTACATCTCTCCTACAGGCCAACCCCAGCTATGCGATGATGTAACTTCTGCCATTGCTAAATGCCAGGCCGCCGGCATTACTGTCTTGCTCTCACTCGGAGGTGCAACTAGCTCTTACTCGTTGCAATCACGGGCCGAGGCTGAGTCGATCGGTCAGTATCTGTGGGAATCATACGGAAACTCCGGCAACACCACCGTTCCCAGACCATTCGGCAGTGTCTTTGTAAACGGATGGGACTTTGATATTGAGGTCAACGGTGGCTCGAGCCAGTACTATCAATACATGATTTCTACGCTGCGATCTAACTTCGCGTCTGACCCCGGTAACACTTATTACATCACTGGTGCTCCCCAATGCCCTCTTCCAGAACCCAACATGAGCATCATCATTGGTAACTCGACTTTTGATAAGCTCTGGGTTCAATGGTATAACAATAACAACGGATTGAACAACATTCCCTACGAATCCTGCTCCCTTGGGTTTGGCGGAAATGCCCCCTTCAACTACCTAGAGTGGGTGGACTTCCTCGCTACCACACCATCGGCAAACGCAAAGCTTTATATTGGAGCCCCTGCCTCTACCCTGGCTTCCAATGGTAACAGCGCCGGTGCCATTTACTACATCACACCTAACGAAATGGCAACTTTGGTCTCCGAGACGGAAGGTAATTCGACATTTGGAGGTATTATGCTCTGGTCTGCTGGATTCTCGGATTCGAATGTCATCAATGGTTGCACGTATGCACAGGAGATGCATAGCATTCTGAAAACAGGTGCGATTTGCTAAATTCCTCAAATGACTGATATTACGAAGGGATTTTGTTTTTGTGGTTGAATCGATAAATTCGAATATTGGGATGTTGCTCGCCCTGGAGGCTGTTTGATAATTTAGCATGCATCCACACATTTGAAGCCATTTATTTTGACTCACCACTATTAAGATCTCTGTACTACCATATTATAGCGTTCAGAACTACTGAGTCATTGCGAATCTCATCAAGGCAAAAAGGAAGAAAATCCGAGGGCTGTATTAGATATATAGAAAATCGACGCTAAGCCAAATCTGGCACTGTCATCGGCCTTTTCGCGTCGACGCGATTGGCTATGTAAACCAAAACCAAACGACAAATTGTCAAACATGCTCATTTGAGATCTTATAAACAGGCCACAATGAACGAGACACCAAAGTTATTACGGCTAACCTCAATCGCGCGTAAAAATAAGAATGCACTCTACAGCCTTCTGATACGATGTCATGTTACTCCCGGGTCCCGGGGCTTTCAAGGCGTCAAAAAAATATGCGACGAGCAGGTGTACATTCACGTTGCATCAGCGCCCAGAAAAGGTGAAGCCAATGCCGCCGTTGTCAAAGTTTTGTCTGAGGTACGTTGCGAGTCGAACACAAATTGAAGGAGCAGTTGATGGCAATCGAATCACGATACGTTGAGACTTTTTGACTAAAATATTCGGTATTTCAGGTGTTAGGCATCCCTAAATCAGACATTACCATTATGGGAAAGCACAGAGATAAAGTTGGCCAGGTGAACGGCATTGAGATTGGGAAACTGTCGGAGGAAGCATATCTGAGCAAAGTCAGACAGAAATTAGCAGATGCCTGTCACGACAAAGAAGAAGAGTGATAGTACCCAGGTTAAGCGGCCGAGGAGTCGATGGAAAGTACGACACTGGAGTGCGAAATAATGCTTGAATTGCTCCTGCTGCTCTCGGGTGAGATGCTTGAAGGGGAAGGAAGCAGCCCTGCCAGTAGAATCAACCCAAAATGGAAGGTGCCACCTCCGTGCCTGCCCATGACGATTCACTTCCCTATTCACCTCTTCGCTTGTCCCTCCCTCCTTTTCCTTCTCCTCTTATCTCTCACTGCATTGTTTCTTCTTCATAATAATCTCGTTCCTCCATCTCATCTATCAGTTGCGCCTGTATTCATTACCTCTACTCATCAGTGCCGTCTCATCCTGCTCGGTTCATCTGATATTCTCGTGCTGTTCCTCATTTAGTATCAACGATTATCATGGCTCCAGGTGATTTCCAGGTCGAGAGGGTTGCCATCATTGGTGCCGGTAAGATCCATCTTTCTGACCGACTTTACGAACGGCACTGACGGATCAGGTATCTCTGGCCTCGTCGCTGCCAAAGAGTGCCTTGAAGAGGGCTTGCTGCCCACCGTCTACGAAGCTCGCCCTTATATTGGTGGCCAGTGGCACTACGAAGAACCAGACTCATTGACCGGAGAAACCTTTTCATCTGTCTATGATGGAGTAGTGTCGAATACATGTGCTCTCCGCTCTCAGTTCAGCGACTTCCCTATGGACCCCGCACAATATCCTGATTACCCGACTCACAAAGACTATCTGAGATACATTCACGAGTATGCCGGCCACTTTGGATTGGAGAAATACATACTTCTGAACACTGGGGTGATATCTTGTGACAAGCAGGGTCACCAATGGAGAGTGACAACGAGAACAACTGAGGAACTCTTCGGCGCACTCTTTATCTGTACTGGTAAAGAGAGTGTGCCACATATCCCAGCAGTTACTGGTCTGGAACGCTTCGCGGGCCGTGCTATTCACAGTCATATCTACCGCCAGCCGGAGGTCTATGCCGGAAAGCGAGTGGCAATAATTGGCCTCGGCTCTTCAGCAGTTGATATCTCAAGTGAAGTCTCCAAACACGCCGAGTCATGCCATCTCATCACTCAGCGAGGAGGCTGGGTCTTGCCCAGATACGTTAATGGCAAACTTGTCGAGTCCCTTCAAAGCCGTCTAGTCGAATATCTCTTACCTCGTTCCATTCTCACGTTCAGTTACGAACTTATTCACCGTATTGTCATGGGCGAGGTGCCTCCGGCTCTGAAACCAAATCATCGAATCCTTATGGCGAATCCAGTTGTATCCAACGAATTCCTTGACCATATTCGTGCTGGCCATATAGCTCCACACCGAGCCTCCGTTGAGAGTTTTGCTGAAAGTGCCATCGTTCTCAGTAACGGAGAAACCCTTGAAGTCGACGAAGTCATTTTCTGTACGGGATACAACGTCACCATGCCAGTCATCGCCGAGGAAACGTACCGTGGAGAAAAACAAAACTCGGTTCATCTGTATCGACTCGTTAATTCTCCGACATACGAAACCCTCTTCTTCTTGGGCCTGGTGGAGTTTCTAGGGCCCATTCATCCGACTGTTGAGCTTCAGGCTCGATGGGCAGTGGCTTCGCTGACCGGAAGGATTCATCTACCTTCAAGGGAGAAGATGCAAAAGGAGATCAAGAAAGCTGAGAAAGAGCAAGAAACGAACGTAAGTCTCTCTGGCCATGACAATCTATTATGGCCGTCATCTAATGAACATAGTTTGTCAATTCCCGTCGCCATACGATAGCGGTACCTGCGCTCGGATACCAAGAGACTTTGGCCGCTGATCTTGGTATCAAGCCCAATTTCCGAAAGCTTTTCCAGAAATACATCTTAAGCAGAAACCCTGCAGATGGTCTGTCGATTGTCAATTACTATTATAATGGGATGATCACTTCCGCACCATACCGACTGTTCGGTCACGGTAATAAGCCCGAGCTTGCCGAAGCAACAATACTGCGGATGTCTAGACATGATGACAAGCTGAGCGAGACGGAGGAGATTCTTTTGACAGCTGATAGAGTTGTGTGGAACATAACTGAGTAAGTGCTTCTCTTGCGGCAGTTGTTGTCGAAGCTCCATGGACTAACCGGTAGTAGAAGTGTATGACTCGATCCTCAGGTCCAAGATTCTTTATTCTTCTTGTGTTCGTTGTTCCTATCATTAGTATTGTCGTCGATTGCGGAGTTCTCTTGAACGGAGTACCGACATGACAACTTCATCCTGTACAGCTATCCTCTATACCACAATCGAAACCATTATTACCGTGCATTAGATCTAGTCCTTAAGTAGAAGTAAATCAAAGTAAGCGTTGCGAATTAGATCTGTGCTCTTCTATGATATGCCCGAGACAGTAAAGCTGCATGTCAACATAAATTCATGCCTGAGATCATCTCTCCCTCTTTTCTCTAGGACGGCCCATAAGTCCTATCACCAACCATTTTTTGTTTTATTCGTCCAATCGCATTAGAATTCCCCAATAAGAGAATTTATTACACCTTCGTCATCTCCGGAACCGCGGATACCACATTATCGCTATCCTCGGCACTGGTATCCTCCACATTACCATGGGCAGCAACACCGCCCTCAACGTCAGTGTCACGATCATGATGACCGTTAAATTCTTCTTCTTCCTGTTGCTGCTGCTGCTGTTCGCGTGCTCGTCGCTTATCTCTTTGCACAAACCACCGAATAACGAAGACCATCGCCAATTGACAAGCGCTGAAACCGGTGAGGATGCTCCAGCCCATTGTGAATTTGGGTGCGTATTTGGAGGTATTTAGGATCAGGACTGTATGCCAATTGGGGTCAGTACAATGGTAAGATAAAGTATATGGTTGACAGGAATAGTGACGGTGGCAGGATAGAGAGGATTGATGGAGGAGGAAGAGGGAGACTGACTAGGAACCCAGGCAACGAATGCTTGGCCCATTGTTTGCGCGACGCCAATGACGATTGCGCGTTCCTCGGGGTCTGAGGCGCAGACTTCGTTTGTCCATGCCTTTTGATACGTTAGTACAAGCTGCAATGCAAGAATGGGAGGGGGGAAAAAAGGAAGGAAGGAAGAAAGAGGGAGGGCATACAAAGCAAATAGGCCAAAATCCCCAACTAGCCCCATTAAGCAAATATCCAAACAACGTCGCGCCGAATCCCGGCCCAATCGAGACAATTATCAATCCCACCAGATTGACGACGGCCGGAATGAGTAGAGCTTTCCATCTCTTCTCGCCACCCCACGCATCAGCGAGCCAACTGTATGTCAGCGTCGTAATTAAGCCCACGGCCTGGCCTGCAGTTGGGATAACGTTAACCTGATACACCGAAAACCGATGGAGACTTTTCAACCAGACCGCGAAATAGTTCAATGGCTGCGTGACAAGACACTGGCAAATCATAATTGCCGTAAACGCATAGAGTGGCCAGTGAGTTACAATGCGTCTCATCTTGGCCCATGTTAGCATCACGGGTGGCCGGCGGTCGCATGCCTCCATGCGTTTGCGCGCGAATTCGAGTTGGTGTGGTGGCATCCAGAAGGCTTTGCTATTGTAGGGGTTGTCTGGAATGGCGATGTAGCCATAGAGACTGAAGGGGAGGGAAATCACGCCGCAGAAGATGAAGAGCCATCGCCAGCCGGGGAGGCCGAGGTGGTCGTCCATGCCCCTGTAGATGCCGGCTTGGAGGTAGCCGCTGAACATGCTCGCTGCGTAGCAGGCGGAGTAGAAGATGGCGATTCTTTTAGAGAGTTCTGTTTCTTTTTCATTAGCGAAAGGTGAGTTTGAAATGAATTGGGAGGGTGCGTTGACGTACCGCGCGGGGTGTACCAGCTGCCCATGATGGTCAAGACACCGACTGCAAATGGAGCCTCTAGGAATCCCATGACGATACGAAGGGCAAAGACATCTCGCACGTTTTGCGCAGCTGCGAAACAGAATGTGACGATTGACCAGAGTAACTCGCAGGTCGGCAGCCAGTATGATGGGCGTACTTGAGATTGTTAGAACGATGTTTCCATATGCAAGAGGGGTTGATTGTATGCTTACCACGCGTCAGGATCATTTGCGACGGCACTTGGCCGATAACGTAACCAATGATGAAGAATGTCGAGAGCAGATTATAGTCAGCTCCAGTGAAGTTCAAGTCTTCCTTCATGCCGGAGACGTATGCATTGACTATTTCCATGGGGTTAGCCTATCATACTACATAAAAAAGGGACAGTATCTGGCGATAAAATGCCATGTACGTATAAACTACTTACTGACGTTAGCCGAATCCAGCAGTCGCACAAAATAACCAATTGTAGCCCAGCTCCTATCGTAGAAACAGTATTGTTAGCCCGTAGCCCGCCGTTTTGTACATATCCATGGATGTAACCGGGTTGATAAGAGGGAAACACAAACATGATGAATATATCCAGCCGTCGCACAAGAGCGCGTTCCTGCGGCGTACGATGACCGCCATCCCAAATGACATTCTCGATTTTCTGCCATCGAGTCCATGTTATTTCGGATGAGGCATCACTCCCCTGGGCCGATGCTGGACGTTGCTCTTGCTGCTGTTGTTGCGGCTGTTGACCCGTGCGGGGTTCCTGAGGAGCACTACTCATGGCGCAATATTGATATGTGACGATCGATGCTTCACCAGTTTACATACGCATTGAGAGAGAGAGATTTCTCCGTCCTTTTCTGACCTGATGACCGAGAAAAGAAAAGGCAGGAAATCAAACTATATTTATGTATTTATGGCAGGTCAAGCCTGAGTGACGTTTATCGTTGACATCTGAAATAACGAGATAGAAAAAAAGAAGAAAACCGATGGGGACCTACCTCAATCCATTTCTCCGCTACAACTCCAAACCCTAATTGATCGGTGCTAATTTTGTTATCAGATTTGTAAGATAATCCAGCCTTGGTTCAATCGGGTTTAGTGGCCTCGCGATACAGGAACGGCACAACATTGAAACATTACACTTTAGTTAACTAAGTTACTAGGAGTATACTTCTGCAAACGGGAGTGATAATTAATTAGTTATGCTGTTCTCAACTGGTGACACCCGTTGTACGAAAGCCAACGATGACCCAGAGGATGCACAACAAGTGACATACGACGTATCTTTCAAAAGAGATACCGCTAAGACGACCATTGACCATCATTTAAGCTATGAAAAATACCGACGATCATGCATTACCGGCAACCCGATACAAACCGACCAGCACCGACACTGGCCGCTTTTTTCACATTCATTTATTTCCCTCGCAACGGCTCGCAGCCTCGCATCATCCACGAAAAGTCAATTTTCATGACACTTCGTTTTCCCGCCCTAAATTGGCAAACAGCTTGACGAACTTGCACTCTAAGCTTCCTTAGTAAAGATAAAAAAAACGAAAGTCCGTTTTTCGGCCCCCTCCCCCAACGGATTTTCGGTGTAGATGCTGGTAGTGAAGGATCTGGATTTGACTCTGGAATGGATTGAGTTGAGATGAGTGAGTGAGTTAGGGTTTGGGGGAGTGAGTGACTCACCGTGACTTTTTTTTGACTCTGTAGGTGTCTAGACCTTGCCGGATCGGGGCATTGGAACCCAAGTTAATCTTTCTTAGTATTTACATGGACTATTACATATGTACAAGGTTACCGACACTTCGCTCAGGTACGTACCGACCGGGTCTAGATCTTTATGACACATGGAGTGACTACAATTACTCTGCAGCTGTAGTATAGTTAGTTACACGAAATGACTAAAGAAACCAGTCATGAATGAAAAAGGTCTATAATAGGTATACACATAGCCATCTGAAGAAAGAAAAAAGATTCAAGCCTTTCGCGGCAATCGAACGATACCGGAGTATCGGTACCCCTCATCTCTTCGAGCGCGCTCACGTGCCTCCTCCCAGTCGCTTTGCATCTGGATCCTAATCCGCTCACACAGAACCTTCAAATGATCCTTCTTCTTCTCTTCCTCGTCGTCGTCGTCGTCGTCACAATCGATGCCAGCAAGTTGATGCTTCTGGCCCAATAATAGACATTGACTTTCCTCCACAGCAGCCACCACCGTCTTGCCATCCCCAGCGCTACTACTAGTAAGTTCCATGGCCCCCCTCCTCAACCCAATAAACTGCCCAATCCGCTCCCTCTTCCTCTCAATATCGAGCGTCTGTTCCTCCTCCGTCCCAACCCACGGCGCAATCGGTTTCGGGTACCGATACGTCTCCGGCACGGGTGGCCAGATTTGATGGTAATGTCTTGCAATATCATCTAGTTGAGTGGATGTGAGGAGGTGATATCGTAACACAGAATCTGGGCAGTATGGGTGTGGCTTGCCGGTTGTCAAAGAGACGAGTTTGAAGAGGGTGTTGGAGAGGTGGGAGAGGATTGGGAGGAAGTCGGGATGGGGTTTGTGGCTGTTTGTTGGGATGGTGATGTTTTGGTCTTTGGTGATGGTGTCGATGAAGGTTTGGAGGGATTCTGTGAGATCCGAGGAGGAGGAGGAGGAGGAGGAGTCAGGAGTCTGAGTGGTGGTGGTATTGTTATCGCGCTTCTTTGAGGTAAGTTTCACTTTGGAGTTGGCCCGTTCGGCCATGATTGGAAATACTGCACTTGGTGCAATACTTCGCACCTGTCACCAGGATTGAAAACGATGCTCAACTAGGCTTATTACCGAGTTAGTGTCTTGACCAAGATCAAGCCGACTTATACAGGTATGTACTTGGTTGAGTAGTAGTTGATAATCTTAAGAAAGCTGTGGTGCATGTGGTAGGATATAGAGGATCAACCTTGAAAAGGGCCTACTAAATGTCCGAGTCATACTTATATAGACCCATGTCATCGTGAATCACGGATTTCGGACATAGGATAATAGTCTAAAGAAGCGAGGATGTGTCAAGAACACGGAACCAGTGACTCTTTTATTGTTCTCTGATGTATATCGTGTTGTGAGCAGTATTTAGACAAAAGAGTCACAGATAGGAAATCTACGTCTGGTTTTGGCGGGTGTATCAGAACGAGACTCGACTGAACTAAGGCACATATGACAATGGCACGTTTTCATTTGAGAAATACTCCGATAAAACGACAAATCGAGTAACACTCGCCGAAAGAAGACAAACATAAACAATACACAGATATGTTTTTTTTTTTTCAAGGCTGCTCTTCTTATCCACGTTGTTAACAAGCATCATCTCAACGGAACATTCGTAATTTTCCTAACATTCTTATCCGCGCCAAAGATACCGTCATGATGAGTCATCGAAAGCTCAGGTAATCCCACATACTTATTGATCCAGTTAATCACAGCATAATGCCACACCAGCGAATTCTCGGGTTGCAAAACCCAATGATTTTCATCCGGGAACGTCAAAAATGCACTGTCAATACCCTTCATTTGCAGCACATTGAACGCAGCTAATCCTTCTGCTATTGTCAGTCGGTAATCGAGTTCGTTGTGAATGATCAGATGCGGCGTTGCCCAGTTTGCAGTGAATCGAGACGGATCCCATTTCTGCCATTCTTCGGGTACTTTCCACAGTGGGCCCTTGAGATCCGCGAGTGGGAAGTATTGCTCTTCACTGGCGAGTTGTGATACCATGCTGAAAACACCATCGTGCGTGACCAGCGCCTTGAATTTACGACCGAGCGGCTGTCCCTGAATCCAGTTCATCATGTACCCACCATACGAAGCACCTAGCGCCACTGCACGGTCGGTGTCGACATATGTCAGATTCTTGCTAATATAATCGAACCCTCTCTCCAGGTCCAGATATGGGAGACCACCCCAGCTTCCAATGATCGCATCTGTAAAGTCCTGGCCATATCCTGTACTGCCGGTTGGATTCGGCGTAACGACCACATAGCCCTGCTCGGCAAATACCGCCGGGTTCCATCGAGTACTCCACGAATCGTTCCACGCTGACTCAGGCCCACCATGTACCAAAAACGCCAAAGGATATTTCTCGTCTGGGTTAAAGTTTGATGGTTTCACAACAAACGCGTGGATGGGTTGGTCATTTTCGCCTTTGTACCATATTTCGTCGACCTGAGAGCGCGACAGACCGATCGATGATCCGCCCCGGCTGATAGATGATAGGATTTTCGCGTCATGGATTGCATTAGGATCGACAATCGTGAAAATGCTACTCTCTATCAAGTTGCTGCTTGAAACAAGAAGGAGTTCTGTGTCGACGGACAACGGAGCTACGCCAGTAACGTAGCCCGTGCTAGTTAACTTTTTCAGCTTATCGGGCGTCGCGTCTAGGATGTCTTCGATGGGGAGTTGATATAATATTCCTCGGCCTTGCTCTTCAACCGTGATGAGCAGTGACTTGTTATCCTTCGCCCATGAAACCGAGCCAGGGCTTAAGGGCCATGCTCCTTTTCCATCATTCGACTTGAAGACCTCGAGTAATTGTCCACTCCAAGGATTAGGCACAAAAATGATACGGTTCTTGTCGGCTTCATGCCCATCCTTCTCCTGCGCCAAAAAGACAATAGCGCTACCATCATTCGACAGCGCAGGCGAGCTCATAGCACCCTCGAGACCCTTCATTTGGTAGATCTTTGCTTCTCGCGTGCTCAGATCCGTCCATGAGGGCATGGGACAATAGTAACACACACAAGCTGTATGAGTCGCCTTATTCACCGCGGGGTCCTTTGCGACAAACACAACAGCATTGGGGCTGATATCAAAATCATCCGTTCCGCCAAATGGTGGTATAGGCGATTCAACATCCGTCAGACCGGAAACAGAGAGCAGATTCGTCAACCCAGACGTCGTGTATCTCTTCTCCTTGTCCGATACCGCCGACGGCGAATTCTGCAATACACCGTACCACAGCGAATTCTTTTGCGGCTCGATGTACTCATCCCAATGCCGCACCCAGGTAGAGGTATAATATCTCCCACTGCTAAGGGGTTTCTTCGCATCCTTGGGATTGTACAAACTTCCATCCGGATTCGCTTTACCGGAAACCACGAATCCCGTCTTTCCCGAGTCGAGCTTTGTGATTTTTAGGTCAGAGACTGGTCCTGGCACTGTACCCGCTGTATAGGATCGTCCTGGATCTCGAGCGTTGCCAATCACGAAACTCGTATTCCCATTTTCCTTTCCCTTCAGCCACACAATCAAGTCACCCTCATCCAGCCATCGTGGGTTACTGGCGTTTACGTCGTTTGTGACAATTGAGGTTTCGCCGGATTCGAGGTCGATGGTGCGGATTTCGCTGCTCTTGGAGTGTGTCTCGAAGGAGTACGTTGTCTGGGTGTATACAGCGAGTTTACCTGTGGCATTGGGGACAGCTGCCGATCGTCGTGGTGCTGAGAGGAGGACCCTGGGAACACTCTTTGTCAGTAAGGTTTGAGGTCGTTAGGTGGTGTGAGGCTCTCACTCTGGGGTGAATTTGGTAGCTCTGACGGTCATGATGCGCAGCTTTTGTAGTGCAAAGTGTCGCTAAATAGTAATATCCTCAGATCAGAGGATGTAATCGAAGTAATCAGACACGTCGATACAAATGATAATGAAAAGAGAGTAGATGACAAAATGGAAGCTTCAAAGACTCCACTGGAGCTGGGTACCTTCGACGTAGTATCAAATGCGGAGATCATCCAGAAAGTGGGGTACGGTACTTGTACATGTCCATCCCGCCACTGACTCGACAGAAACAGAAGACTACTCGTCATTGCTTTCGGTTTAATTACTAACGCGTGTGCTGTATGATTGTACACTTCATTGCTAACTTTCGGCTAAAGAACATGATAGTACATCAAAAACATGACAACAGTTCATATAAACGCCAATCTCATATACCAGATATCTCGAATTTACCTCTTTCTGTGTTCATGACTCCTCTTCTTCCTCTTCACTCTCGTCCTCGTCCATGCCTTCAGCTGCAGTGACACTGAAGGTAGGCGCCTGGTCAACGCCGACATAGCTGTCGCTCATGAGATACAAGGTCAACTCATGCTCACCAGCAGTTGGCACAATATATTCAAGACGTGTCTCCAATCGTCGACCAATTGTGACACGCTTAATAGCAAGAAGGCTCTTGGTCTTCTCCTCACCGACCACCAGCCACCAATTCTCCATCTTCTTGCCAGGGTAGTACGGTGCGTGAACTGTGGTGTCGGGTTCCTCGTCCTCGATATCCCGCTCCACCTTAATCTTGAGGTAAGCTGGATCGCCCGCCGTAATACTGTCAGGATCTTCAACCTCAAAGTCCATCTCCACATTTGGATACTTGTCGTTTGTAAAGTTGGCAGCTTGAGACAATTGTTTAGTGTCCAAACCAAGGCGCTTGACGAATGTAGCATAGTCTTTGTTCTCGGAGGGATCCATGGCCTCCATGAACTCGAAAATGTCATTGATGCTAGAACGAAACATGTTAGTAGAGTTTGTAGAACAAGAAGAAGTCTGCACATACTTGAATTCGTTAGCCACCTGGATAACCTCCGTTGTGAAGTGAGGAATCTGTTTCAAGGGACTATCACGATCCCACATAGCTTGAACAGTCATCTGTGACATCTCCATAGCGTTCATAGCATTCAAATGTCCTTCAGATGACAAGACATCAACACAGGCACTAAGAAGATTAAGAACCTTGCCAACGATGACTTCTTGGTCCTTTGCAAGATCAATGGGCAATTGCATCCGAGAGAAGTGAGCTTGAAGGAGAACGAATGCTTTAAAGTGGGGGGAGTCATAAGCGGGCTCTGCCATCTTGACAGGAACACGGTCGTACACGCGTCTTAGGATGTGATCCTCGTGTCGGCGCATTTGAATAGATTCAAACTCGGTGGCTGAAGTGATAATTTCCAGGATACCCTTCAGCTTCGTACGAGCCGACAAAGACAAAAGGAACGTCTGCATGGTGATGAACGAAATGTTGTAGTACGCAGCAATCATAGCTGCGTTCATAGGGGCAATGCTATCATCTTCCTCATCGAGTTCAATGATCTTTGCTTCCGCCAACTCCTTCAACGTGCTCTCAACCAGTTCAGACAAATATGTACTCAATCCCTCATGGCTGACATCCGTGAGACCATAGAAACTGGGATTGGCAAGGAGGCGGCGGTAGAAGTATGTATATGTCATCCAATCCACCGCATCCTGAGTCGAACTGATTGTTTGAGTGCTAATCTCGGTGACAAAGGCATCATGAAGTGCCGAAGAAAGCCCAGACTCCAGTGGTAGTGCTTCCGCCAAGAACCTCCTGTAATATGGTCGTTTGGTTTCAGACACCATCAGCAAGCCACGTCCGATCTTATCCTGACCGGGTCGCGAGGCTTTACCGAACATCTGAAGGATTTCACTGATAGGGTAGTCAATGTAACGGTGCTCTCTACCCTCGAAGAACTGTGTTCCCATAACGATGACTAGATGAGCGGTGAAATCGATCTCCCAGCAAACATCACGAGAAGCCAACATAACTTGAATTGCACCAATGGTAAACAAGTGAGACACGATCCGCTTATCACTGGTACTCAACGCTTCGTGGTAATAGCCAACTCCATGCGAGATAGACTCAGCCAACGTCCTTTCGTGTATTCTTTCCAAAAGAGGAGCAATTTGCTCTACATCAGCATGCAAGAAGCGGTCTTCATTATCATCAGCAGCACAAGCCGCCAAAATGTCCACGGCTGTTGATCGAACCTGCTTTCTGCTGGGCACGAAGACCAAGGCTGGCTTGTCAGGAGATAACTGGTTGGCAATGGCGTGATATACAGGCTTGGCCATAGCCATCATGAGAGAGGGGAAATGCGGTATGTTATAAGATTGAATATGCAAGTCGAGCGGGACAGGTCGAGCGGCCGGACTGAAGTTCAAAATCGAGTGGCGACTTGCTCCAATCCACTCGCCAATATCACGAGCGTTTGAGAGAGGCACACTCAAGCCAATAATTCGCATATCACTCTCAATCTGTAATTTGATGAATTGCATTCGGCTGACGATGATCTCATAAGTGTACCCGAGATAACCTCCAATCATATGCAGCTCATCTGCGATGAACAAGCCCACCGTTTGGACATTCTTTCGTCTTTGCCATTGTCGTGATAGCACATCCCATTGAACTGGTGTTGCAAGAACTAGGTCTGCTGAGTCCAAGAGCTTCAGATCCGCAGTTGTCTCGCCAGTAAGTTTCACGATTGTCTTTCCTCCTGCAATCGAGCTAAGCCGTTTCGACCAGTCATTGTATCGCGAATCGATCAACTCTTGGAAAGGGGCGATGTAGACTGCTCGTCCCTTATCTGATTGCGACCAATGACGGAGGAGGGCTAGCTCGGCGCACACGGTCTTGCCACTTCCTGCAGGGGCAGCAAGGAAAACAGCTTCATCTGATTCAAACAAGCTCTTGAAAGCTTGGCTTTGAATACGATTAAACGTCTGCCAGTTGGGGTAAAGGCTTTTGAAGTCATCACGTTTCAAAGCCTGCACTGGAACTCGCTGGATGTCCAATAATGGTGTATGAGGCGGGAAGCGCTCGGGAAGGATCAACTTCTGGAAGGATATAGCAACCTTGGTATCGGAGTGCATCCAACGATCGGAGACGATGTGCAAGAAGTAATGAGGCGGTATCGGATCAGAAATAGGAACAGTAAACTCCATTATATGATCAGTGACTTCACCCTGAGCAAACTCTTTACGTAGGATGAACAGATCGTGGAAAAGGATCTCCTCGCCGTCGCAATCTTCGATAATGACCCAGAAACTCTCTGCGGTGCCGTGTAGAGCATCGTCCCAGACAAAGTTGGGGGTGATGGTCAACTCGACGCGAAGAAGAGATCGAGTCATCGGTTGGACTTGTGCTTGAACCTCCAATCGCGGGAATTTTGAGACCAGATCACAGACGATACGACCAGCTTTGGGCATACCAAGAAGCTCACCCATTCGTGGAGGGTCGAGATCGAAATAACTTGACCAAGGGGCATCGATTCTCTCGGCTTTTTGCATGATGTCTCGAGGGCATGTCGGGAATTGTCGTAATGGTGTCATTGTCGGCCACATGCGCTTCTCTGCCATTTTACAAAGATTCAGAGCAACCTTTGCAACGGATGACCAGCCCTTTTTCAAGCAGATCTCAAAGATTGCACGGAGGATTCGACCTGCAGACTGGTTGACGTAGACCAAATCTGCCATCAAAGCAAGACCTTCGAGTTTGAGTCGGGAAATATACGCTTGAAGGAGGACATTAATCTTTGCATGAGGTTCTTCAATTCCTTCTTTAACAGGAACGGGCACACGGCCGAGCAGCTTGGCAAGTTCCAATTTCTCATCCTGTCGGACCGGAATGTATTTGAATTCCTCGCTGAGAGAGAATACTCGGAACAACTCAACGGTGCTGATACCTGGCTGAAGATGTAGATTGTAGGTTTGCATAGAACTGTGGCTGATGTAGTAGTGGGAAGCGATACGACCAAGCTCTGTGGACTGGAGTTTTCCAGTCTTTTTATCATACCTAACAAGGCCGGCTTTTTCGAGCACAGTGGCAGCAGAATGGATAAGATCCACGCGTTTCTGTTCCAATGCCTCATCTTCTGCGTAATCAGCACCAACACTATATAACCCAGGTGACCGAAGCATTCGAACATAGAGATAGGTATAACCCAGCCACTGGACACCCTCGGTACGGTCGCGAACATTTCCTAGAACAATTTCGGCATTCAAATTGTCTGCCAGTTTACTAATCAACTGACTCTCAATGGGCAGTTGCTGGTTCAGCAGCGAGAGGTAGAACTGAAGCTCATTCTGAGTCGTTATGATTGTTCCTAGACCCTCGGTATCGAATTGTGGACGTCCTGCTCTGCCAAGCATCTGCAGAGTATCCTGGGGACTCAACTGTACGAAGGCACCATGTTCAGGTGAGTACACCTGCGTGCCTTTGATCAAGACAGTATGAGCAGGCAAGTTAACACCCCAGGCTAGAGTTGCTGTACAAACAAGGACCTGAATACTCCCATCAGCGAACAAACTGGCCACCGAGTCTCTGTCTTCTAACGATAGACCAGCATGATGGATACCGAAACCATACGGCATAATGTCTTTGAGGGCGGCATCGTCCACATTCTCGGCTTCTTCTGCTAGGATTGCTCTACTAGCCGCATCACTTCGCAGGATTTGACCGATTGTCTCCATCTCCACAGCTTTGTCCCGAATATATCTGGCTGTTTTGGCGGTCTCTTTTCGTGAATGAACAAAAATAAGCATTTGATGACCTTTGGCAGTGTTTTCCAAGACTTTGTTATAGCAGACATCGTTCATGGTCTTGAGCTGTTTAATCGCCTTCTTATCAGTAACGCCAATGAATTCTTGACGCAATGGGCAAGGACGATATGAACCGTCGAAATGGAAAAGACCTTTGGTCGGGTCAACACGCAAGAAACTAGCCACATCGCGGTAGTTTGGAAGGGTAGCCGAAAGTCCGACAATTCTGGTTGGCTCGTCGGATGTCTCATTCTGACGAAGTGTTCGACTAACAATGGCTTCCAAGACCGGGCCTCGATCGTCATGAAGCAGATGGATCTCATCAATAATGAGAAGGCGCACAAGTTTGGTATAGCTGGAATCCGTCGCCTTGCGAGTGATAACATCCCACTTTTCTGGGGTGGTGACTATGATTTGAGTATCGGCAATTTGCTGCTTGGTGAGTTGACGATCACCAGTAAGTTCACTAACCCGGATACCGTATGGCTGCAGACGCTTGCCAAAATTTCCAACTTGTTCTTGAACCAAAGCTTTGAGAGGGGCAATGTAGACGATTTTGAAATCATCGAGCATGATTTCTCCAGTATTTGGGTTTCGGTTCTTTCCAATTTCACGGAGCATTGTGAGCATGGCGACGTTAGTCTTTCCAGAACCTGTTGGAGCGCAAACAAGCATATTGCCGTCATCGTGGAAGGCCGTGGGATAACATTTAGTCTGTATCCGGTTAAGTTCTTTGGATGATCCGAAGCCAACACGAGCCCAGTCAGGTAACTCAGTTGTAGGTATATTCTTTTCTCCGGGGTCACGCTTCGGCTTTGGCGGGGGCACATGAATCTCTTCATAGCCCTTAAACGTCCGTTTAGTTGATCCTTGTGGCAACCTTACATTGGGGTTTGTCATAAGATGGTTTCCTTGGTCGAACTTCAGAGATTCAAGATTGACTAGGCGTGTGGGGAGGAGACTGCTCAATGGAGGTTTGCCTTCCTCGGCTTTGACCTCACCGGCGTGAGCTGGAACATCAACATCCATCAGGTCCATTTTGATCTTCTTTCCTGGTCGCCGACCTTCCTCCCCGGCGGCTGTCCGTCCATGAATCTCATCCAAAATGTCACGATGGCCAGCTTCGACCATCTCATTTTCAACCAGAAGACGTGCATCGTCATTTTCTGCAAGTCGTCTCCATTTTGTGACCCAGACAATTCTGTCCTTGTTCCTGACAAACGTCGCTACTAGTTCAGGATGCTCGTAATCGAACAGTTCCATCAAATCATTCTCAATGTCACGAAGTTGACGTTCATTTCCGTCGGCATCTTTACCACTGAGAATTTCCAAGGCGGAGCGAGCAGATGCAGTTGCTTCGTGTTCGTCGGGAAAAATGGTACTAATCTGACGTTGCAACCAATAAGCATCGATTTCACGGGCAGGTATGATTTCCTTCTGCGCAGCCGAAGTTTTAGCATCAGCCATTCCACCGCCATCTAGAATCATCTCTTCGTCTCCATCAAGATCTCCTTGGGCGACTTCTTCGGCCTCTGCTCGACCTTCGATGTCTGAAGCCTCGTCATCAGACTCGTCCTCGTCACGAATTTCGTCCATTCCACGGAGTCCGTCTTCATCTTCATCAGACTCGTCAAACATAACTGCGACACCTTGTCGTTCGTCAAGCTCCGCCTCATTTGCGCCGTCCAGTCCGTCTTCCATGTTTTCGTCCTCGTCCTGTGCGTGGTAGTCTGTGATTTTCTTGCCGAGGTTGACTAACTCATTGAATTCCTTCGGATTCATGGTCGAACCAAGTAGGTCGTCAATCTCTTTTTTCTTATCGAAGTCCTTCATATTCTCGTCTTTGAGAGTCTCGAGGATAGCGTCTGCTGCGCTTCGGACAACTTCATGAGGAACATCACCAAGATGGTTTGCGGTTAGCGTAAGAATCAAATCGTATGTCGCCCTTGTAGCTGGAGTTCTGGGGCGATATTTCAAGCCTTCGATCAGCATGTCCGCAGCCGATAGAATACCAGCTCCGCGAAGTTGATCTTGTTCCCCGCGTTTGCGCTTTCGCTGCTCGCGATCCAGTACGTCGGCACCTTCACGAATGCTACCTCTCTCGATGTCGACCTGCGGAACTGTCCCTTTCTTGGCCTTAGGTGCTTCGTCATGGGCGACTCGCGCTCCCATATCTCGTATATTTATCCTTCCGGCAAGAGACTCTGGGTCGCCAGTCGCATCGTCTCCTGGGCGTGTGATGAATCGGCGATCGGCCTGGAGCACCAGGTTGCTCATCGCCCTACAACAATTAGTAGCCATACAACACGACTGAAAATAGAGACAACTTACGAGTATTTGTATTGCGCCACATTGTTAGGGTCCGCCATTTTGACCGTCTTGCTTCTGCTCGGGCACTGTCGTGAAATCGAAAATGCTTCAAGGGGCGATGCGATAGATTAAAGTAATGTATGCGCCTCGAGAACTAGCGAAACCATATATTCAGAGGTGTATATTGACAGCCGGTTTCGCCTTGCAAGATCGTAAAAAACTCTTCCGCTCGTTGTCGAGCTCCGCACCAGTGGCGCGTCAAATCTTTCGAGCTACCACTTATCAACACAGAAAAAATGGATACGAATGATCTCCAACTTCACTGAAAGATCATCGTCCTGGTGACACAGTACCAGGAATGTTGATGTCGAGGTCGCAAGAAGAGATTGTCGCTTGGATGAGGTGAAAGATGTGAACTTTGTGAAGCAGGGACTAAAATGGAGGAAGTTTTAGTGGAGACCTTTTTGCCGTGGTCCCGGATGATGATTGGCCGGACCTGCGGCGTGGGGAGATCTCAAGGAGCCCGCCCACCGCGACTGCCTCTACAGACACATAGAAAGTCCAAGAAGCTCTGGATGGCTTCCTTCCAGTTCATACCATGCAAGCTCGTGCTTCTTGTGCAAGAAAATTTATAGCTACGAGCTTAAGATCAGCCGCCGTCGTCAATGGCGCCCAACATGCGGCAATCAGCAGCCTTGCGCGTCGGCCCACATGTCGAGCTCCAACAACTCTTCGAATCACCGTACCATTTGCACGAGGCGCGAAGACAAAGACTAAAGTGAAGTTGAAAGACCTTCCTCAAGGTGCACTGAAGCTAGAGACGTACAACGATGGCACGGATGAAGCCCCTCGATACCCTAAGGTGGTTCAAGACCATAGGAATAATATGGAAAAGTTCAAAAACTGCGTGGTACTGACTAGGGTAGGAAGCTTCTACGAAGTAAGCTACGCGTATTTCCATACAAAAGAGTAATTGGAAGATGACATGCTAACTATGGGAAGCTTTACTGGGAACAAGCAGAAGAGTTAGCCCCCCTACTCAATATCAAACTTGCATCGAAGAAGACGAACGCAGGGCCGGTCCCAATGGCGGGTTTCCCTTTTTTCCAACTGGATCGATTCCTCAAGATTCTCGTACAAGACCTGCAAAAGTACGTTGCCCTGAGTGAAGAATTTCTGAATCCGGTCGAGGAAAAATCGAAATCCGGGGGGCTCCTGTTTGACAGAAGGGTAACCCGAGTCATCACGCCAGGAACGCTGATAGACGAAAATTTCATCGACACCTCACAGAACAACTTCTTACTATCGCTGTATATTGATACAACTTACTTTGAAGGGCAGTCTCCAGAAGGGGACAGATCATCATCTATCACACACCTACTATCCTCGTCGACGGGACGTGTCGGCTTGGCCT
Organism: Talaromyces marneffei; assembly: GCF_009556855.1. Classification (NCBI taxonomy): domain Eukaryota; kingdom Fungi; phylum Ascomycota; class Eurotiomycetes; order Eurotiales; family Trichocomaceae; genus Talaromyces; species Talaromyces marneffei. The sequence continues at coordinate 780,618 of NC_072353.1, read as the reverse complement.
GGATGGATCTGTCCACTGGCGATTTCTACACCCAGGTCACTACAACGCAGATGCTTCCGTCAGCGATTGCCCGAATCGGCGCTCGAGAAATAGTTGCAGATCAACGATTGCAGAATCTGCTAGCTCAGGAGCTGCAGATGTTGGTAGGTGTAGACCATCAATTACTCACCTTCTTTGACGCGCCTACCACCGCACAACCCATGTCCGAATGGGGGGAAATGCTAGAGGCTCCTGTGCCGTCTGAAACTGCTTCGACATTCACAAATGAAGAGGTGGCAGCCGGATTCAATCTTCTTGAATATGTTCGTGTTCAACTGCAAGGAGTTGGCACGAAACTTCAGCCTCCTCGGCGACGGCATCTAGACGAATCCATGGGCATTGACCGCAGCAGTCTTCGCGGCTTGGAGATATTAGAAACCGCCAGGGATGGATTAGGCAAAGGAAGTCTTCTACACGCAGTGCGAAGAACGGCTACCAAGAGCGGAGCCCGTCTCCTTCGAGACCGATTAAGTACGTTGTCATAATTTCACAAAGCAATTTATTTGGAATCACCATTCTAACTTTTGACAAATAGTTTCGCCTTCAACATCCCTGTCTGTGATTCAGGAACGCCTTGACCTTGTCACATATTTTCTTCAGGATGAAGAAATCCGAGACACTATAATATCGCTTTTGAAAAGAAGCTACGACTCTCAACGTCTTGTGCAGAAATTCACGCTGGGTAGAGGAGATCCAGACGATTTAATCTATTTATCCAGGGCCATTGAAGCTTCCCGAGAAGTGCTCAGGGCTTTGTCAAATCGGCAAACCAATCCCACTTCTGAAACTGATACGAATCGTCAGAGTGTCGATAATTTGATCCGCAGACTACATCTAGATGGTCCGACACAGCTTGCTGAGAAAATTCTCGCTGCGATTGATGAAGAGGCTCTGTTACAAAAACATCGCATCGAAGATAGTCAAGCGGCGGAGGCTGCACAACTCACACAAGATGTCGTTCTCAGCGAAGGACTGCCCGAAGACGTTGAGTCTATGCCTCGAAAAGTGCGTTTCAAGACAACGGGACGACCTGGTTTTGCGGTCGATTCCATTCGCGGCGACATAGACATTTGGATTATGCGACGTGATGCTAGCAATGCTCTACGACGGTTGCACGAACGTCTAGATGAGCTTGAAGAAGAGAAATCAGCTCTAACTAACCGATTACAAGAGGATGCCGGATCTTCCGCGCTGACACTGAAATGGTCCCCGAGCTTAGGATACATATGCCATGTCAAAGGAGCCAAGATCTCCCAAGAAGCCCTCGAAGATCTCGGTGTCACGCGGATCGTTTCATCCACGAAATCCACGCGTTCATTCTACTTGCCAGCATGGTCGCAGTTAGGTGAACGGTTAGACAAGCTAAAGAAACACATCCGTGCTGAGGAACAACAAATTTTCGAAGAGCTTCGCCGAGAAGTCATCCTCAATCTCGTGAAGATTCGCCGCAACGCAAGTGTGATGGACGAATTAGACGTCGCTTGCTCCTTTGCAACACTGGCGAAAGAGCAGAGCATGGTACGACCTATCCTGAACACTGGCACCTCGCATCGTATTGTTGGCGGTAGACATCCGACAGTGAAACTTGGGCTTGAAGAACAAGGGCGACGTTTCGTCAGCAATGATTGTTTCATCGGTGATGAGGAGCGCATTTGGCTGATAACCGGTCCAAATATGGGAGGGAAGAGCACGTTCTTGCGTCAGAATGCATTAATCACAATTTTGGCACAGGTTGGATCCTTTGTTCCCGCAGAATACGCCGAAATTGGCATCGTCGACCAGGTATTCAGCCGGATCGGTGCAGCGGATGATCTGTTCAGAGATCAATCAACTTTCATGGTAGAGATGCTTGAGACGGCCGCGATCTTGAAGCAAGCAACACCTCGATCTTTTGTGATTATGGACGAAGTCGGACGAGGAACAACTCCTGAGGACGGCACCGCCGTTGGATACGCATGTCTCGAACATTTGTACAATGTGAATCAATGCCGAACTCTGTTTGCAACACATTTCCATGCGTTGATAGACATGACTGTTGGGTTTGAAAAACTTAGCGCTTATTGCACAGATGTCAAGGAAAGCCCTTCTGGCTCGTTCTCGTTTGTGCACAAGCTGCGCAAAGGCGTCAACCGGCAGTCACATGCGCTAAAGGTAGCTCGTCTGGCTGGTCTTCCGGAAGCCGCAATTACCGTGGCAGAGAATGTGCTCCGCCAGATGGGGGCATCCAACGAGACTGACTGGGCAGACTGGTCGAAGCATAGAGTCGAGTCTAAAGCTGCTAGTGGATGAAGTCGGGTTCCCCCATGTACTTTATATTGTATACTTTTGGCGGCTTGGTTATGCACTTGTATAGTTATTAGCTTTTGATACCCATTGAACCTGTATAATACTCTATCTTCTATCTTCTATGTTCATTTCCTTTTCCTTTTCCCGAAAATATATATGATACGACATCTTTAAAGTTTAGACAACTTCTTCAAATCATCCCAAAGCTCATCTTCCTCCTCAGTCAGCGACTTCAAATCAACCACAATGCCATCCTTGAAGGCGGCCTCCTGACAATCCTCATCATTAACACCATTCACATACTGCACCACCACAAAATCGACCCGTCGTGGACCCAACACAACCATAGGAGCATGCCAGGTGCCCGGACCATAAGTGACCGCCTGTCCACCACGCGCAATAAAGGCTCTCAGATTCTCGAGATCGGGCGGATCACGGATCAACACGCGGTTCGAGTTGGACGATCCTTCATTCACGGAGCCGTCGGAGAGTGTACCAATCGTCGACATGATGTTGGTGGTAGGATCAGAGGATACAGAATTAATATTCTTATTAGAGGGTGAAGTAGTAGCCGCGGCAGACTGGCCCTTGAGTGTCGGCGCGACAATGACTAAGAAGATAGGCTCTTCCTGCTCTTCGTCTTGTTCCGCGGATCCGTCGAGTGTGATGCCCACATCACCTTCTCCATACCCCTTCCAGTCATGGCTCTTCTTATCGGGGACACGGTCCCGCAACACACGTTTCTGACTCGAGAGATCAAGCGGGATGAACGTCTGCGTGGTGAAGGGATGTCTCTCCAAAATCCTCACGTCGAACACAGGACCCTCAAATTCCGCGTCCGCATCACGACCATCATCATCATCATCACCATCTTGTTGCCCTTTATTGATTTTGATTTTTCCATTCAGAAGAATATCATTGACCCCAGTAGCAGTATGATGAGCAGCAGCCTGCTGCTTCTCCCTCCTCAATTTCCTCGGAAAACATGCAAACATGCTCAGTCTCGCCTGCGCTGCTTTCCCGCTGGGGCACGCATTCTCGTAGCCATTGGCGAGCGGGGCGATGGGACTAATCTTCACGGCGGAGCCTTGGTTTGCGTATACGGGTGTGGCGGGGACGCGGTGAGGAAGTTTTAGGGAAGGGAGGTTGTTGGGTGCGCCCAGCAGGTCGCGTGGGAAAGGGGTTGTGATGACGGTGCCGAAGGGGGCGAAGGATTGCGGCGTCAGAGGTTCCGGGGTTATGCGGAGGGTTGGTGGGGAGGAGACGAGGGTCGGTGCCATCTCGATGGTATGTTTATATATATATATATTCTTATTAGAATATGAACAATGAATGGTTGTTCCTTTCAAATATGGTTTGGATTTGAGACTATGAACGAAGTTCGGGATGTTGAACTGGGCTCGGACCTCCAGATCAGATTTGTTTTAAGGTTCGGTGCTGTCAGATCCACTTTCTTCGGCAACGGTTTCCGATCTATAGTTAAAACAGTTAGTTGTTCTACGTACCTCGGTACGCCTACAATACTCCAAATTTCTCAATCGAACCTACGCATTGAATTAATGTCCCAGTCCACTCATTAATTTATTGTGTATGAGCTCTAATATTTAAAAGGTGCAGCAAAGTATCGAATCTAGGGTTGATTTACATATGTAACTAACCAAACACTGAAACGTAAAAATATATTTGTACAAAGATGTTGTATATACTTATGAGTCATTTACTTAGATATGCATAACGTCAACGAACAGAAAGAACATGAGCATCATCGCCATCCTTAATCAAAACAGTAGCGAGGATGCCTCATTCACAGTCTGTAACCTTGTACTGCTCCACCCAACATCGTCGGCCATCGTCGCCTCTATCGAAGCCGGCGGCAGATTCACCAAGTCCGTCGTCGCATCCTCATATCCACGCATGGGATTCTCCGTCCATACAAAGTCACTGATTGTTTCCAGGTCAAGCCATGAGAATCCATCATAGCAATTTGGTGGTTGATCATCCTGGTAGAGTTTTGATTGTTGCGGTTGATCGTTATTCCACCCATTGCAGTGGTTATTCTCAAGGTTTGCATTTTGTATGCCACCACCACCACCACCGGGCTTTGCGAATTCCGTATCGACTCGAGACCAGAGCACTTCAAGGATGTGCGCGTATCGCGCGCCGATGTCACATTGTAGAGAGTTGCCCTCACGTAGGCGGTTGATTGTATCGTGGATGAGACGGTGGACGCTGGACTTTTCGGCGGCGGATAGGATATTCATTTTCCATGCCTAGGAATGGAGGTTAGGAATTTGTGGGAGACAGAAATGAAAAGAAAAAAAGAGCTTGCATAAGATCTGACTTGCCTTGTACAAAAAGACAGCAGCATTCACACAGTATCTATAATCCGTAGAGGTCAGCTACTAGCCACAGATGTACTAGTATATACCATGCCGACTATATACTCACAACAAAAACCGAATCGGAAAATCCCCCAGACTCGCCGGCGGCTGAATATAGTTATTAATGATCGTCAAAAGAGCCTTTGCAGCATCTATAGAATCATATATAAATCGAGCGTCGGGGAGCGACCCAGTGCCGGTGGTTGAGTCGACTTCATCGCTAGGATATTCTAGCGCCTGTGATTCACTGGATGTTTTGCGTAGTGCAGAGGCTTGGAATGCGAATGCGTTGGTATACAAGCGAAGATACTCGTATGATAATTGTAAGAGTATTCTGACGTGTGAAGAGCCTACCCAAGAAAACGGTGTTAGCACTTGTCTTTGAACATCTTTGAACAAACAATAAGAGCTCGATGTGAAGTTTACATGGTAACGACCCCCAGATCTTATTCCACGCCGAAATGGCACCTCTAAAATCGTCGAGGAGGACTGTATAAGTCCCGACTTGCATCATTCGTGTGCTCAGATCAGGACTGAAGTCCATGCTACAATATAAGGCTTCATGGACATTGGTGAAGATTTGTGTCAGCTCTAGCCGGGCACGAAAGAGATGAACGAAATCATTATCCTCTGTGCTTTGCGGATCTGAAGAGTTAACGCTGGGAAGACTGCTGTTGCCAAATAGGATACTAGGCTCTAAGCCGCGACAAGCGAATGGGCGGCCTATTCTGACTGATATTTGTCGATCGGAAAGGTAGCAGGCTATGGCGTTGATGTCGAAGCGTCAGTACTGAGGTCTACTTGAAGACATCTAAAAGGGGGGGGGGGAGAAGCTACTTGCCTAGCCAGGCATACTTTTCTCTGCTGAGACTCACAATACCATTCCTCAAATCGTCAAACATTGCGCGATCCAGCCGCAATATATAGGCTATCCGGATAGCAAGACCTATATGCATCCAAGCCGCCATATCTTCGTTTCCACAATACCCACGTGCCGGTTCAGAATGTACTCCTGGCGGTACCCATTCTGCTAACAGAAGTAATGCTTCCACAGCTTCTACGCCGCATTTCTTCCCTGCAATTATTTCGCTGACAAGGCACTGCATATACTGAGCACATATCTTTTGGATCGGTTCTCCGTTCACAATATCTTTAGCTGCGATGGTGAGGATCGCAGTAAGAAGATGTGGCTCTCGTCTAGCTGTTTCGTCGAGGGAGGTTCGCGCTAGTGTCTTTGCAGGTACGATGGGATAGAAAGGGTGGTAGGTTGCTGCATATCTGGTTTACCTCATCAGTTGTCCCTTGTTTCCTTATTCAATGAATGATGGGCCGATTCAATAAACACCAAGGGTCGTCGGCCAATTAAAATGCTGCATACCGTTCAACAAGTTCGCAAACTATCGACGGAGTCAACAGACCGGCACGCACAAGATGATAATCTAGTAAGCCTATTTCATCGTGCTGGTTTAATTGGGTCTGCTCATTCTGCCCTATCGATAGCGGCGATATTCTTGAGCTATTCGCATCGTTATTTGCCGCGTTGGCGGCTATTTCGCTCAATGTATTTAGTGCATCTGAAGTGTCATGAAGGTCTGCGGAGACCAGTGCGTCGTCAATGCTCACGGCCTGAGCGATGGGAGGCGATGGTTTGAGGTCTTTGGCATCTGGGGCATGGTCTGCTGGCATCATCCATCAGCTTTGCTTATTTCTGAAGATTGTACGGGATAGCCAGTGTTTATTCTTTGACGCACCAGGTGGCGAGTATGTCACAATATGAGGAGAGGGCGGTTTCTTGTTCAGTGATGCTCCACTAGATACTCGTCGACGGTTTCCGCCACGGTTCGATGTTGCCAGTACGCATTCCACGCCAGCTTCTACACATTTCTGGCAAGGTGGTCCAGCGACAGATCCCGCAAGTTGTCTTTGTGGACAATTAGCCAAGGTGTTTTATTTTATTTTTATGTTTTTCTCCCTTCTTCTTGATCAAAACAAAGAGTAAACTGATACTAAAAGGGGATGGCCATAGCTCCGGAAGCTTACGGCTATTAGGATGGTGACACCGGCCGGGAAGGGGGGAAGGGGGGGGGGCACTTACAGAATACATTTGGTCTTGTGTCTCCTACACCGCACACAGGCACGGGATATGCGCTTTTTAATAGGCGTAACTACCTTGGAGGACATTTCCAATGTTCCTCGGCCGTCGCCTGGCACCTGGCATATGTATGTCGCTATTGCACGATGTTGTCTTCCTGGTTAGTCGCTTGAAGATAGATTGGGGGAGGGCCTTCTACTCCGTAATCTACAGAGTACGATATGCGCAACATAGCACGTGTGTTCTACCTCACATGGCTGGACAAAAAGCTATTTATGAAGTTCAATGGCCCACTGATTTATCTATTTGGGCGTGCGAAAATCGGATTTCCAAAGGGCAGGATTCTAGATCGTTTCTAGCACTGCCCCACTACGTTGCGTACTCCACCAAGTCCACTTGACTTGACATTCATTTCTGAATATCCTGAAGGACAGATGTACTTTCTCGGGATAGATTCATTGCATCACATGCATCATGCCTACCGCCGAGTAGTGCATTCTGTTGAGGCTTGGGTGGCGGAAGCGACGCAAAAGGCAATGTCCACTAGATATACTCGGAAATGACGGGTTGATCCCCCACCGCTGCCAATCGCGGATCCCATGCCACCAGCCAGTGGAGACCCCGTCCAGATCTTCAAAGTTTGGCGCGTACATTGTAGATACTCGTGGTAGTACTCTCTAGACACGCTGGATACAGACCTCAAACCCCCAACAAATTCGGCTAAGAAGCAATACTTCACATTGGTCTTACCCGGAACACCGCGTTGGTTGGCGGGTCTCAGCGAGCAAGCGTGGAGAAGCACTACACAAAGCCCTCGAGGATTATACTGCATACCGGTAGTATTTTGTTGATACTCGGTCGGTCATGGGTGTTCAGACGTTTGCGCAAGTAAGTATCAATCGCGTGTTTTCCATGCGAGCATTTCTAGCGCCGAAGCTGCGCCGATTCGCCGAAGCTATCTGGGTCGTGGATACTTTGAGTTGGTTTCCACAGCCACATGTCGATCGATCCCTTTTGCGTGGATATAGCCACAACCTGCAAACATGTGCCTCAAAGTAGTGGCAGTTCTCCTCAAAGTTTCATCCTTGCCGATGTTCCCCACAATCCCCCCATCAGCGAATTACAGAGCACGACGAGGGGCATACTACGTACCATACTACCGTTATACTATTCCGGGCATAGTATGTGGACTATCTTATTGAGGCGTCGGTCGTCCGGATCAGATAAAACCTACTTCATAGCTGGTGGAGTTCCATTCTCTAGGTACCATACTTTGCAGTATCCCAGGGCCAATGAAACCCCAAGCCGGGTTTGATGTTTAGTGAGACACATTGTGCCTTGGACAACTGAACTCTCATAGGACTATGGTAGTCGGACATACGTATGTACTACAGAGGACAATCTACTGCTCGGCATGCAATAATGTCTTGATGATCATTACTCAATCTAGTATGATACACCTACAGCATGAGAAGCGACCCTTGGCATGATGGAGCCAACGACACCCTCCACAACTTGGTTTCATTCAAGGCGATAATCTCCCCAGGCCGAGTGAAGCAAAAGTTGGCAACACCACCCGGTATAAGCATTTTGCCCAGGAGCACACCCCCGGGGGACCAAACATGAATACCATCTCCACAGCCACTGTACACGTTTCCTTCGAGATCGCATTTGATGCCGTCCGGAATCCCGTTGTCTGCCATGGCAAAGAGTCGGCGGTTAGTGAGGAATGGTTGACCATGCCTGTGCACTACGTCGAACGCGTAGCTTTGAAACTTCATCAATATACTTGAAATAATAATATGCTTGACAGTCTTTTGGGGAAGAGACGTAGCAAATATACATATACTCACATCGTAGATACTCTGTGCAAATCTATACTTCCATCTCCATGTACAAGATCAGTGTCCGTAACATACACTACTTTCTCATCAGGCGAAAATGAAATCCCATTAGGCCGCTCAAATCCATCCGCCATGGCTCGAATCGACTTTGTCCCAGGGTCATACCGATACACCTGCGAGGGTAACTGAGGCCGCGGTCTAAAATTCTGCTCAAATCCATAAATCGGGTCCGTAAACCAAATCGATCCATCACTATGAACAACAACGTCATTGAGGGAGTTGAATTGACGACCGTAGAAACTGTCGATTATAGTCTCGCATTGGTAAGGTTCTTCAATTTTCATCCATACAAGACTCGATGGTTGTGTAGCAGTTCCCTGACTACAGAATAAGACCCCGTCGCGATAATTCACTCCACCGTTGGCCATGGGAATATCGGGATGGATTTCTTCCTGCGAGCTGGTTCCATCTGGATGCAATGTGATCTTTGAAATTTGAATTCTCGGCGTGTTTTGGTTTTCTGTAATCAGATTGCTGGTGATGAAAACTTGGTTTTTGGATGGGATGTAGACTCCGGCCTCGTGAGCAAAGGGATATGCGTTGTTCTCGAGAGATAGTATAATTCTCGGATTTGGGCCTGTGAGATGGTCGAAATCTGGATGAAGCTTCAAGAAACTCATTCTGGCGATGGGTGTGGGTGTGTGTATGCTATTAAGCGTAATTTGTCTTTAAAGTGTCGCCGCAACGGGAAATCGGGACTTGTCCGTAACACCATTTGCGGTGAAGCTGCCGTATAAGCGGCTGGTCATGCAATGGAAAATGATACGGTGTCGGCGGGAGAGTGAATGCAAGATGGGATATAATGGGAGCGTACGAATGCATTCACTTCCGAAAACCCAACCAGTCATCTACATTCTACTAGGTAGACTAATCACGTTCTGTTTCAAACATTTGGAGCAGTTAGGTTATCGAAAAAGGGGAACACCTCAACTCAAAGCCCTTCAAGTACCGGTACGCTTACAGTATCACCTAGCTCCTTTATTCTAACTTCAACAAATTGAGGGGTAATTAACTCATCATCCTTCCATTTCACAACAGCCTTATTCTCCGAGGTCTTCCACTCTTCATCTTCGAGGTTGAAAGCTTCCTGGAGCCCTGCGAAAAGACGTGAAAGATGTCTGCATATCTAAGAAAAGAACTCTTGGGCCCAAGAGCAACGAAAAATCTTTGAATCTTTGTGCCCTTTAGAACATAGCTGGCAAGGTCCTTCACGTCCCCCTTTGCTTTGCTGAAATATGGCAGCTAGTTTATTAGAGCCGTTGTACAACTCGTTCACTGGCCACATCATACCTACCGTAGTTATGTACAAACCCCCAGTCTAATCGCCACCGCCTGCCACTTTCGTCCAGGTCGTTCGCGCCACACGTCATACGGTCATACGGTATTGCGGGGGAGTTTTACCTTGCCCGCTATTTACACCCGACGACAGCCTCAAGTCTTGTGGGTGCTGGAGAACAGCAATATATTTGCTGTGCGCTAGCATGGAGAAGGAGGCGCGGATTAGCTACAGATATAGTTATTACTAGTTAATAGGAATTTAGATGCCTTAGTGTCTCACACATGTCAGGAATCTACCCAGGTAGTGCGTAGATACCATACCGTCAGATTGAAAGTTTGGGAAATGGTAACACAACAGTACCAGGACACTTAATGGGCGGTGGAAACATACTACGTAGTAATCGGTTGCAAGAGTAAGGGAAAGTGTGACTGTAATATTACACGAAGATACGTCACATTTTATATATCTAGCGGATATATGGGGGTCAGATTTGGCTAGCTTATGTTACGTAATTACACTATGTAATAGTTAACTAGTTAGTTATTATCCACCAAGACATCTTGAAATTTTATGACCTCAGGGCCTCTCACAACGTTATTGAGTATCACTCTTTCTTAAATAGGCAATATTGAGGCATCCAAGCACTAGATTCCCTATGTGTGAGGCACTGAGGCACCTAAATTCCCGTCAATTAGCTATCTATCTAATCCACGCTTCCTTCTCCATCCCAGTGCACTACAAATATATATTGATATATGACAGATAAAATCACAGTAAGAGGACTTTAATATCACCAACATACTACAGTAATATTACTTGAATTCCCTATATATTCATAATATTACATATATTTACAAATATGGACTATCACCATAAGACGCGTCAACGCTCCCAGATATACAGAACACACAAGTCCTATGCCCGTAATATCCCACACCAATTCGTACATAGGCAGGCTCGTTCATAGACTCGTTCGTGGACTTATTCATAGGATAAACATAGATTTGTGCAATAGATTCATACAAGCACGCGTATTAGCTATATACATACAGTAGGGGATTGGAGGAGATTTACTCACCAAATTTAACACCAAAATAAGGCCTAGTACAGAAGATTGTAAGCCTAGATTATCTAGGTATCAACTAGCAGATTTAGCCACCACCTAAGATTCTACACCAAAGGCGGCCTTATAGATGGGCTAAGATTTACATCGATATAAGCGTATATATTAATAGAATTAGAATTCAATCACCACCTTAAACACCAAAAAGTGCCAGGCCTCGTACGTAAGATTAGTGTATAAAGACAGACCTACATACACATAGGTTAGAGAGTAAGCACATAAGATGATATATATTTAAATAGCACCCGTGAATATTGACATGGAAGACCTCGGGTCCTTAGAAATTCCTAATTAGGAAGGCACGTATTGAATCAAGGCTCTATAAAAGCACATAAGAGGACTGTAAGATTACTACTCTTATAATATAACCAAATCTTACAATATCACCACACAATGTCTAACATTACTACTATATCCAAGGTCTGTTATGTTACAACACGTTGTCCTATTATTATAACATGTCAATAGTTTTATAATATCATAGCACCATTTCAAAACCCATTTCCCAATCGCTGGGGCATAACCAGATAAGGACATGTTACCAAGCTCTTACACCAACCCACTGTTTGCTGCTATTGCCAATCCTTATCCCTTGAGCACTCACTAATATACGCTGACATTATAATATAGATATCTAACCTAGCAAGCTACGTGAGCAACCCCCCTCAATTCCTTGTTCTAAGAGCTCTTTCTAACGCGCGTTTCAAAGCTATCCACGCTCGGAGACCTTGCTCGCCAGGTAAGCAATCCTCATTCTGACACATGCTTGCTAACGTACACGTTGATAGGTATAATTACGCGCAAGGCCTTGCTAGCTAGGTGAGCAATCCCCTAAAATCCTTATCCTGATGCGCTCTTACTAATGTACGTTGACACAGATTTACAAGTTGAGTGTTAGTGTGGACATTCTATTGTTTTGGTTGTTGACCAAAACGCGTTGTAAACGTGGTTGTATTGTATTGCTAATGTTATCGAGATAAAAGGATGTAATGAGCGGGTGAAGGTCATGAAATTTATGAGGGCGTCGAATTCCATGAGGTCGTGGATGAAATTGACGTTATCGGATCCCATACCTCGCTATGTACCATATGAGCACGGTTACGTCGTGCCCAACTGACCGTCGTACAAGGGTCTCACGACTGTTATCTAGTCCTATAAATTGACGGTATGGTACCTTAATATTTCCTATTTAGGAAGGATCGGTCGTTATCACATTCCCACCGTCGCTAGTTGTAGTACATCCATCGGGCTCTTCAACAAATCCATACACGTATTTTTTTAAAAAGAAAAAAAAAGCTAAAGCATACGGTACCAGAATATGCTAACTAAACCTTATTCTCTAAACGTTTGCTCCGAATCCATCGTCCATCCCTTGCCTTCCCCCCAGCCAGTGAGGGCCTAGCAATCTCCTGTTCGACAGATGCAAAGTAGGGAATGCCAGCCTTATCAATCCCAAAGCTCGCAATAACCTCTTGTCCGGCATTAGATTTGATAAAGGCGATAAATCCTTCAATATGCTTGTTGTCAGGGTTGGGGTTGTATAGAGCGTAACATGAATTCATGAGATAATGTAAGGGATTCGTCGGTTCAAAGAAGACGGACATCTTAGTGAAAGCTCGTCGGCTAAGCTGACTTAAGAATGTTGATCGATCGACGAGCAAATAAGCATTGGCGTTCGCGGCAACCACCAAGGCCTCCGCTGGCTTAAACTTCGTTTTGAGGTACCAAGTCGAAGATTTGCCATCAAGCCATGGAGATCGATGACAACGTCGCCAGATCTCCCGCTCCTTGCACATCGTAGCTGATCCATCTGCCCTGCTGTGGAAGGGAGATTTCTTTGCTGCGATTAGCTCAAAGGCCTCTTCAATTGAATTTGCTTCTCTGACATTGGCTGGGTCGTTCTCAGGACCAACCAGACAGAAATGGTCATGGAATACGCATCCCGCGTTCATGGCCCAACCCTCCGTGACGGAGATTTCTTCTTGCTCACGCTCATAAGTAAGAGCTATATCGATATAGCCGTTGAATAGAGCGAGCTGTGTGTTTCTAGAGTGGTTACAGATCCATTCAATGGAGCCTTGGATTGAATTTGAAGATAAGTAGTTCTGTGCTAGGGCTTTTACTAGCCCAGTCCCACCTGCACCCCCATTTCTATATATCATCAAGCCCCTCGTCAGTAAGAACATCACAAACGGTGAAATTGAAAGCTTTCATCGACCTACCCGATCCTTAAAATTGTTTGACCCTCACCATATCTTTGCAACGGATTGGACTCAATATCTCCAAACTGCTGAATGATCGTTTGTTCGACGGTCATTGCCGATTAATCGTTCGGTGCCTCCTTGAACCATGCAAGGGATTTCAAATAGCCAAAAAAAAAATAAAAAATAAAAAATAAAGAGATCATCATTGCGAAACTATATCTGTAAAATATATCCAAGATCAAACCCAGTTGTACCCGTGTGTTGACCTCATCGACAGCTGAGAGTGGCAATCAACCGGCAATTGACGGCTTTCAGGACCACGAAATGTGTTGTGTTCGCACCCTTGCGCGGATATTACGGGTACCTATTTGAGGTGTGAACCCTCAAATATCATCCCACTGTAGATTTATAGGGGACTCCGCCAATGATTCTGCACAGATCTTGAATATTAGATGATCCCTTGTGCGCATATCATCGGAATTTGGAGTGTGAAGACTTATTTCATCCGTCACCACTGTCAGTGTTCGCGCTCCAAATGCCGCTATTATCCGCACAAGGGAGGGTGCGAACACATATTTGGTGGTACTGTGCAAGGCGTCGTTATATTGCTATTTTTACTATATTGTTCCTCAAGATAGTTATTCCAAGCTAAATATACTTACTACGGAAGTCGATGAAATGTCTAGAACCTCTGCTCTTGCTCCTGCTCTTGCTCCTGCCACGTTGGACTGCCCTAATGTCAATAAAGAATACATGAATGCAAACGTTAGAACCGCAATAACTTCAATGTAATGCCATCCATGGATAGATTGTTCAGTTTAGCCCCAGCAATCCCACAGTTTTACAGTTTGTGAGTGTACAGTTTCGTCAGTTCTCGCCTTAAAATCTTGCCCGCAGGATTCCTAGGGATGGCGTCGACAAAATGCACTCCCCCCCTTAGCTGTTTGTAGGCAACCACTCTGACTCGTACATATTCAACAATATCATCCGCGGTTTTCCGATCTCCCTGGCTGTTTTCCTTCGCTTTGATGTATGCTCTAGGCAATTCGGAGCCAGCCTGTCCACTAGGGATACCGACAACTGCAACATCTGCAACAGCAGGATGGCCGAGTAAAAGAGACTCAAGCTCAGCCGGTGGGACCTGGAATCCATTGTACTTGATCAGTTCTTTTATCCGGTCGGTAAGCACGAAATTGCCGTAGGCGTCTTCATAGCCAATGTCTCCAGTCTTGTAGAAGCCATCCCGCGAGAATGACTCCTTTGTTGCGGCTGGGTTGTTCAAATACCCTAAAAATACATTCGGTCCCTTGACCCAGAGCTCTCCTTCTGCTCTTCCAGGTCTGACCTCTTCTCCGGCGATGGGGACGTATTTTGCTGTTACATTGGGCACCAAACGTCCTACAGCGCCGGGATGTTCGTCGCCTTCTTGCTTGGTCTAAAAGAGACATCAGCCAATGCCCTTCCAAAAGTGGAAACCCGCCACCCGAAAAAGGGCCCCGGCGCCGGGGGGGGGGGGGGGGGGGGGGGGGGGGGGAGAGAGTAGGTACCTGTGAGTGGGTACAAGGAGAGCACTCGCTCATACCATATTGTTGACGAATGCTTAGACCAAACTTAGTCCTTAGAGTTCTAATGAGCTCCGTAGGCAACGGAGCAGCAGCACAATTGATCAGCCGAATAGAACTCAAATTGTACTTTTCAACAATTGGGTTTTGCACGATTTGGAGCACGACCGGTGGGACGGCATAGACGTAAGTGATCTTTTGGTTTTGTACCACGTTGCAGAAACTCTCCAAATCAAATCGGGGCATGATATAGGTGGACATTCCCAGAAAGAGGCCATAATTGATTAGACATGTGATACCTGTGGAAAGAATTTCGTCAACTTCTGTTTCAACAAACTTTCCAACCACAAAACCATCATCCACATGACCCTGTATAAGGGGGGAAGTCTTATTGGTAACAGTCTTTTATACTTACCATAAATGTGAAAGAACGGTAAAAAGGCTAGTGCACGATCTGTTGAATCCAAGTAGCCGGCATCTACAGCTTCCATCTGCAATAAATTGGCAACAATGTTGGTGTGAGAAAGCATAACACCCTTTGGTAGACCCGTAGTACCAGAGGAAAAGACCAAAAAGGCCAATTCCTCTTTTGGGCGAGTGATGGGTGACTTATGGACTGAGGTAAACTTGTAGTCCGGAATCAGATATGGATCTGGCTGCCAGATGCTATCACCGGAAAACTCAGTGGTGTCGTCGATGACTATAATCCGGTCTTTAGCTAGACCTGCGCCTTCTGCTGCCTGTGCTACTTTTGCATATTGGGACTTTTGTGTGACGATTGCCTTTGATTGAGAAACTTTGAGATAGTGTACCAGTTCGGTTGCTGAGAAGTTTGGATTCACAGGACTGACCACCCCACCGATAGCAAGTGTGCCCCATATAATAGGTGGTATGTCAATGGCGTTCATGGAGACAATTGTCAATACATCCCCCGTCCGCCATTGCAGACGTTCTTGTAGCCGGCTGCCAAGATGCAACGATAGTTTCCTCAAGTCATCGAATGTATACCTACGACCGGTTCGGACATCGGTCAGAATCACTTTTTGGATGACCCAATTAGCATTGTTCTCGTCTTTCTGAAAATTATTGACATAATGGCTAAAGCGACTACCCACCCTGAGAACCTGGAAATGACCGATTCTGTCGCTGGAAGAGAAAGTCCCATAGATCGATATCGGGAATAATTAAATCCGGATACGGAGATTTTGAAGTCATTTTCGATGCCCTGAGTCTGATATTTCTGTTTTAAGTATTTGCGATTTGTTTGAAAGTATCATCTCATATAGCCCGAATGCATAAAACTGGATACATGAATGAACTTGAGCCCAAGACCAACGGCTTTCTACCTACTATTCATCAAGGTATGACTTACCGTTCTTTAGGCTCTTTGTTCGAAGCTATCTATCATGACTTGATTAATTGCTGGTATTAGTGGTTCTACAACGTGGCTGAGCTACGCTTAGCTTCGGGTTTACCAAATTACAATCAACGGGTACCACGAGATAGATATCCATGGATGTTAGCACCCCTATTCGAGGATTACAGGTTCTACATGTGCTCTGTACCTAGCTAGGTAGCGCTGGCTCCGGATGTCTCGGATACCGGAGACGGGCATGGAGTGGCTTGAGTCAAATTACCCCGGATAACCTAGACATCTCATTTATATATAGCTAACTAACTATATAGGTACCTAGGTACTAGTACCATTGTACTCCGGGCGGGCAGTAATTCTGGTTCTCTCGCTACCACATATTTTATCCAGGAAGAATTTCAATCTTAATATTTCTCTTCACATCCACTGTGAAAGATCCCCCAATCTTTGCCCTCAGTTCCGGTTTCAACAGGGCTCAAGATATCGTCATTGATGCGGCTATTCAGTAGGTAGCTTGTTGATTGCCGAGCACAAGGATCCACCACAATGACCAGTCGCAAAGATCGTGAGCGGCGGTCTAGATGTGAATGTCGACCAATAACAACTATACGATAGAGAGCTGAAGGGGACTGCCTCAATTGCTTTTGTGATAAATTTGCCACACATACCAGTAGTGTTTGTGCTACAATAGGAGTTATGGTTGACCCAGGAGTACCGCGTTGTAAAGACCTTGCAGAGGCGTATCCTGGTGTTTCGCTGCTGGTGGGATAACTTCAAGAGCCCGCTATTATCCAAAGGAGAAAAAGATTGGCCGGCTGGGGACAATATGTTATATGCATTCTTCATTGCAACATGCTAGTTGATTGCCTACTTTTGCCTCGATTTTCCAGCTCAATTTTCTTGCCGAAGAAAGAAGAAATGCTGCTGTACGGGAGGAGATATTTGAGTTTCCACAGGCACATGCAAACCCCATTAAACTATATTAGTTTAAAACATCCCAATTTACTGTTATGAGAATGCCTACTATGGAGTAACTTATGGTTCCGAAACCTAGATATCCGGCCCCATAATCTCCGGGATTCCACCCACCGGGGAGTACAGGCTAAATGATCGCATGACCGTTGATATGAGAACCTTATCTGTCGCAATTTCTTGTCCCTATATTATTTCTTGATATTTCCTTTGACTTCTTGCAACCCTTCCCCATTTATTTGATTAGTTGAAAGCCTCCTTGTGTCATATCCATGCCACTCAAACGCAAATTATCCGAGGATGAGTTCTCGGCTAGAGACAATCCGGCGCGGATGCCTTTTGACAGACGCTTGCTCTTCCCCACACCAGAAAGAACACATGAAAATGGCGTAGACACAGCTTTGAGTTCAGAAGAAGTCTACAATCAAGGCAGTCGTCCAATTGCGTCTTCATCATGCAGATTACTGGGCGACAGGGCTATCCCTGCATCACTTCCCTTAGACAACATGATCAGCGCTATCCAAGAACTGATCGACCCGGACTTCGACCCAGTAATCAGAGACATCGACTTGGATGATGATATATGTCAGTTTTTGAAACCCATGCCATCTCACATCGCACCCGATGATGTTGAATATCTTCGCTCTAAAAACGCTCTTACTGTACCGGAGCCTTCGTTGCTGAATGAACTGTTGAGAGCTTATTTTCAATGGAGCTACAACTTCATGCCAGTCTTGGACATACAAGACTTCTTGCCGGCTATTGTGAACAACGATCCGGATGCGAACATCAGTCTCTTTTTGCTTCAAGCAGTCATGTTTGCTGGATCGGCTTTTGCCGATATGAATCATCTTAGAGCTGGGGGCTTCCATACTCGAAGGGAGGCTCGAAAAGAGTTTTTCACGCGTGCAAGGGTTAGTATCAGACAGGAAGAAAACATATGTTATAAAGAGTCGCAAAGAAACTAACAATAATGACTAGCTCTTGTACCACCTAGAATACGAAGGAGATCCTATCTGTCGGCTTCAGGCATTCTTATTGTTGACATATAACAACGAGCGAGACAACAGCATGCAAAACGATATATGGTTCTGGCTTGGCCTTTGCAACACACAAGCTCAGTCTATTGGACTACATCGTGACCCATCCAACCTGGACATGGATTCTGCCAGAAAACGACTACGGAGACGTCTTTGGTGGTGTCTTTTTGCTCGGGATCGAATGGTCGCTCTCGCGCTTCGGCGACCAACACAGGTCAACGAGGCAATTAGTGATGTTCCGTCGTTACGATTAGCTGATTTGGCCGTTGGGCCGTTGGATCCTACAGTGATTGCAACTATTGGCTGCGAATATATGAGGCATACATCTCATCAAAGACGATTGGCTTTGATGTTCATCGAGAAGGTCAACCTGTGTCGTTGCCTTGGCCACATTCTATTTGCCCAATATTCGCCTGCCAGTCTTTCTACTAACGGGCCGGCCGACAAGACCACCATCACTCTTGTCCCTCGACAAATTTCGGATACAGAATTAGAACGCTGTAGTCAAAAACTAGACACCTGGGTAAGAAACCTCCCAAGAGAAATTGACATCGACGTGCCACTTTCTCGCGGAGGGAGTGACATCGGAGAAAGGATCCATCTGGTACACTCGTCGATGTTACGTATGATATACTACGCAACCTGTTCGGCATTATATCAGCCACGAGCTTTTACTCAGGGAAGAGAACAACAGGCTCCGGCATTGACAGCAAACAACTTGACGGATACGGTTCGACATAGACTACACGCGGCAGCATCAAAAACCACCGATATACTACATCAGATCAATCGTTTAGATCTGGCAAGATTTCTTCCAGCAGCTGGTTTGACTGCCATAAGACCGGCGGCGATAGTCCATTTGGTCAATATCACATCGACGAATCATGTTATAAGGGATAAGAGTACCTGGAGCTTTCGCCAATGTCTTCAATTACTTGGACAACTGAAGGACATATACCCTGCTGCGGAATATGAGGCTGCCTGTATCCATCATGCAGTACAATTACAATATGGCAGAAAAGGTTACTCTTATAGTTTGCGTCAGGACATTCGACTAGGTACAAATAAGGTTGATAGTTTTGACAAGATACCCCAACGGAGTCCGCCACCACGAAGAAATTCCCACCAAACAGCCGGCTTTGTCATATCATCTGACATCCACAATTTAACTTCCGACGCATTACCAACGAGTAAGGACAATATCGAGCATCTTCTCGACCAAGGAACCCCAGGCGTAAGACAAGAAGATTCAATGGACCAGACTCAAGACCTGCCGTTTGATGAATGGCTCATCCAGTATGATAAGGGGCTAGACACTACGAGCTCCCTTCCGTTGAAAATTGATGATTTCATGTCGACCAACAACAAAAGCCAAGATAGCGATGAGAAATCAAACCCAACAATTGAGACGCCACAGAAACCCAGTCTTAATTCTCATCCCCACGAACAGGATAGTCGTCGTTCACCTTCTCCAGCTACGGTTTTGCCTCCGGTTGATGAGCGTTCCTACGCAGATGGAACATCGATAATGCCCGAAGACGTAGACGAAGCTCTAGGCTTATATGAAGACGATGGGTCGACCTGCTAAGTAGGATAGGATTTGTCTCCTTAGCTTCTTTTCGTTCGCATTTATAACTGAGACCTCCGATGAAGAGAAATTCCATTCCCCGTTTTAAGTTTATCTGTGGCCATGCTAAAGCTAAAAGTTTTATGATCGTATATCTAATGACATTTTGATTAGGGTTTCGTAGACAAGGCTTTGAAAGGGCCAGGCACGATGCCAGTTTCATACTTAGTGAACCAAAGAATAGAAGGAAATTGCTGTATACATGTATTCCTAGATAGCCGTCCGAAAGAAAATTACGTTGTCAAGCAGACCACATTGATAACGGACCTAGATGACGCATGAATTTCACTTACAAGACCCCCCCCCCCCCCCCCTCTGGCAGATTTAAATCAGCACTGAGTTGGCGCCATCACATGATAGAAAATGCTCGTTATATATATGGAACATTCACGACGGAACACAGCCACGTTGACTCCGACATCTGGAATTTACCCAAATATATATATAATTTTAGTGTTACCGCCGCCCTGTACCGAGTAATTAATTGTTGCATGGTACTGTCCTACCAACTTTATTCCAAATATTTGCTTCTAATTGTTTTTGTCTCGTTTAGTTAACTGTTCACTTAAAGTTCCCAATCAAGAGAACTGGTTACTAGCGCAGGCGGCTACCGGTACATCCGGCCCCTAGGTAGTTAAGTAGTGCGCAAAACCAGAGGACCAATGATGTGATGATAGCCGAACAATTTGCCCCTAATTAATACCAGTGGCCTGCAAGTTACAGGGAATAACGATCGTCGGAGTCCAGATCGTAAAACAAGCGCGAAGCCTTCAAGCCACGAGGATTGAGTTTGGAGTTCTCCAGTGCCCAGGGCCAATCGTTCATTTGAGAAGAACGCCTAGAAATCTAGAAGTAATGAGTGTTCTGTGCATCATTTGTACTCTGTATTTCTTCAACTGTTCTTCACCCATTAGTTAGTTATTTCAAGGCAATAAAAGTGTGTACTACGTGAGCAGAGTAGGCGGTTACAGAAAGGATAGACCTGCATGAAATACGAAGCCATAACCTTAATCTCTAGGTATCTGATCTCTTTACCGAGTAGCCATTCTGCGATACAATCTGTGCTCTCATCAGATGAAGAGGTCAAGATGTATTCAAATGCGAGTCATGACGACTCTCATTGGCAACTCCGGTTAAGTACCGAATGGCTGCAATTGCAGCTGAAACCAACCTTGAACATGAATGCAGCGCTAAATTATTCAGCCGCACATACTAACTACTTACTACGTACTCTACCGAGTTAGCTTTTACTACTACGCATATTAGCCATGTTTAGCAAGCGCTCTGTTAATCTTGGCAGGATATTACAGAGTATGAATTTCCTCTGATGTCTGGATCATGTACATATTCTCCATTTTCCTACACCCCAATTTCTCGTTGCTTCTCATTTCATCTCCATTGCGCCGGATACCCTAGCCCAGCGTGAAACCCACAAGAAAAAAAAGATGGCCTCAATCAGCACTGATGGCAATTGCGGTTCCAATTCAAACACAAACTCAACGTGCCTAGGCTCTACGTACGGCGACTGCTGCTCCACAAAAGGGTTTTGTGGTAGTACATCAGCCTATTGCGGTCCAGGATGTCAATCAACTTTCGGAAGTTGCAACAGCGGAAACAGTCAGACAATCAGCACGACTGGATCGTGCGGCTCTGCGGGCAGCAATTATACCTGCCTCGGAAGCACATTCGGAGACTGTTGTTCGTCGTTGGGATACTGCGGTGGGAACTTGAGTTATTGCGGAGATGGGTGTCAGAGTGGGTTTGGGCGCTGCGATACAGTCTCCTCTTCTTTGAGTATAACGACAACGGCGGCGAGTACGATTGCGACGAAAACCTCGACGACGACTTCTGCTTCTGCATCCATAACAACGGGTACTACGTCTATAGATGGGAATTGCGGGGGCAATTCCGACGTTTTTGCGACCTGCCTAGGCAGTGAATGGGGTAACTGTTGCTCTACTCATGGCTTTTGTGGTGGAAACATCAGCTATTGCAGCACAGGATGTCAAACGCAATACGGAAACTGCGGTCTTGATGCAATGACAACGAATACAACTTCAAGTTCGGGTTTATCTAGTGGACTTGGAAAGGGTGCTATAGCAGGAATATCTGTAGGGGGAACGATTGGTGGTCTGGCAGTAATCGGGCTTTTGGTGTGGCTTGCATTTTTCAGAATGAAGAGGAGGATGGGATATTCGGTACAGAGCGAGGAGGAGCTCAAGCCTTTCTCTCACTCAAGGTCCTTTGTTTCGTCGCAGGAACTTAATGCTCAAGGCAATGCCAAACATGAAATGGACGGCAGAGAGTTCGCCAGACCAGAACTGGACGCCAGGGTGATTTCAGAGCTTCCAGTTCAACATGATTAGAAATAGGGTGGAATCTTTACCCTGACGAACACAACACCGACGGATCGTTGGATCATTGTTTCAACCTGACTGCAATCTCTTATATTGCATTAGCGCGGCATTTTCTCTTTCGAGATAGACACGAACTTTTGAAGGCCACAGCAATATTCAGACACGCCGAAAGAAAAACTCTTTGGCACATCGTTCGAGACGATCGGATGAATCCCACCTATACAGTCTACCTTTCGGGCTTGTCTATAACACCAAGAAGGCACAACTGGCTCTATAGCCAAACATTATCAACACCACAGAAATACTTATTTTTGTCATTGACTGCCGCTTAATTCCCCCAAGATACCAGAATTTGTTCTTATAGCGATACATCTGATTTTAATGACAATGATAGGGCGAACAATTTTGTTGGCTTTTCTCTTCTTTCAAGAGCGCTCTTTCACAGAGGCAAGACTTCCCAGGAGTAGTTGCGTGCATGTAGGTCTTAGGTGCGAGGAGATGCGGAGTGATGTGATGCATGCAATAGATTTCAACGTCTAATAGCTTCAGCATAATCAGAGTGAGAGGTCAGTAACCAACATGTGGGGATACAAAACTCTACCTTATAAGTTTCCACGCTACATTATATGCCTATTTCGTCTAGTTATATCTTTATGTACTTTATATTTCTACAGTCACTTACTGGCTGCGCGCAATAATATTATTGTTGTTATTAAAGACAATAATAATGATTATGGTGGTTTGCACGCTCAGCATGATTTCCTAAAGGGGTTTCACTGTATACTGTCAGTACATTACTGATGATGTGATCTCAGATAAATGGAAGCTCAACTCAGTCTTCTTATTATTCTTGCTCATTCCTTGCCGTCTTATATTTAAATGCTAGTAGTAATTATTATGCATGTACTGTTGAAGCTGTCTTTCTTAAGTATTCCTTGTCCTATTCTCAGCAGGTGAAGCGGTGTGGTATGGGAAGTATAAGGTTACTTTGGTGGTTTATCGGGGTCAAAAATGAAAGGGTGATATCAGTTTGCTATGGGATCTTGCTATTACCAATTCTGCTCTTGTCGCGACTAACGGTCACTTGATGCGCTGGACTACTCTCTTGCGCTTGCAGTGTCCGCCTTGTCACCTCACATTTTTCCTGTGAATTGCTAAAGCTCCGTCTTTCATGCTCTGCGCTTGGAATCTATCTTACATAACTAGGTTTCTATGTTCAGTCGATTTCTTCACGATAAATTCCCAAGATCTTCGACGACAGCGCGTTATAAAGATGGTTGGCAGCAGAAAAGAGGTCAGGTCATACATCAAGCTTGGCTATTTCGAGTTCATTCGTTCATAGGAAAACCGTAACTGGTTACATCCCTGAAGCCTCCCTGCACGGATCTCCAAATTCTTGCATACTCAACCTTAATGCGTTTTGCAAGTCCTCATCCTCCTGATCTTCTATTGTTGTTGCACGGTACTTCCCTTTGTTCCGATGTTGCATTTCCAAGAGACTTTGCTTTTTGATGTACTCTATCACAATCTCTTCTTCCGTTTTCTCTTGTGTCGTTTTCTCTTGTGTCGTTTTCTCTTGTGTCGTTTTCTCTTGTGTCGTTTTCTCCCTCCATTGTCCCTTTTGTTGTGCCTCGAACTCACTTCGGGAGGTGCCCGCGATATGCCCTGGATCATGAGGAGGTCGCTGACGGCCAAGTGACTCACTAGCCACAGCTACCGCCTCTTCCTGCTCGAATTCCTCATCATCCTCGTCAGTGAGACTCAGATCAGAGTGAGATTCGGCTTTGCTGCTCGCACTCGTCTGGCTCCAATTTGCCTTATCTGCCTGGTGATCATGTCGATGGCACTGAAACGTAGACGACACTTCTTGAATCGCCCGCTCCACATCGGCATACTCTTCTGCGTCTCTGCGTGACGTGATTTCAGTCGCTCCCAACGATGTTCCGTACGTCGTATTGGCAGCTCGCAGTGGGGATTGTGGACCACCCACGGCAAGAGTGGTACTTTCGATATCTTCGGGCTGAGCATCCGCACTTGTGGCAGACTGAGCAGACTGAGCAGTATGTCCGCCATTTTGGCGGTCTTCTCTTTCCACCGAATTCACCTCTTGCTGTGCTTCCGGGGCTTCTCTCACCATCTCATCGGGGTTGTCCATTTTCTTCAGAGATTTCTGAATCAGCTTCCACCGAACGATGACGTCTTCCTTTTCTGCATCGGAGCTCCGCAGCCACTCTTCGTACCCTTGAACTACCCTGGACGCGACTATGTAATTCTGCACATTTCTACCGAACAACTTCTGCACCTCTTTGCTGACCCCCTGCATCGTATGACCGAGGATACCAAGGACGGCTGCGCTTGGCTTGGCTATGAATCCTCCAATCCCTTTGCCCACTCCTTTGACAAAGCCACTGGCGCCTTCTTTCTGGGCGCCTTTCCACGGATGAGTGACCATACCAGTAATGCCATCGTACCAGCCAAAGCCAAACTCTCTTCCCACTGCCTTGGCGCCTGACCTTAAGTCGCTGACCCTTTCCTGAGGGCGCACGGTATCGTCTCCCCAAAGCTTAGGAATATTGTGAAATCCTCTCGTGAAATTCACTGAAAGATCCACAGGTGCCTTCACAATCGCCTTTACGAAACGCCCCGCGCCTTTGCTCATATGCACGCCAGTCGGGCGCAGTATGTCAGGGTCTTTGCCGGAGCCAGATTCAATTCGTCTGTGGAACCGACTTCCGCTAGGGTCGTCTTGTTTGGGGTTCAACTGGCCTGGCAATGAACGGGGTATAGATCTTGGTCCGACGTTGGAACTGGGACTTGACCGACCGGAAAGGTTGGAAGGGCTCGGAACATGAGCAAGAGAGTTCTCCGCACTCAAGCTCGTCTCACTTTGTCCTGGCGAAATTGATGGACTTGAGCTTCCCCCTATATGCGAGGCCGCACTTTTACTTGCGATCGTCGACACTGATGCCTGGGGCTGCTGTCGGCTGCGTCCGGCCAGAATCTGCAAAGCTCTCCATGTCTCCGAAGGAACACCGGCTAGACCCATCGTCATGCCGCCAACCGCCCCCAGAAATGCCGTGAAACCTCCGGATATTGGATCCCAGGGACCTTCATCGATGTAATGTTCTTGTGGTCTAAAGAGCTTCAAGTCATGGAGATCCAAAAGTTTTGCATTGGCCAAAGTACAGGCCGCAAAAGGGCTCAACCTAACCTTGGTGCGCTTGATGCGCCAAGCAGCGGATCGAGATGGTGCAAGGCTGCAACGGAGACGGTCAGGCTCGAGAAATTGATGGACCGACTGAGAACCCATGTCGCTGCCTCGCTCCGCTGCGATCTTGTTTGCGAGTTTTTTGGCGCGTTCCAGGCTTTCAGGTTTCAGACAGAAGTTGATGGCATCGACTAGTTTGTCCACTGTGAGTTGTTTGTAAGGGATCGGATCGGGTCCTGCACCTGCTCGCGCGACAGTGGCGCCCCAGAAATGCTGGTCTCCAAAGAAGGGCACGACTAAAGTCGGCCGACCTGCGGCAATGCCTGCCGCCGTGGTTCCTGCGCCACCATGGTGTACGACACAAGAGACATGCCGAAAAACCCAGTCATGTGGCACATTGCCTAGCATAAAGACGCCATCGGGAACATGAAGCTCGTCTGCGCCTAGGCCTCCCCAGCCTTTAGAAAGGAGGACACGCTGGCCAGTCTTCCTTACGGCCTCGAAAATGAGTTCCGTCATCGCACTGGGATCGTCCAAGACGATGCTCCCGAAACCTATGTAGATGGGAAGTGGACCGTCGTCAAGAAAAGCCTGTAAGTCAGCAACAGGGGTATAGTTGGAGGCCAAGTTGAGAAAGGAGAACCCGGAGATGCATATATGAGAGCCCCAGTCTGTCGGTTTGGGTATTAGGGCCGGAGACCAACAGTAGGTGTGAGGTATCTTAAGACGCTGGAGCATCCCGGGCGCCCAGATCGTACTTAAAGGGTCCAAACCGAGACACTTGGCCCGAAATCGGTTGATAATGTCACCTAGGACCTGCCATGAGAGGAGTTCGATCATGGCATAGCTGATGTAGTTAGTAAGTTGAGGGTCGGCATTAGAGGCTTGAATGTTAGCCAGGGGATGAGGGAAGAACTGGGTAGGAGAATACGGCATGGTGAACATGATATGAAGCGGGATACCTAGCTTCTCTGCGCAATGGATATGGGCAAAACTTGGGGGATTGGCGATGATGCAGTCGGCAACAAAGTGTTTTGCAGTAGGCTTTGAGCCAGTGTTGTTCCCAGAGGGCTCGGAAAAACTATCGTCAGTTCCATCATCGGCTTTGTAACATGACCGCCAGCAGCCTTGAATGTACTCGGCAACATCTTTTCTTCGCTCGCCGACGTCTCCGCTTACTACACTGCGAAAGCCCGGCCTCAGGCGGGGATTCTTGACCATGAAGGCCATTAGCCGGGCGGGGTCGCCGCCAATACTAAAGAATTCCAAACCATGCTCCAGAACAAAGTCCTTGAATATGGGATGAGTCGCTAGACGTACGCGATGACCGTAGGTGTCTTTTAAGACTTTTCCCAAGGCAACGAAGGGTTGCACATCTCCGCGAGAGCCCACGACCTGGATGACGACGTTCAAGGGCGGAGGTGGAGGAACACTCTTATCGCCTCCTAGGGAAGGGGGGATGTATGGAGGGAGCGGGATATCATCTTGGACATCTTGGACGTGTTGACGTAAAGCAGGAGTAAAGACTTGGGACAAATGGCGATTAAAGTGACCGATGCGAATGTTGACACGGCCATCATCGGTGAGACAGGCACTGGTGTCCGTTCCATTCTGCTCATCGCGGATTTCGCCATATATCTTGCCGTAAGCAGGAAGAGGAACATCGTCTTCGACCAGCTCTTGATCGGTGAGGTCGATCTGATCAAGGAGTGCATTGTGTGTCGTAGGTCTGGCGAAATTCGTCTGGGTGGCAGCGGCAGTTTGCGCTTGCCCCAGTGTGGATTCTCCCACTACCGTTTCCGGGACAGGTTGACCCATTTCTGAGGGAGGTTGCGCGACCATGGTGTGAATGAGAGAAGGAGAGGCTGAGTTCACCTCATTCAGTCACAGCATCAGTATTATTATTATCTGAGGCGAATGGCTGAGGTAGGCAGGCAGGATTGCATTTGCCTGGCAGTCGAAATTATAATGAATCCTCCAAAAAGATACGTGTGGAAATAACGAACCTGCAGCGTGTAATTTGAACACCGCTAAGCTAGTTTTGACGTGTATTTTGACACCGTGCACGACTTTTGGCCCCGAATGCCTGGGCCCTGGTGTGTGTGAATTGGCCAGTAGGCTGTGAGCAAACCCTTCTGAGATTTATCGCCCTAGACTACTATTGACGAATATCATACTATGCGTTTCGATAACTAAGTGACTGATATTCACCATTACGTACTAGTTATAAATATCGAAGGATGGGGATAAGTATCAAAAACTCAGAGAAAATACTCGTCGTACTACAGTTAGGGGCATTTACGAGTACTATACAGGGAGCTCTATCCACTCTTTCAACCCATGATTATACAAGTCATGGACAAACCCCTCTTACATGATGTGACAAGAGGATTATGCGGTAAAGGGTCCAACAAACGAGTTTTGTTAGCGTCGTATATTAGGCCTATTTACTGAGCTACATACCGACGATCACGGCGGAGTAGTCTGATATTTTAATGTGATGCCTAATGCCCCTTGCCTCACGCTTCACTCGACTTCCAGGCATCAGCGTTTCTGGTGGGTATCATGTATCAAGAATAATAGGTGAAAAACATATATGAAGATGCTCTCTTGGACTGTTGTCCGAGCCATCAGCCGGATTTGTATGTATCATAACTTTCATACCAGTTTCACCATTATTTACCCAAGCTCGTTAGCACTTTCTCTAATTTTTTTTTAACTTTATGTTCCCTCGTGTGATTTACTGAGCTAAGATCTCTCTTTCTTGCTCTACATCGCGTTCCCTACTTCATCACTCGACGTGCCTGTCATCTGCGCCCCAATTTCATCACATATCGCTGCACATCATGGCCGTGAACGTAGCGGTGAATAAAAGGCTCGATTATGCCCTGCGAGCGCTGCAGCTCATCTTCGCCATCATAGTCATGGGATCGGACGGCCACGGTACGCAGAAATAATGCATCCTACCCTGTAGACGTACCTTTGAGTCTGACCCCATTGTCAAGCTATCCGCGAGTTTCACGGCCACACTGTCTACGAACACTTTCAGTTCGGCAACTACTATGATTATGTCGGCGTCCCTGATGCGTGGAGCTTCTTGTTGTTCTGCGCTGTTTGGACACTTCTGATTGTCATCTTCCACCTCATTGCTGGAATCTACTTCGCGGATCGTGCGTTGATTGGCTACATTCGTGTCGGTGTTGAGGCTGTGGCTGTTCTCTCATGGCTGGCTGGTTTCATTGCTGTGGCTATTCAAATTCCGACAGGCACATGTTCGGAAGAAAAGAATTCATGTGCGCTGCTCAAAGCGGCGACAGTCTTCGGGGCGTGTGAATGGCTACTATTCATGTTTACTGCAACCCAGACTTTCAAGCTTGTCTTCAACAGCACTCGCAAGCCGAAGACCTCTCCGACCAGACCGGCTGCAGATGTTTGATATGTGCCACAGACTAGACATCGCCAAAGCCCACGAATGGGCCCCCATAAAAGCCCAACTTTGCATAAAATTTAGGTCTTAGCGTTCATAGACATCGAACTGCAGAGTCATTAGTGTAAAATACCACTATTTACATCCGTTTTGACTGTTACGATCAAAATCATCATAACAGCTATTGAGAGATTCAAGTTATTTGATGAATCTTTTCTGTATTCCATAGTTCTTAAGTCCAGATCCTTTTGAGGATCCCCAAAAAACCATATACAAGTGAGATTTGAATGGTTTTGAATGGTTTATCAATAAGAAAGCTTCGAACCATCAATTATGCGATCCAATTCAAGAAATATATATATTTATATTATGTGTATGCAGTGCAGTATTCATATCAATATATCTATTAATTTATCTATTACTCAATTGTCATTCTAATCATCATCCTAACTGTTATTTCGACTGTCGTTTTGACTGTTGTTCTGCGTGTCATTCTATCATTAGGTGCTATAAGCAGCGCAGAGTACAAGTCTGTGACTATCATAATTTGATGAATTAATTCATTAGTAATAAGCTTTTATGGTGACAGCCACGTCAGGGATATCGGAATATGTCCATGGTAGTTGACGTCAAATTCTCGTGCCAAATGGGCGGTTTTTTTTTGCTTCGGGGGGGGTTTTTTTTTTCAAGTGATTCCAATGCTTTCTGAATCCTTAATTCCTCTTCTTTATATTGCTCGGACGGCATTTTGGTGATGTTTTGCGACTTTTTAATGAGTTGGGGAGATTTCAAAACACAAATTTGCATTTACCGGTAGTTATCTGACGTGCATCCTCACGGTGACTGACGGGTAACCCTAATGATCTACACGCCTTCTTTCTGATCCACCAAAGGTGTGGGGATACGGAAACCCTAACCGACCTCACAAGCTTCTAGAGTCCATTACGTCCGAACAGTTGAGTACAGAAGCGCCAGGCTCACTCAATTTCAGTTTGAAGAAAGATTGCTCTGTCGTCAAGACCTGTGTGGTATATCAGAACATGTTGGAGAGACAGTGGGTGGTCATATGCAGAAATGTACAAGAAATGGAAATAGGGCTATATCAATAAAGTCCGGTCGGCGCTCTGATCATACTTGTGGGCAGCAGCAATTGACATTTACCAGTGTACTATTATGTTTGACTAACACATCATAAACTGATTCTCGATATCCTGCCACTACCACAGAGCTCTAGGCAGACACTTTACTCGTCGGTGCCGTAAATAGCTTAGCTTAGAATCAATAAAAGTCTTTCTCCGTGAGTTGGACTAGATTATTTTTGAGTAAGTAGACCTGAAATTTGGGGGGGGCAGTGATAATGATTCGGATTTCAAAAATTATTTTGAAGTTAGAAGGAACCATCTACGATATGTGAGGATGCGGCAAACTAAGGCACAACATGAAACAGTGGACAACAGGGAGGTAATGGAGGGTCCAGGCATGGGATCTGACGATACTAGCTCTTTTTTTGTGCGTAATTTACCTGTATTGTTGATTGTGGCAACTTTACAAATCATCTCATTTACTCTCATAGCAGTGGCAGAAGGGCTTTATGCGGATCAAGAATGAATCACTCGGTTGTTACAAACACCACCACCACTGCCGAACATGGAAGTGTAAAACAGGAACAGGAAACAGTCAGATCCTTGTCATAGCTTGACGCGGAATCGAATCCGTCGGCGCCGTCTAGCATTTGGCTGACCAACCACAACGTCCCTTAATGGCGTATGTTCCATATAGCACGTTGAAAAGGTTGGCTAGGGAGACTACTCTAAGCTCGATGGATTACCCAGGCAAAAACAACAACCAAAAGCGGTTTGGATGGATTTCTTAGGGTGGTGGCTGCGGTGCAATGTTTCTCACTAAGTTAGTGGCCGTCGGTATTTACCCATCAGTATTGTAATTGTGTCAGCTTTTCCTCATCCGCGGGCGGGATAATCACTTTCCTCATGTGGCATAACTATGGCCTGGCCGTTGCTGAGCGGGATTTATTAGCATTTAGTCAGACTGACTGACACTTGATACGTAGTCGTAATAATACACACATACATGTACTATACGTAGCTCATACATGTAACTTTCGATAAGCCCAGCCGGCCCGCAAGATAAGTTACCCACGGTAGAGTTTATAGTTTATTAATAACTAACCAATGAGATGGCATGCATGTGGGCCGTCCAGGCACGCCCGGTGTGTGGGGTTGAGACATCTGGAACTCTATCTTCGAGACTTCGACCAACCGGTAAAGCCCAAGGAGTCTTAGAAGTAGCCGCCGATACCAGATGAAGTCAACCATATTTGACTCAATGTCCAGCCACAAGTACAATCCTACCAGGGGTCTGGACTGGTTCAATTTCTTTTTCTGCTTCGGAAATACGTACGGAGGTCCGATACATACCGCGTACATAATGTTTATGGTATTGATGCAATACTAGATTTCCTAGTATTAGCGCGACGGCGTGACAGGGCACACGGCACCAAAGACAGAAATGTTTCGGCTGCCGCGAGCAGGGACAGGGTTGTGGTTGTCTGGGCCCTAGACGACTCCGTACTACTAGTATACAGTACTACGTACGTAGTGAGCTTCAAAGAGCTCCCGAGTATGTGCTGTGAAAGGTTTACGTCACTTCAGCATCCATAAGTTACAAGTCATAGTCTAGTGGTTTGTATCACTTGATTGTATGTCCAATTGAGATGCGTATTCTCAGGATGGTCCCCTATGCATATGGTACTGATAGACGAAGACATTGCATGCAATCATTTTTTGCCGATTTTAAATCTGTTCTAATTGGTCGAAAACTAAACGACTAGATGTGCCAGGCATATCATCGCTTATACGACAAGGTGTTTGTTCTTCCTTGGACGCCCACGATACATGCGTAACTTCCGCCCGGCATCAACCCTTGTCCCCACAACAAAAAAAAGCCTAGTGTAAATGCTAGTGAGTGTACACTTCCAACCTACCTAACTGGTTACTCCGGAGTTCCCTCGGATTTCTTTACCTAGTGTAGTGGCTGGTGGATTATGCTTCTCGTGATGTCGTACCGTGCGTGCCATACAGTACGAATACCATGCAATTTTTGCATCTTTTAACTTTACTAACTCTGTCGGAATGGGATATCCCAACTCCTGCGTTTAGTATCATAGCGCTACCAGTGAATAAAATGCCCTGACAACCGGTTAGGTCGCTAATTATATTGAAATTTGTTGGTTACAGCGTAAGAAGACATATAGAATGACTAGCACTTACCCGTTTCGATGCCATCCACTCTCTTGCAGTTTCACTCCAGCATCACCGCCGCTACTACATCCGTGCCTGTACCTACGCACGTATTTCATGTCATCAGCAGACTAACCTTTCTGGCAAAAGCGCTGTCTTCCTAGGCAAGGATAATAAGCGCGAGTCGGGATGGTGCAATACGATTAAGCCCTAGGATCAACCCCACCAGCCATTTGAAGACATTGAATCGTTATCGCCGAGCCCAGGGTCTTCAAACCTTGCGTCTTCGGGAAATAATTCCGATGTCGATGATTTGAGACGACTACATATGCAGATATCCATGTACGATATGGTAAACAATAGTTAGTTAAACGATACGTAATAATAAGTTGACAAAGGCGCACCAATCACACGCTAAATTCCAGGGTTAATTTTTTTTTTCCTCTTCTTCTTCATCATCATCATCATCATCTTCTTCTTCTTCTCCTTCTTCATGCTCTCTTGACGCGTGCCCATGCCCCATTATATTGCTTTTGCTGGATGTTAGTGTGGTCCAAGCGTAGCTACGGAGGTCATCTATTCGTCGCCTCTTGTCCGTCTTTCTGGAACGCGTTGTATGATGGGGAATCCGCAGAGCCATTTACTCTGTATGTAATAGTCTGGCCTGTCGGAATGCAAGCCCCCGGTGATCCTGGATGGGTCTGTGGCTGACCCGCGACTACTGATACGATGCTATCGTACAGTAGTCCTCATAAGTACGAAATCAATACACGTAGGCCGTTGTACCAGCGAATTTTAACCTTAGCATCATCGTATTATTGCTGCACCGAACCTTCCCCGCCGCCCGCCGCCCCCGAAGGAGACTCCATGGCATGGTACGTACCGCCACTAGTAAACTCTAGGTAAATGGCGGACTTGCTAGCGGCACTCCGTGCTACGTTTCTTCTTGAATTGATCCAGACTGCGTACGGAGTAATACATAGCTTCCTCGAAACGAAGTTTCTTTCGCCTAGCTTGAACTTTAGTTCAATTTTATTATTACCTATTTTAGCTTCAGCCGGAATGATACCACCTATCATGGCTTGGTGGCGGTCGAGGTATGTGTAGTATATGTATATCCTGACAGGCAGATTGTGGATACCCACAACTCGCAAGATGCGTGCATGCACTATGTCGAAAGTGCATAGGTCAGTAAATACTAGCTAGCTATCTGTCCATGGCTCAAAAGTGTCGGTCGCATGATCAATACGGCGTATTCGAGCTTGCAATGTTGATATGTACTATTTAAATCGTTCTTGTTGTGGTTAGAAAAAGGCATACTCGAGCGGTAAGGTAAGAAAGCGCCATATCATATCTAGATTGTATGTAGCGTATAGTAAACAATTGGATATTACTTGGGCCTTGAGATATATCTAGCCCCATCGGGACAGATGCAGGAAATGACGACGTACTCGTGGTATGATTATGTATCTGAAGGAAAGACTCCGAAAGTGGCAAAAATAAATTATAGTGTACATGGTGGTATATGGGGGAAGGAAACCCTCAAGGGAGCCGCCTACGGTGGTCTTGTAACGACAAATTGGCATGTCCTAGCACGATCAAAAATTACAGAGACATCATTGGCTCTCGGCGTGGAATACCTACCATGAAGTATGAAGGTCGGCTTGAACTTTGGCTCCGTACGGATGATCCAAGCAGAAACTGTAGGCGACATTTCTTCCTTTACCAGTCCAAATACAAACTTACCCATTCATACATACAAACGCTCAAACCTAATAATGTGGATCATTGCCAAGAAATGGGAAAGTGGAATCATGAATGATCATGCTTGTGGCATTGTGGCATTGTGGGGATATCATTTCAGAAAGAATATCCACTTTGTGACTGATACATGTAACTACACCACCACATCCATCCATCAAACTATGCCCGGTTTCAAAGATTCCTGGTTTTGATGGTAAATGGCACTGCGCTCGCTTGATTGGGGCTTGTCCAATAAGAGTTCTCGCTGCGCTCGTAAATCCCTGAATTATTTAGCTCATTTTTCCCACGTTCCCATCTTTCCCATGTTCCCATGTTCCCCTTATTCCCATTTGCTCATGGAGCACGACACAAGTGGACCAGGTAGAGGCGAAGACGAAGTCATCGCTGGGTGGACTGTAGGTAGAAGGAAGGCACGGACTTTTACTCCATGATCTCCATGAGTCCACCCACGTTACTCTTTGTGGAAGTATATGGGGTAATTTATCGTTGGTGGCGCCAAATTGTGTAGTACGTATTAATCAGACGAGCTTGTCTCGACCGGCCACTTTGACTCTTCTGAGGAACACGATAGTGGAAGCGAACTTAATTGATTAATTGATTTCGTATTAAGCCGCATGCGCGATCCTACCAGGCTCTGTGTCCGAGGTAAGGAAAAATCACGACTTAGAACTCCGGACGGACTCCAGAGTACTATAAGGGTGAGAAGTAAATGGCGCTAGTTTGAAGCTACTACATAATCCCTACCTTCCATTGTTCCAGGACTTTTTAACCCTGACCTGGTGTAGTTAGGTGAATTAATTGATAGATGGTAATTATTGGAATGATAAGTTAAGGTTCGCGCCTCTTACTCTATTACTCTGCAGCAGTAGCACGCAGTAAATCATATCATGATCCACCAACATCATGATCCACCAGCAAGCCCATTGCTTCGTACACCGTGCAGCGGCCAACACTGCGCTAACTTACTAAGCAGTATTCGTCCTGCTCTACTGTTACATGCTCGTATTTATGACAAGATGATACGTATATTCTGTATGGTGTCGTACGCATATAGTGATGACTTATTTTTGGAGAGGGTCTACTACGTCTCTAGCGCGCCTTCACTACTTTTGCCTATCCGGGTATATCACACGAAATTACGTTCACAGCGTAATGCGGCGTATGAAGACGGTAATTGTATGGCGTTGCGTGTATATCATACACAACTCCTTCCGTAGATCCCATCGAGGATACGTGTGGGCTGAGCAAGCCGGTTGAACCCCTTGTGGGAAGTGGCCAGCCAAAAACCAGGCTTGCTTTCTTGTTGCAGCGCCCAACAACAGATAGCGTTGTTTGTTGGTTTAGCTCCAACCTGAATCCATGATAATCGACGGTATCGACATTCGTCTTTACATTACATGATTTACCTAGCGCGATTGGCAATGTGGCAAATTAGTTAGGGGATTCATGATAGGCTGTGAGATGAAATTTAATACAGATCATTACAACATACAACAATATTTGCAGAGTTGGTCCTCAAAGTGCTTCTCATGGTCTTCTCCACCACAAACTATAAAAATGGACTGATTGCCCGTCGACGAGAATGTTATTGCAGGAGAGCAATGACCCGAATTTTATCTTTTAACTTTTCTATTCTTACTAGTACATTCATCGCCTTGACAACATTAACACAATCCGTATTACATTCAATCTACTAGCAGAGTCCCTCTACCTACAACATTCAACCTCCAACACTTCGCATTCCAGGACTACGCCCACAGATCACCGTCATGGAAGCTAAACACTCCTATTCATCTACGCCTTTAACCGAGGATCGAAAACAACAAGACTCCTTCCAGCAGGAGTCGAACTTGTCCCGTTATTCCTCATCACAAAGCTCCCAGACCTACACTAGCGTACCTTCTGGTACTGGAGCTTCAGGACAAAGCGCAACTAGTTTTACGGAAAACATGGAACTACATCATTATCAAGTTGTATTCGCTTATCAGTTAGTTATTGTTATTTTTTTTTCTGTTTTTCTTTTCTTTAAGAGTGATGGAGTGATGCTTGTAAGCTCAAGTGCGGGACATCAGCTAATTTCCTCATTAGGCAAGCCCTATCCGCAGATCAGCAAGACTTCATCCACGCTGGTTCCTGGGACACAATCGAGCCACACTCCGATACCTTCATTATCGAAAACGATTCTATTCTCTCCCCAACCTACCGAAACGGCGCCGCCGTCGAGCCTGCGAGTCGAGCAAATGGTGAAGATACAGAGGGAGGCGAGGCCGTCGGACTCTTCAGAGCCAGTCAACATCGCAAGGTGTAAATGGAACTGGAACAAGCAATATATGTTAGTTATGTATTCAATGCGCTTTCAGTAATTTTTTGGCGCAACGGGTACAACTAGTTAGGGTGTTGATGGTTAAATGCTGCTCGGCATGGGAGACTAACGTCATGGCCACGCGTAGCTTAATTTCGGTGCAAGCATACCATTTTTGGCTACTTTTTGGCTATTTTTCTGTTACAATATGTTGATTTGACATAGAATATACATTTAATCATACAAATTTTGCACTTTTGCTAGCGCCCGTGTGGTAAACTGGACTTCATCGTTTGTCTTCTCATGACCATCCAAGGACTTGGGCTCGGTCGCGATAATCGTTATTGGGCTGTCTGATTCCAGACGGATCAGCAAACGGATACCTAGTGGGGGTCCTAGGCTTACTTACGGAAGCTTACTGGTAAGAGAAGACGAAATGCGTTTCTGATTCCTATTGACTTGAATTGATTGGATCACTACCTGTAACGGTACTACGTAGCTCGTCGAGTACAGAAGCCCAGCGAACACTACCTACTTCAATGGTTTCAAAAAATATACATGGTATGGGCCAACTACCTAGATACAAGTTTCTTGTCATAATTAGAATGAGTCAAGGAGTATAATGTACAATCTCGTTTCATTCATTCGATAATATCTAAACCGTATTAGTTCGCGATGGAGTAATTTCATACACGGGAATGACCGATGAACCCGAAGAAATGATCCGGGCGGCCTAGAACAGGTTTACTATCGCAATGACAGATATATTTTCCATTGGATTGAAGATATTGGTGGATATCCATAAGCAGTGTGGATATATCACACAGAGATTCAGATTCAGGCAGGGTTACACTAGAAGCAAATACCCATGCCAACCCACATAAATCAAGTCTAAGTCCCTATGCCGAGTCGCAAGTGATCTAATTAATCCATATCAATAGTAATCAGTGTTAATTAAAAAACACTCCTCTTCTCTCTTATCCGTATGTACGATGCGGGAAATAGTATTCGACATTTCAAACTGCGCAGGGAGACAAACAACCCACGGGTCACACAATACAGGAGGAAATAGGTATACTACCTAGCATCGCCACGGGCCGCCGTAGGGATTCACGAATCACTCGCGATCCAAACCTACCTATGGTACCAAATTTCAATATGACCTGGTTAATCTTGTTAGCATACGAACTATGCGATAAATGAAGTATAAGAACCCTCTTCCTGTCGACAATAAGATTATCAACTTAAGTTTTTCTCTCTTCTTAAGTACCCAGTCATCTGTTCTTGACTGTATCAATCAAAGTCAACAGAGTTATTTCATACTTCAATCCTCACATTACCTTGAAGCTTCCACGCCTACACTTAAGAACGACACCTACAAGTCACCACCATGGAAGCCATACAGGTCCGCTCATTCATCTCTTTGCCTGAAGGTTCCAAGCAACAAGACTCCCCCAAACAGGAGCCCAGTCACTTCCATCGACCCTCCCCCAAAAGCTCCAGGACCTATACCAACGCACCCACTGGTACTGGACATGGAGCCTCGGGGCAAAGTGTAACTACCCTTACGGAGCATGTGGAACCAAATCACTATCAAGCTATATTTGCCCATCAGTTGGTTATTTTTTTTTCCTCCTTATCTTTCCTTCTTCAAGAATGATATGGTGACGCTCGTAAGTTCAAGTCCGAAACATCAGCTAATTCCTCACATTAGGCAAACCCTATCCGCAGATCAGCAAGACCTGATGCACGCCGGTTCCTGGGCCACGATCGAGCCACGCACCGATCCCTTCGGCATCGAAAACGATCCCATTCTATCCCCAATTCACCGTGCCGGCGCCACCACCGATTCTGCGAGACAGGGAACTGAGACGACCGATTGCAGCGGAAGGGAAAATACCGAGGAAGCCGTGGGAATTCTCAGGGCAAGTCTACACCACAAGGTGTAAGCCGAACCAGCAACATTTATTTGATGTGCTATGAATTATTTTTCATTGGCGCAAAGGATATGTCGCATACCTAAATACCGGTAGGATTTGTACTACTACTTATGATGAATGGACGGATGGCGCTCGGAACAGGATACACAGGAGACTGGAAACAAAAATATGTTACTATGTATGTTACGATCATGGGCAATGTCTGGTAATGTCGTGACAAGCACACCATTTCGGGTTATTTGTTTTTATTTCTATTCGGTTACAGCACGCTCATTTTATCTAGTATACATGGAATCATACAAAAGATTGCTCTTGTGCCGGCGCATATGTGGTAAAAGTGGTCACCCAGGCATCAAGATCAAGGACTTCTGGGTAAATGGCGCTTGTCATGGATAATTTAATTCCACTACAAGCACCCAATTTCGGGCCTTTTTTTTCGCTACAGCATAATAATTTTACTTAGAATATACATTTGAATCATACAAAATTGAACTTGTACCGCCGCACATGTGGTAGGTAAATTGGACTTTATCGTTTGTCCTCCAAAGGACATGGATGGAGTTAGGGCTCGGTCGCGACAACCCTAACACATCCCAGCAGTATAATACAAATCAGGCCTGATTGGGCCATCTGATTCCAGATCAGACTGGCCATATCCCTTCCCTCCATAAGTTATATCAACAACATTAATCACATCCCTCCTCTTATCCCACCCGCGCCAAAGCCTCAGCCTAAGCGGCGACCTCCTAAATCGGCAACGCAGCAGTAGGCAACAACATCTCCTCCCCTTCCGGATCTGCTTTCCGCATCTCCAACCTCCGTCTTATAGGTTGCCCATTCCCAATTCTGAATTTATAATGACTTTGCCGCTTTTGTTGTACTTGCGCTTCTGTTCTGATCTCGAGGTATTCTCTATTCGTAACATCGATTCTGTGATGGAGTTCTGCATCGTTTTCTTCAGTGGTGGCCGCGGTGCGTTTGGTGATCGTTTCGTCGGCGGGGAGGTTGTTGATGTATGCTGATGCTAGGGATATATCGCTTCTCTATAGATCTAGTCAGAACTCTGAATCGGAGGGCATATAATGTGTCGAAAGAGGGACTTACCTCGAGATGATCATATAAATGAGGTCTTGCATCCACCATCCCAGCACCCAAGAGAGCCGCAACGCATAGACTTATTATTTGAAGGAATCGCATTTTGTTTTTTTTTTTTTTTTATCGTGCTAAGGGGAAGGATATCTCAAAACAAGCTTTTTTTTTGTTTCTTACTTTTATTCAAAAGAGAATGCTCAAAAATAAAATAAAATAATCGAATGAATGTATGAAAGAATCGAAAAGGTACATGTACCGTCGAGTCTGTCCTGCAGGTATCGACTTGGCTGGTTTCAATAAAAAAGCTTTGATCGAACAAGGAAGGAAAAAGTTTTGTTCCAAGGCTCGGCGTGCAGGAGGTTTTATATATTTGACTGACACAGATTTCCATTAAATGAAAGTACTGACTACGTAGATAAGGATAAGTTCACGTTTGACGAAGACTTGGCTATGTGCAGAGGCTGAGACGGGGGGTGTATGATTCATGTTTGAGAGTCATTACTTTACCCAGCCCTAGTATGTACGTGCGTACATCGGCAAGAACGGATGTTATTGATTCGTTTTTTTCTCGGGCGTGGAGACTTTACTCGCGGTTATTCGGTGACTACTACTAAGTAACTAATTATATTAAAACTGTTTCATTTCTATGAAGCGTGCGCTGACGAATTTGGGAAACTCCTCCCGTTTGACCATGGTGATGGCCCGTTAGCCCTAATTGACTCCTTGAAATGCGATAGTACACGCAGACGACTACCTGGATCGGTCAAGGCGGGGACATGGAGCGATTCAAGACTGTCTGGTATGTTTGGACTATGTTTTGTAGAAATATGAAGTGTGAAATATTTCTAGGTATGTTCAGATAGACTTAAAGTGGCTTAAGGGACGAGTCTGTCTCACTACGGACCGTTGCCGGTTTCGTGAAACCCCGGGGCTACGGTGGTAGGTAGGGGCCACAGCCGTTTTGATTCCACGGACTGCTCAACTGTGTAGTACTACCAGTAGAGTAACAAGTCCGTCGTCGACAAGAACTGATTCTATTTCTCAATATGCCAATCATATTTTTATACATTTTTATTTTTTCATTAGTTAAAATGCGGGTCGCGACCGGCAGCTAGGTACCTTAATTAGTATACAGGTTCCTAGGTTGTCTAGACCTCAGGAAAGGGGCTTTAGAATATCAAGATTCCATTTGTCGGTACATGCTCTATCAATGCAAAAAAGGAGATGCAAACGAGACTAACAAGAAACCGTGCACATACCCAAGTTTCGATAATGAAACGGCTCCCACAAAACAGGAAAAACAAAA
This sequence comes from Talaromyces marneffei, assembly GCF_009556855.1. Lineage (NCBI taxonomy): Eukaryota > Fungi > Ascomycota > Eurotiomycetes > Eurotiales > Trichocomaceae > Talaromyces > Talaromyces marneffei. The sequence continues at coordinate 740,084 of NC_072353.1, read as the reverse complement.
GAGAACGCCACAAACGCCTTCTGCAAGACATCTCCCTGCTTGATGATATCATATATGCCCATCTAACCACAATCATAATCCTCTTATCATTTGTTGTGTATCAACAAGTTGTGGAACGATGTCCAATGGTCGGAGTCCACATATCTAAACAAAGTCATCAGTACGATTCCTTCGGTTTGATTTAGTAGAGAGGCGGCGAACTTACATATATGTCATACTACTCCTCAAACTGCTCACAATAGACTCTGGATGCCATCGGAACACATACATGACAGCCGCCCAGCTGAGTGCCGCAAACGCCGGCCATGCATTTTCCTGTATCCGTGAACGAGATTCGGGCGTAATAAGTGAGGAGAGCGGGTGCATGTTTGGTTGCACGGAAAGACTAGCGAGGGCGAGAACAACTCGCGCGAAGACGTATATGACGATCTTCCATAAGTCAGAAACCTGCCATGTGAAATACAAAGCTTGAGATGAGTGAACGTACCTGCTGGCTGACACTACCCGAATTCCTGCCAAAGACGACGTAACCACCTAGCAGACCTGCAAAAAAGGTGTCGTAGGGCCCTTCCTTGGGTCCTGTGGGGTTCAAATATTTCATCGCAAACATTGCACTCTTATAAATGACGGCGAATCTGGCAAGGTTGCTGGCATGTTGCCGGGTAGCTTTGAGGACGAGCTTAACTTTTTCGCGGAATCTGTTGACGACCGACAAGTCAGCGCGGAGACTCCCAGCAGGGAGTAGAAGGAGAACTTACGTTCCCGACCGGAAAAGGAATACCATCCTGCATCATGAGATTGTTATTATAAACGTTCCCGATCGGAGAGTTTCGTTGAGGCTTACACCAAGGCATGTGGAAATCGGACTTTGGCGCCGTACACGGCGCCGTTACGGGCGGCTTTGAGAAGAATAAGGAGAGGTTTCAGATTTGGATTGAGTGCGATGGCGTCGAGGGTGTCCTACCATAGAATAAACAATTAGTTCAACTCCAAACAACGATACACACAACGTTTAAACTCACCATGATGGAATCCATGATCACAGGATGTTCTCGGCTGGCAGAAACAAATCCTGGCCCGTTGAAGCAAGTATGTACCGAGAACTCTCAAGCGATTCTAGTCCAGAGAACCAGGACTGTCGTAAAGCTTCAGAATGTTGAAGCAAATCTGTGATATCATTGAAGGTTGTTTATGGACAGGAATTCAGTGGTATTAGTCTGCTCGGATGAAGCTGGGGGTCGCATCCCGCTCGACATGACAGAAGAGTTTCTGGGGAACCCGAGGCCTCGGCATGTGAATGTCCGCACCGCAAGGGACTGCCGGTACGACGTCACTGATCACATGACCTAGATTTCTGCCTGTATACTCAGGCACCAGATTTAATATATCAATCTCGTATAACTAAATAACTACCACTCTGTGCAAGACACTAAGCTCAACTCACTAGTAATGAAAATTCCCTCCTCTCCGGATTTTCTCTCACCAACCCTCATGCAGGGTTACTAAATCAAACAGTTTTGCGTCGTGTCCCTGCGCAAGATTCTCCAAATCAGATAATTCCACGAGCTTATTTATCAAGTCCATGGCCTGGTTCATATCAACAGGAGCACTAACGAGTTCACGACTAGTTTTAGGTCTTTTTTTTGGAGCCAGATAAATAAATAGCATAGAAGGCGGGGACGCCAACTTACTTCCATATATGAGCGGTAGGGAAGGGTCCGACTAATATATTGGCCTTATGATTCAATGTTTGATGTACCGTAGGCACCAATGCATTTTTTCTATGCGCCAGGTGGACAATATATAGAGTAAATTATTATAAACTCGTCAAACAACATAGATGTGTACACAACCCAACCAACGCCATACAAAAGGTAAAACAATCAAGCAGCAACCATTTTGAACCGATCATGCCAATCTGGGCTTTTTCGAACGGCTTTTCTTATCTTCATCGACATCCATCATATCCACATCGGAAGCAGCCTCCTCATCCACAAACGTAATCTCCTCACTCACATCTGATCCATAATTCGATGCCTCGTCATCTTCTCCCTCATCCTCGGAATCCGTATCCACACCAGCCCTCCTCTTAAGACCCTTCATCTTACGCGTCTGCAAGTTCGACAGATCTTGCTTACCGAGATGCACACGACCGACCTTATCACCGATAGCGTCCATGGTAATATTCTTCTTGGTTCGGCCTTCTTCGTTAGGTCTCTTGCCCTGTTTCATAGCTTCCTTCATAACATCGGGGTCTGCGTCGCGGACACGGCCAATTCTGAAATCAAATTTGGGGCCTACTTCATCGAGCTCGACGCGGGGTAGTTTGTGGCCGCTGCGTCTCGTACGGATCTTGTACCATCGTAAATGGATTACAGGCATCAAACCGGCTTCGGCAGGTTCTTCGGCGCCAACCATCATAATGTATTGCAGACCCTCAACATCAATTTTGTCGGTTTCTTCACCCTTGAACATATCCAACAGCACGCTCTTGACCATGGCGTAAGTGTTGGATGTAGCATCCTCCCATATACTACCCGCAAACAGAATCATAGGCTTAATTCCAACCTCAATCTCAAGTTTCAACGCACTAGGCGCAGGAATCGCTTCTCCATCCGCAGGCGGTAGGAGCAATAACTCAAACATCTCCAACACTTTTTTATTGTATATCCGCACAAGAGTTAGGCAATTGGGTCGCTTTTTGTTGCTGCTTCCATACACCACGATACCGCATTCATTCTTGTCAGCCAAAAATTCGATGCTCTCTGTACTTTCGAAGGGGTGGACATTGTCGTTCTTCTTGTGGAATAGGACCGAGTTGGGGTTCGTTAAGCCGTGGATTGTCTTGAGTAAAGTGTTGAGTGGGAGAGGACATTTTGTACCATGGAGGAGGAGGGTACGTTTGGGGGGTTCGATGAGTTGGGGTTCCTTTTTCTTGAGAAGGCGCGCCGTGCGCGGATTTTTGGGCTTTCTGTTTTGTTGCAATGTTTTGTTAGTATGATTGATTTTTGTTGCTTCATGGTTTTCCGAAGCATCGAGGAGAAATTCGACGCACAAATGGGACAACCATGCAACGATTTTCCGAGATGTAGATGGGAATTGGCTTACACTTCACGAAGCATCTTGAAAGCAGATATTTAATTTCTCACTTTCAAACCGATACTGTTGTCTATTGACAAGGTGGGTTACCTCCGAAGCTAGACAAGTCCGAGTGAAGAAAAAAGTTCAGGATAATTTTTCTTGGCGCTTACCGTATCTTATCGATAGCTTATCGTGACAGATAAGCTTCGCCATTGTCGCGTGGATTGAGCCTGTTACCATACCAAGGATGAAATACAAACGAGGCTCGATTTTAGTTTCTTTCTTACTATCTTGGTGCTGAAGGAGTGGACTCAGTAGACTCTAGCTTAACATTTAGGGTCTCTACTAAAGCATCGGAGTTCGAGTACGCACTGCCGGATCGTTGTTGCTACATAGGCGTACGCCGTACGGGTAGGGCTAAACCCGCAACGAACTGACTACGAGTTCATACTACGTAGTAGACGAGTTTTCCTTATATTTAATTAACCTGTGATTATTGTATCCTTCATGTGCTAACTACTAGAAATTGCTATGCTCAAATGAGGATGTACTTCGAAGTGAACTACATTATTAAGACTAGCTAGATCCTGCCAAGACCATCTGACACACCAACAGTTTCGCCTCGTCGGTCCCGAAACAGGAACATCCCGATTACCCCCTAATGGCAGTATAACACTACATCAGACAGACTCCGCTGCAGGGTATACGTATAGCACTACTGATTTAAAAACTAACTATTAGGGAGGCGCCACACACGGTAATGGTCCAAAGTGCGACGTTTTTGAGACCGTTCGAACCGATAGTTCCTCCTTACAGGTAGGAACTAAGTAATAACCTGTCAGAATATGGTCATTTTTCTCTAAATGTTCAAATAGAATACGCGTTCAACCCGAAACAGATGATAGATGGACCCTTTTGTTTGAGATGGAAGCATTAGATGAACATGCCACCTTTTTATTTAATCAACAGGAGAGCGCTATTAGTTAATTCCACCTTCTTCTGCTTCTCTGACTAATTGATTCCTTTACTTTCTTTGCTGTCTTTCGTTCATTTCTTTCAATTCTTATTGCACTGGGTGCAACTGTTTCTAATCTCACGTCATTCCTTTTTTTTTTCCTAGCACGCTCGGTGGAAATCAGATCACAGCTTGCTGAGCAGGCAGTATCGGTCACTGCCAGAGCAATTGTCCGAGTACGAAAAGAAGTCGGAAGGGGATAATCAATATGCGTCGAGCGATTCTGTTCTGTCTTCTCGCATTTTTGTTCGAGTTCAACGTAAGTTATAGTCAATGATTGTGTTTGCACTGCAGAGGTTAACAGAGATCAAGGATGTTGCCCTCGCTCGTCGACATCCATTCAACGGAATCAACGTGCTTAACATAGATGCCGACGGGACACGCGGAGACAATCATAAGGATGGGAAGGGCAATGGCAACCGGAAGGGCGGTAGTACCCGGGTATCGCGTTCAGCAAGCGCCGTGAGAACTGCGAGTGCTGCGGACGTTGGCAGTATAACGAGTGTAGCGATCGCAGCAGGTATTGGCAGTAGACCGGGGGTATCAAGTTCCGCAAGCGCCGTGAGCGTTGCGATCGCATCGAGTGTTGGCAGTACACCGGGCGTATCGAGTTCAGCAAGCGCCGTCAGAACTGCGAGTGCTGCGGACATTGGCAGAGTAACAAGTGTAGCAATCGCAGCGAGTATTGGCCGTACATCGAGTGTGTCGAGTTCAGCGAGCGCCGTGAGTGTTACTATCGCAGCGAGTGTTGGTAGTACACAGGGTGTATCGGGTTCAGCAAGCGCAGTGAGCGTTGCGGGTGCTGCGAGTGCTGCGACCAGGTATGTCCATCTAGACTAGAAACTCATATTGTGACGACTCTAATACAGCTCTAGCCGAACCGTCGGTATTATCGTGCCTTTGAATCCGGCAACTGCATCAACCTCCACAACAGCCGCAGTACAAAGCACGGCTCTTTCATCAGAAGCCGTCCAGCAACCGTCTTCTGTGGCGGGTAAGTATCAGCATCTGGATTGTTATATAAACTCGCGCTAATTGAGACCAGTCACAAGCACCGCAACTATTGCACAGGCAACACAGACGATAGTTGTGACGGCCAGCAATGGAGCTGCCACGATTACCGATGGGGGTGCGACAATCATCATCTCTCAAGTAGGCGGTCAACAAGGAGCAACAGACACAACCACTACGGCCGCTCCCTCAGCTACTGTGTCTGTCGTTATTGTATCGTCTCCAAGTACCGTTGTTGTCACGGCCGACTTGACCACTGCCAGTGCTCCGGCAACTGCCTCCACATCAACTACGGCACCTGAAATAAGCATTCCAGGAATTGGAACTAACTCGGTTGTAACCCCGCTGGCCGGAGAAACAAGCCCAACTGTTCCAGCTGCTACAGGTGTCCAAGCCACCTCTTTCGTCACGTCTGCAATTGCAAGTGCTGCAACCAACGCTGCAGCTGCTGTCGCGGCCAATGGTCAGGATGCCTGCCAATGTGCTTGTGCATGCCCGGCGAATTTCATGTTACAGGCGCCCGCAAAATCATCAACAACTCCGCAAGCGATCCCGTCAACTTCAACGTCGTCAACGTCGTCAACATCGTCCCCCACCTCCAGTCAAAGCTCAACCACTACAACGACAGCAACAGCTATTGATGGTCAGGCAGGTGCATCAACACCAACAATAGCAATCATAGACACGTCGGCTATAACGACATCAGCTACTTCAATTGACACCTCAACCACGAGCGTGCCTCTTTTGGCGTCCGGAACATCAGTCGTGCAACCGGTATTGCCTGCTTCTGCAAGCTCGACCTCCAGTATAAAATCAAGCCCGACTTCAATCACTGTAACAGAAACTACAGCACCGATTCAGCCTACCAATGTGAATATCAATACTGTTGCGCTCCATTCTGCATTGACGATAAAGATCGGTGGATAAGTATGAAGATTTTTGCGAATAGAGGACCTTTGTATCGAAGGAGTTTTGGTCTGGAGAATTACCCACTGTGTTGACTTGCAGAAATAAACCTTAGCTAGAACAATAATATTATCCCGCTAAACAATGTATCTCCGCAGTGCACATAGCAAAGCAGTCATTGTTCTCCAAGGCATATTCCCCGGAATCTTTTGACTTCCGTAGTTACGGCTCTGCTTGATGTGGCCCTCAAGACTGGACATGGGCCTCGAGACGTGCCTTTTTGGCTCTACGCTTCATTTCCCGCTTGGAAAGAGGCTTTTCAATTTCTTGAGCAGAGTCCACGGAAGCTTTCCGTTTCAAATTTTCTCCATTCTTATCCAGAATAGTGACAGTTTGTTCGACCTTTTTCTTTGATGCATCGTCGACTTTCTTCGGTGCCTCCTTTTCACCACCATCGACCACGTCGATAACGCCTCGCCAACTTGTCCTTTTGAGACTCGACAAGGCCACAACTTTCCGAGCTTCCTCACAGATAGCTTCTTTGCCTCGCTCATGAGATAATCCCCAAACACATGCGAGATTGACCACATCCATTGGTGCGCGGATGGCCAATGCTCGCTTCGCCTCACTCGATATGATGATGCCTCGACCCCTTGTGGCTCTGATAAGACTCATGGCATTGCCGATGAGATTTCTGCGTGCTTCCAACCCACTTCCAGTAATTCCAGGACTGTAACATATTTCAAACCGTACCCCTCTCGAGATCGCGGACGAGACAGTCTTGAATTTGAAGTGAAAAGGAAGGCGGACAGACAGATCTAAAGAGATCAAGTCGCAGTCAAGATTTGTGCAAGCATTTAACAAGCTCTTTTCATTCATAGGTCGTACGGCAACGATCGAGAATAATGGTATCAGATTTGCCATGCGGTAACTCTGGGATGGATCGGACAGGACGAGGTTGAGGCGCGTCAACAGCGTGAGGGACTTTGGAGCATTAGATGGAAGTTGAGGAGCTGCCAAATTCGGGGGTAATTTGCCTGACATCGTTTGGGACAGTGCTACTGTTGTATACCCAACTGAACAAGTCTAGATTAGCGGCTGATTCACTCTAGGACGAAGCATCGTCGTTTACCTTCGGCAAGAAAGTTGAGGGTATTAGTCAATTGAGCATCATCGGCTGAATATGGAACGTTGAGGTCATAGAACATCTTGAAACTGCCCTGTAAGAAGCATCTACTGCAACTTCAGCTTCTGAATACTCGAAAGAAACAATAAACAAAAAAAAAATATCAGTCGCACGAGAAGAAGAAGAGAAATGTTCATCTCGTTTAGGCTGGCAGCTTCCTAAAAAATATTAACTGGTGCACTCACCGCCTTCGCTCCGAGCCAATAATATCAGCTCCCTGCTATCGACACCAGACGAGCAACCGGAACCTTTGAGCGAGATAAAAATGTCATGGCCAGCCATCCCATAAAAACCCACATCTCTCCATTCAATTTGCGAACCATCCTGCGGCTCTGTTACGTTGTATTTGTTGTCGATCGCTAATATTTTTTGATTTTGCCTCCTTTCTTTTACTAATAGCTGCCCCGTCTGCAACGCATACGTGAGTTTCGTCTCTTATCTGGCCGCCTGTTGATTCGTCTACCCCGCTTTCGACATTTCCATCAGAAAGCCCAACTGTGGGCACGACCTTTCTTCAACACCACAAGATGGCGCGAGTCTATGCAGATGTCAACACGCATATGCCCCGCTCCTATTGGGATTATGATAGTGTGAACATATCATGGGGTGCATTGGAGAATTACGAGGTTGTTCGCAAGATTGGTGAGTGGTGGAGGCTCTGGATTGTGATTGATGCACCAGAGGCTAACTTGGACATTTCGCAGGCCGAGGAAAGTATTCCGAAGTCTTTGAAGGAATCAATGTGGTCAACTATCAGAAATGTGTGATTAAGGTCTTGAAGCCGGTGAAGAAGAAGAAGATAAAGCGTGAAATCAAGATTCTCCAAAATCTCTCAGGTGGACCGAATGTCGTCGCTCTTCTCGATGTTGTCAGGGATAATCAAAGCAAAACACCCAGTCTTGTCTTCGAATTTGTCAACAATACCGACTTCCGCACTCTCTATCCTCGCTTTGTCGACTATGACGTCCGTTACTACATCTTCGAACTCCTCAAGGCTCTCGACTTTTGTCATAGTAAGGGTATTATGCATCGGGATGTCAAGCCACACAATGTAATGATCGATCATGAGAATCGCAAGGTATGTTTCCATCAGAGATCAAATATTGGTTGTATCCGTACTGATGGACTGTCAGCTGCGTTTGATTGATTGGGGTCTGGCGGAATTCTATCACAAAGGCACAGAATACAACGTACGCGTCGCCTCGCGTTACTTCAAGGGACCCGAGCTCCTTGTCGATTTCCAGGAATACGACTACTCTCTTGATATGTGGTCTCTCGGTGCGATGTTTGCTTCTATGATTTTCCGCAAGGAGCCTTTCTTTCACGGTATCAGCAACGCCGACCAGCTTGTGAAGATCGCCAAAGTACTCGGTACCGAAGAACTCTTTGAATACCTTGACAAATACGACATCGAGTTAGACTCCCAATATGACGACATTCTATCGCGCTATCCCAAGAAGCCATGGCATTCATTTGTCAATGCCGAGAACCAACGATTCGTGAGCAATGAAGCCATCGATTTCCTTGACAAGTTGCTTAAATACGATCATGCGGTATGTTCGGAACCCGATATCGAGCTTCCCTGTGCTATCCAGTAATGTGTGACTAATTCTTTTATAGGAACGTCTTACTGCGCAAGAAGCAATGGCTCATCCATACTTTGCCCCTGTCCGCGCGGGTGCTGCGGGCCAAAACAGTGCTACCGCTCCACAGTCTTAGGTGCTCGAAAGATCAACGAACGCTCTGATTTATACCGAAAGAACAATCAGCATATACTAGCATGCCAAAAATACACGTATTCACAGTTATCTTTTCCCCGTCTCGACTCTTTACCTTTAATGGCATGACCATCAATCCCTCCGATATGAGCTCCCAAGAACCCCCGGACAGACGGTGATAGCTTAGAGATTGGCAATTACTGAGACGCGTTTCATTTTGGTACCTGCTAATGGCAAATAATCTTCGATATATCCAACCTTGAACAAACTATAAGGAGCCATCATACTCCTTTCCATTTCGCTGTCCTGATGGATTTCTATACGAACGGGTGGCTGAGGCGTCTGGGTCCTATTGATTGATGATGTGGTGTTATGGACATTCATGTATCACATCGACCCGGTTGATGTGATGGGTCAATGCAGCATATGTGGCATGGGCTACGATTTTTTCATTTCTCATCTAATGGCGAGATATGATTTTGCATAAGGATTACTGTTACTATACGATTTCTTCTTTCTTTTCTCAAGTTTAAACATAGTTCGTTGGCGTGTTCTTATCGATACCGTATGGGCCACGTGACCTTCTAACGTATTTTGCTTCATTTTTTGATTTGACATCCTCCTCTCGCAAACACTGAGCAACTATCAAGAACCACGCTGTAATAGAGCTTGCGCCGTAAGTCACTCATCCCAACATCACATTCCATTCCATACAATTTATACACATAAGAAATCGTGTGGTACTGTGTTGTCTCCACAATCCCGCGAGCCTACCATTGGCCCCGCAGTCCGGCCAGTTTGACTCACTCACAGAATAAAAAAAAAGGCTCCCCCTCCTCTCCGGCCGAGCTTCCTCACGTTAACCCCGTCGTGCTTGTCGCATATCCCGCAGCGACATTCAAAATACTCATTCGAACTCTTGTGGCGCGGCGAGCGCCTTGGAGAGTTCTGTCTCCTAATCTACGTTCATTCATGGCTACCACACCCGGCTCTGCGAACCCTCGTGAGTGGACCCCTCATCTATGTCTTAACAGTTGGATCAAGATACTAATGTCAATGTTTTGTAGTGGGTGAGCAGACTGCTCCTGTCACCGCTCCTCCTCCTGCCGTCCCTGAAAACGTTACGTCTGAGATCCAGCAAGCCGCCAAAGATGGCCAATCCGAACCGGGCAAGGTGAAGAGCGAGAAGGAATTGGAAAGAGAGCGAAGAAAGGCCGAGAAAGCCAAGAAGTTTGCTGAAAAGCAGGCAAAAGCTGCTGCCGCGAAACCTGCGCAACCCAAGGCCGAGAAGAAAGAGAAGGTTATCGAGAAGACTACCGACGCGTATGATCCGGCAGCAATTGAAGCCGGCCGCTACGAGTGGTGGGAGAAGAAGGGGTTGTTCAAGCCTCACTTTGATGCAAATGGCGAAGTGAAACCCGATGGTGTCTTTTCTATGACTTGCCCTCCTCCCAATGTTACTGGTGCCCTTCATATGGGCCACGCCCTCATGGTGGTAGGTTTCATGAATACATCTCATGTTACTATTGAGGATGCTAAACGAGATTGACATTTATAGGCTCTCCAAGATACGATGACTCGTTACTACCGAATGAAGGGCAAGACAACCGTATGGGTTCCGGGTACAGATCACGCCGGTATTTCGACCCAGAGCGTTGTTGAGAAGATGTTGTGGAAGGAGAAGAAACAAACTCGTCACGACCTCGGCCGACCGGAATTCTTGAAATTGACACAAGACTGGAAAGACAGATATCAAGGATCTATTCTCACTTCGTTGAAGGCAATGGCTGCTTCGCTCGATTGGTCGCGCGAAGCTTTCACGATGAACCCCAACTTCTCCGCGGCTGTTACGGAGACTTTCTGCCGTCTTCATGAAGAAGGAACAATCTACCGTGCCAATCGACTTGTCAACTGGTGTTGTGCTTTGAATACATCTTTGTCCAATTTAGAAGTCCAGAATCAAGACGTTTCTGGCCGAACATTACTTGATGTTCCTGGGTGTAAGATTTCTCTTTTTTGCCAGGTGGGTACGTGACGCTAACTTAACATTAGATGAGAAGAAGGTCGAATTCGGTGTCCTCACACACTTCTGTTACGAGATTGAGGGTACCGGCGAGCGTATTGAGATTGCTACTACCCGACCTGAGACAATGCTTGGTGATACAGGTATTGCTGTACATCCTGATGGTACGTCTTCTTTATCTTGGAAGTAGTAGGAATTTACTTATCTGACGTTCAATCCAGACAAGAGGTATCAGCATATCATCGGCAAGAAAGCTAAGCATCCATTCGTCGACCGTCTCCTTCCTATTGTTGCAGATTCAACTGTTGCCATGGACTTTGGTACTGGTGCCGTCAAGTTGACTCCTGCTCACGACTTTAACGATTATGCTCGCGGAAAACAACATGGTCTTGAGTTTGTGTCAATCGTAAGTCATCCAGGCCTGGTTTGTATGCTGGCTTGATACTAACCTGTGGTAGTTGAACGATGATGGTACTCTTAAGGACAATTGCGGTCCCTTCTCAGGAATGAAGCGATTCGACGCCAGATATGCCGTTATTGAGAAGCTCAAGGAGGCCGGTCTTTACGTCAAGTGGGAGAACAATCCTATGGTTATTCCCCGTTGTGAGAAGAGTAAGGATATCATTGAGCCTGTGCTTAAGCCACAGTGGTGGATGAAGATGGATGACATGGCCAAGGCCGCCATGGAAGCCGTCGAGAAGAAGGAAATCACCATCAGCCCGCTCTCTGCTGAGAAGAACTTTTTCCATTGGATGAGAAACATCCAGGATTGGTGCATTTCTCGTCAGCTTTGGTGGTATGTTACAGCCATTCAAAAATAACAAAGGTCAAGTTAGCTAATCGCGAACTACAGGGGTCACCAAGCACCAGCTTGGCTCGTTCAGATTGAAGGCCAGGTTGCCGATGATGGTGACAGCAACTTGTGGGTGAGCGGCCGTTCTGAAGAAGAGGCCCAAGCCAAGGCTGCCGCCAAGTTCCCCGGCCAGAAATTCACTCTCAAGAGAGACGAAGATGTTCTCGACACATGGTTCTCTTCGGGCCTGTGGCCTTTTGCAACATTGGGCTGGCCCAACACTGAGAGCCATGACTACCAAAAACTTTTCCCCACTAGCACCTTGGAGACCGGTTGGGATATTCTTTTCTTCTGGGTCGCGTATGTCAATATTCTATCGATTTCCGGTTGTGGATATAATAGCTAACGGCCTTATAGGAGAATGATCATGCTCAGTCTTAAGCTGACAGGAAAGGTTCCTTTCAAAGAGGTCTATTGTCATTCCTTGATTCGAGACAGTGAAGGCCGTAAGATGAGCAAGTCCCTGGGTAACGTCATTGATCCTCTTGATGTTCAAAGGGGTATTACTCTGGATGCCCTCCATGAAAAGCTGAAGCAAGGCAACCTTGCTGAAAAGGAAATTGGAGTGGCTACCAAGTACCAGAAGAAGGCTTTCCCCAAAGGTATTCCAGAGTGTGGTGCCGATGCTCTTCGTATGGCTCTTGTCTCTTACACCACTGGCGGTGGTGACATTGCATTCGATGTTAACGTTATCTTCGGATACCGTCGATTCTGGTAAGCGAATAATAGACAATCATGAGGTATCACTATACTGACCAAGTTATAGCAATAAGATCTACCAGGCTACCAAGTTCGTTCTTGGTAAATTGGGATCTGACTTCGTTCCTCTCCCCAAGCCTACCAAGACCGGACGCGAGTCTCTCCCTGAACGTTGGATCTTGCAAAAATTCAACACAGCTGCCAAGGAGATCAACAACGCTATCGAGACTCGAGAGTTCTCTGTCTCTGCATCAACAGCCTACCAGTATATCTACTCACAACTCTGTGATGTCTACATTGAGAATTCCAAGTCTTTGCTGCAGTCTGATGCGCCCGCCGAAGTTCAAGAATCAGCCAAACAGACTCTTTACACCGCCCTTGAAGGAAGTCTTTTGCTGATTCACCCCATCATGCCTTACATCACCGAAGACCTCTGGCAAAGACTCCCCCGCCGTCAAGGAGACAAGACCGAGTCCATCATGGTGGCCCGTTTCCCCGAATACAACGCTGAATTTGATGACGAGGCTGCCGAAAAGGCATACGAACTTGTCCTCGACACTTCCAAAGCCATCCGTTCCATCCTCGCTCAATACGACGTTAAGGAGAAATCCGACCTTATCCTCGCCACTTACAACGAGTCAAGCCACAAGACCATCTCCGACGAAGTCGTTGCCATCAAATCTCTAGGCGGCAAGTACGCTGGCGAAATCACCGTGCTTGGACCCGACAGCAAGTCCCGTCCAGATGGTTGTGTCGTGAGCCCCGTTGGTGCCGATGCTGCCGTCTACCTCAAGGTCTCGAAGCAGGTCGCCCTAGAGCAGGCTGAGAAGGCCAAGGCCAACCTCCAGAAGACGCTTGACCTTGTGTCTAAGATCCAAAAGACCATGAACACCCCTGGATGGAGGGAGAAGGTCAAGATCGAGGTCCAGGAACAAGAAGAGAAGAAGCTGCGGGACGCAGAGGGTGAAGCCGCGCTTATCGAGGAACAGATTCGTGATTTGGAGAAGTTGCGTTTGGATGCTTAAGTCATTCGTTCTGTTTCTTGATAAAGGGAAAGATTAGGCTCAGTCCACAAAAGTAGAGGTTTTCTTTTGTTTGCTATATCGGATATGTTTGTTTGGGTACAGATGTACTATCCGTCTACAACCAGAAATCTTATGTTCATTTAAGTTTCATCACCACTTGAGCAATGAAGGTATCAATAGGGTACCAAACTTAACCTAGTATTTGGATTCTATAAAACGAAGAAGAGAACTGTCAGCGCTTAACAAGGCTTGGTAGCTACGTATTTTGTTCGTTTAGAAGGCTAGGCGAATTTCTCAAGCTACCACTATATTTTGTTATATTGTATCTGAGTCACTTGTAGATCAGTCCCTCGTAGTCACTAAAATTGCAGTGCACAATGCCTAACAGCTTCGGTAGAAATCTGTATATATACCCAACCCATTCTCTGATTGGGGTGTCTTAAATAAAGATGATCAACTAGGTAGGTTTGTTATTACTAGTCGTCGACATTGGTATCCAGAATTATGTCCTATTCCGTCCAAACCTCCTCCAAAACCGTATTCCTGCCCGGCCATTATCCTCAATACCATTGCCCTCATGTCCATCCTCTTCTCCGCTTTCTTCGTCAACTTCAACAGGCGGAACCCACGGGTTTATCCATTTGTGCTGCGGAATCTCCCCTAGTTTTGTGCTTCCGGAACTATGTGATAACATTGATATTCTTCTGTCTAGTAATGTTTCTGCTCCGCTGATGCGAGAGACTGGCTGCTGAACTTCGGGAACTCGGTGTTGTGTTGGTATAGAGCTTACGGCTACCGTTGCGCCGCGAGGAGGCTGTGACCTCGATCTAGGCTTATCGTCATCTTCTGCAGGTTTTGGGCGTTTGTTCACCCGTCTCAGATGAATGGTGGTAGTAGAAGAGTTCTTTGACCGAATCCATACCGGATGGATTTCTTGCGGCTCCTTCACTCTCTTCGGATTCGTCGACCGTTTCGTCTTGGTGGCTGTAGCATTGTTCAATGTCTTCTTCGCGTTCTGTCCTTGTGCCGCTGCCCTCGTATTTGCAAGCTGTCTTGTAGAGCTCCCTTTCTGTCTGTTCGCTTGTCCTCCACTCTTCCCCTGAAGGTCAAATCCTGGACTACTTTTCCGCCGCCCTTGCACCACCGCACCATCTTGTCCCACCGATGAGTATCCCCTTCCACTCAAAGCCAAAGAACTCATACTCTCCAACCTCATCCTGAAGCCTTCTAGTTCTGTCAAAGAGTCCCTCGCCGATCGGTCCGACAGACTCATCAGTTCGCGGATCATATCATTATGATCGACACCATTATTCTTTCTCAACAGAGTCGAGATAATCTTCGTCATTCCCGTGTTGAGGACGAGGAGGATGTGATTCAGTGACGTTTTTGCTCGTTCTACATTTCCGTCAATTATCAGCTCTGATATAGGCAAATAATAATAATATAAAAAAGAAACATATATAGAGGCCTACCATCACCACGTCTATACCCCTCCCCCAACCTTTCCGAATTCGTCTTGAAGATCTTCGCTATCTGTCTCGGGGCACGCTGAAGATGGAGCTGTAATTCCCGTTCCTCGCGTGTTTGTGGCGTAGTCACTGCTGCATCACCAGCCGAAGGGCTTCGTTTATTGAGCTTCTTGGTGCTTGAACGCGTATCGTTCTTGATGCGGTGATAGAGGTGTCGAGTAGATTCGAATGCAGAGAGGAGAGATGTGATTATTGCGGAGAGGTGGGTAGGATGTTCTTTTGGGGTTTTTTTATTTTGCGACATTGTGAGGGGTACCTGGGACGGTGATTGCCATTGAACAGTGTATTGGCATTTGATGAGGAAATGAACGTAGAGTTGCAATGGTATATCAACCACAACACCGAAGTGGTGTGTATGTATACCATACACGAGACTTCAACTTCGAAGGTTTGACGTCTGGACCTGGAAGACCTTTATCAAAACAATAACCATTACTCACTCACCAACACCTCCTTATCGCCTAATAGACTAGGCCAGTGAATGATAAGTTCAATCATATCACATACATCAAAGCCTCAAGGCTCAAGTACCTCTTGCATACCCCACCCGGTCTAGACTAGACCCATCGGTGTCCAATAAGCACGATCAAATTCCAGAAATTTGACTCAGACTAGTGATATCAATGCATAAAAATGGGCAGTTATCGTCGAATAGATGGCGGACAATAAACGCGTTCTAGTTCTTAGTGCGTAGAGAGAATGTCCAATGATGGATGAAGCATGGCCCATTGATAAAATCTACTACCTGCGGATAGTGCACATGCATGTTACACACTCTGTATTAGGTTACTTCAATGTTCTTTTACAACGGATTAGTTAGACTGTCGGTCTTCTGACGAGTCTTCTCGACGTTGCTTGAAGGGCTTCCGTATCACGGGTGCAGAGGTTGCTGTTGCTGTAGTTTGTTGTATCTACAGCTTGTTTGGAGATGTTCGAACACTAAAAAAAAAAGGGAAGTGCATTCAGTACACCAAAGAAAATACTACCTAGGTATCAATGTATCTACAAAATCTTTCAGAGAACAGAATCCCAGCACTATCTATTTGATCCCAAACCCCACGCATAACCTGTCCAACAGATGACATGAATTACAACTCCTCATGCTCAGTCCTAGGCTTCCCACCCCCAAACCCACCCTTCCAATACCTCTCCCCACCACTCATCCCGTCATTCTGACTCTTGCACTGAGGATTCTCCCGATCCTCAACAGTGCCAAACGGCCAGATGGGGATGTAGCACGCCTCATTATACCCGCATTTAGCCTTGCATTCCTTCCACGTCGTCCAGGCCAGATACTCAACCAGCCCTAGGACCCGGGATTTGGCAGTTTCAAACTCGGTGTCATCGAGCACAGCGCGGAGAGTAGAGCATATCGTGTATGAGACGTCGTAAACAACTTGTCCCGCCACACTAGACAAGTTCGCCGAAGAAGGAATGAACTGACTTGCGCAGCGCGCCGATTCAACATCCGCATCTCGCACCCGATCATCAATAAACGCCAGGAAGACACTTGTAATATTCGACTTCAAATCCTGCAACGAACCCACTTCCTTCGCCGCAAGATACGCCAATAGATTCGAGTACTTGAGCACAATCATATCCACAACGCCCTGCCAGTCAAACGACGCCGTCGCCGTCGCAATAGCGTCAAACTCCACTACCAGTCTCGCCAAATCCTCACGAACGGGCTCCAATTCCTTAGACTCGAAATGATTCAACCTCGGCATACCCGTTCCCCCAGTCTGCTCAAACAAATCCAGCTCTTCATAAGTATAAGCCGTCACGAAGTTATCATAATTAACCCCCACCCTATCACCACCAATCCCACCAAACCTTGACGCAATCGACCTGTAAAAATATGTGTTTGTGCCGAACCCCCTACCATCATGACCAGGCTGCCCAATAGGCGTCTCCTCGCGATGCACAGCGCTAATCCGCACAAGCTCCAAATCACGCTCAAAATCGCAGAGAATTATTTCAAACCCTGCCTCGGCACGCAGGATGCCGTCGATGCGATCGTTCCAGTCGTTTTTGGCGATGGAGCAGCCTTGAACGGCGCGTTGTACATCGCCTGGCGGGCCGCTGGGGCCCTTGCCTTTGCCTGGATCTTCTTCTTCTTCTTCCTTTTGTTCTGTGGTTGAGAGGCTGTCGTTCAAAAAGATTCTGTCTCCGGAGTCGAGGGTGCCCATGTCTGTTTTTCCGGCTGAGAGGCCGTCGATGTATAGCAGTCGTAGATCTTTGGCGGCGGTGTAGGTGTGTAGGTAGCCATATTTGTCTGCTTCGTCTTCGTCGTTGCTGCCATCTGCGAGGAAATTTTGAGCCGGGGGTGGCATATCAAATGGAGGATGATCAGCCCCAGGAATGCCCCAGGGAAAGGCACCCGGTGGACCATCTAGCGGACGATCAGGAAGATCCCCAGGAGGCCCAGGCGGCCTACGACCACCACCCGGCGGCCGAGCCCTCGCAAAACTCAACGCATGCTCTGGCTCAAACGCCAACCACTCCGTCCCATTGACTCTATATGCAGAACTGGTCCCATGATAAAACTGCGTTCCTGCGGGCACGCTTGCTAAGAAAAAGGACATGCCGTTGTGGTTCCATGCGGAGCCCCATTGGCGCATTGATGAGTGGAGGGAGTTGAAGATGTGGTTTGCATTGCGGATTTGTCCTTTGGGTAATAATATATGGTTGATGTTTGGGGTTGGGGGGTTGACTGGTGTTGGAGATGAGGAGGCAAAGTTGAGGGTTGAGAGGAGGATTGTTATTGGTAGCCTCATGATGAACCCAGGTCGATCTCTAATTCTTGTGTGCTTGATTTCAATATGTTCAGTCGCTATGGATGAAGAAATGTAACTTAGTTGTGAACATGAGGAGAGGACAAAGCTGGGGATAAGATCAGATCTTCCAGGTTATCATGATACCCTCCCTACGTAGTATGCGTAGTGTAACGGTACAACTTCTGAGCGGGCCGCGTGGCCGGTGGGGCATCACAAATGCGAAACTCCCAATATCATCAGAATTTCTTCTCATCAAGTCAAAGATAATAGAATATAGAATGAATAAATGGACTAGTATTAAATAAGTATCCGCCATGCTATGAAACATGCAACATCATGACTCGTCATTCGTCAAGAAAATTCATCCAACTGACCCATCAGCTAATTATATACACATAACTTGAAAATCAGTGATGCTCATTCCGATAAACATCCTTATACGTATCCCCAACGTCCTTATCAACTTCTTCGGTAAAGACATTGATTTTAGTCGAGGCAAACTTCCTCGCACTAACCCCCTTCTCAAACAACGCATCCAACTCCGCGAACGTGCGGCCAGTGGGTTCTGGAATACGGAAATACGTGTACACAATACACAGGAAACACAAGCCAGCCCAGAAGAAGCCGGCGTAGTTACCCCAATCCCAGGCGGTGGGGTTGAGCATATAAGGGGTCAGGACGCCGGTGATGATGCCAACGATGTTGTACAGGTTTCGGCCCAGGACGACAGTCTTAATCTGTAGGCGGCGGGTGGAGATTTCAGCCACTAGAGAGTAACAGACGGTACCGACGGAGATTTGGTAGAAGAGAGCCCAGATAATCATCATTGACCCTGTGGCGAGTGCACCCTGTGTACGATGGGCCTCGGGGACAAGACCCAAAAATCCCATAACGAACAACATCGAAAACAACCCACATAACCCAAAAAGATAAAGCGTGCGACGACCAACGCCCATTGCCATCAGACCCCAGGCACCAAACACACCAATAATATTAATCCCATACTGTCCCAAGGCAAAAGAATACGAATCCGACGAACTCAGACCAGCCTGCTCCAAGAAGTAAGTTGAATAATTCGAGAACGAATTACCGCTCAGATTCTGAATGGCCCAGACCATGCAGACAATTTCCGTTCGACGGAGGTCGGTGCCCTTGAAACAGTCCCAGTAACTGGAGCCAGAGGTAATTTTTTGCTCGAGGGCGGTGGTGTGCACCATCATGGCGATGGTCTCGTTGGCATCAAAATCGGTTTCTCTGTTAAGACTCGTCAAGCGGAGGAGCGACTTTTTAGCGTCTTCGACGCGACCTTTGCGGACGAGCCACCAGGGTGATTCGGGTGCAAATAGCACACCGATAAATAGAGGCAAAGGCCACATCCATTGCAGGGCGTAGGGGATACGATAAGCCCATTGATCGCTACGGTTCAACATGGCCTTGATCACGCCTACGCCAATGACTTGACCAATACCCCAGCATATGTTGACGTAGCAAGTCAGATAGCTGCGGAGAGACACAGGGCAGACTTCTGATGCATAAGTTACAGTCAATGTCTGGAAGACTCCCCAGGGGATACCGCAGAGAATCTCTGCCGCGAGCAAGGTCTGCACGTTTTGAGCCGTGAAGAAGATGGCAGTGAAAGCAGAGAGCAATACTAAGCAGGTCATGACAGTGAATCTATAACCGAAACGCTCAGAGATATAGCCATTGATAAACAATCCAATAATCTCTCCAACAGCCGCACCGTTGCTCAAACCGGATTGCCACTACCAACTGTCAGCCATTATCCACCCCAAAACCGGTAACTTGAAAAAAAAAGGGGGGGAACGCCCTACCCTAGCAGGAATCTGATACGTTCCATCACTCCCCAACACTCCATACTTTTTATTAAAAGCTGGAAACGCATACAAATTCCCCACAAGACTAATATCATAACCCTCCATAACAATGCACGACGAAATCACTACACTCCAAAACACTGCTTTCGGGTATAGCCTTATGCCTTGGAGTAAGGTCATCTTGTGTTCCTTCTCGGTAGCGGCTTTTGCGTCTGCTATCAGCCGATCCATGGACGTGGGTTTTTCGAGGTTGTCATTTCCGTTGTCGAGGAGGGCGGGTTTGGAGAAGTGATCGACAACTTCTACCTCTTTTTCCTGGTTGGTAGCCATGGTTGCGTGTAATCTAGTAGCTCGTGGCTGATGCGAAATAGAAGAAAAAGGACAGGATGGGGGGACGAAAGAAAGAAGAGAGAGAAAAAGTTCGGGGACGGGAGGCAATTCTTGAGTCTATAAATGCGGGCGACTTTGTTGCAACTTGGGACGGAGAGTGGGGATATCTTCTTGTCAACTTGGCAGTGCTCACGTCCGGAGGCCCGGAGGTCGTGTGTCCGTACAATTAAAAACAATGGACACGAATCAATTAATCAGACTAGAAAACTAGTAAGAGTAATGTAACATTATTGTGTTTGAGCGGGTCGGTCGATCGAGTCGAGTTCATACAGAGATTTCTTTCGCATTCTATGGAGCTTGTCGCAATCAATGCGGAGTGGGGACGGCCGCTGAGCCGATACTTTTCTCTACTCTTTTTGCGGCATTTCTCCTGACTACAGTGTATTTAGTAAGATAATTGGGTGTGGATTATGTTCAATCTATATGCCGGCGTCTATTCCGATGCTGTTTTTAAGAAATAACGAGAGAATCGTGAATCTGTTCGTGACTTTGAAGATGATAAGGAGGAGAGAGCTACGTGCGGGGCCACAACACGGGAGACAAGAAAGATTGAATCACGGTGGGAGAAATAGATAGAACCACCAGACAAGTCAATTGCGTCTTCACCCTCGAGACAAGACTCACAAGAGTCTTGGCACGCACAGAATCTTCGACCAATATCTCGCCGTCCATGCTCATATGACATCCTGCAACTACGACTGCCCAGCCAACAAAAGAGGGGGAACCTCGACATGAAGAGAGGGACAAAAAAAAATCTCGCTTATCTAGCCTGACCATAAACGGCTAGCGCCAATACGATTAATCTCTTCTAATTCTCTCGCCCCTTAGTATCACGTCACATCACGGCCTCAAGAGTCAAGACCATGAGGATATACAAAAACACTCAGATGATCGTAAACACAACCCCGTGGGGTACAATGCACAGCGACCAGGGAAATGCCACAGAAATAAGCATAAACCAGCGAGCCAATCGCAAAACTGATGGCGTGGGAGGTTTGGGCTTGTGCTACGGAATCTGGTTTCCGATAGACGAATCTGATCCCTTACTTTGAAAGAGAGGCAGTCCACTTCCCCGGATTTTCGGACTGTGAATTCCAGGAGACTGAATCTGAATGGTGTAACCGGAAGATCGTATACAATAATAATACTACGTACGTATATAGACGTACCACAGTACATTACGTCTAGGCACATGGAATAATAGAATGGTGGCGAGAATACAGGGTAGATCGCTCTTAAGGACATCCAGAGGCGACATCGGTCGGATCTACTATGTTCCGAGAGGGTCTAACAAACACCACAGTAAATTTGTCTAGCTAACTAACTATCGTACATCATCAATAAATAGCATATAACATAATTATACGAAGGGTATCTTATCAAGAAACAATTCCATCAACACAACAGCACAACAACATCATCACTACGATCCCAAATCAATAACCACCCTCAGATCATTATCCATCCAATCAATCGTCCCCGCCGACAACTGTGCTATCGTCCAATCACCATCATTATCCGCGTTCACTAATCCCTCTGGTAGCCACACCTGGACTTTCCAGTTTGACGTATCGACGTTCCCGTTCTCGTCGCATGTAGATGCCGGCAATTGACCGGACCAGCGGTGAGCAATCAGATTGCAGACGCTGGCGAGATCCGGGCATTGTTCGGCTGTGACGTCGAGGCGCGGGACAACGCGTTTGCTGTCGTGGATGACGTTCAAGCGTAAGGTGATGGGGGAAGTGTCGTGTGGGTTCGGATGTTGGTCTTGAGCTGAGTGTGCGCCGTATGCGGGCTGGTGCATTGCGGACAAGAACGGAGCGTGTTCGGTTGTTTGGGTCTGCTCGGGTTCTCTGCCAGCATTTTCTTGCTTGTGGATGAGACTCTCCTTGATGATCCGATCGAGGTCGCGAGTAACAGAGTTTGCACTATTCACAAGCCAAAAGTTAGTATGTAGTTAGGTATCCATTTGAGGGGGAAACTTACAATTCAGTCCGAGCAGTAGCACTGGCGCTACCACCAATGCGCCAATCCAGCTGAGAAATCTCGGTCGACGTCAAGATTTGATTAATGTGGTAACTTTCACACTGCGGTGCACACTGCGTGGGATTGCCATTATGGATCACTTTCCAGTGACTGTCCACCGCCGCAACAAGTCCCCACCAGTCTTGTTGCTGCAGTCCAGATACTCCCCATAATGTGTCCAGCTGATAGTTTTGATTATACACGTTGTATGCTTGTGAAACTGCGTCCCAGTCCGTTGGATACCCGTCTAGGACAAGCGGCGATAAGTGTATACCCAGTTGTTGATGATTGTCAGAAAAGATATGATGAGGCAAAGGAGGAGGCGGCGGTACATAATGATTCTGCGCATGCTGATGATCTTGTTGATGATCATGTTGCGGAACTGCAGGTGCCTGTTCGGGCTGAGGCCGAGGCTGCTGCGACTCCGTCGGCGTTTGTTCTCCGGACTCCACGTTCTGCATGATTTCTTCCGTCTTTCGTCGCTTACCATCCTCGGGCTGAGTGCTAGCACCACCCTTTCGCGTCTCGATGGCATACTGTCTCTGGCGTTCGTTTGTAACCATGCGCCGAAGCAGTGGAATCACAAGCGATATGATTTTATGTTGATCACGCGGCCAGATATACTGTCTAGGTGGCATTCCTTCATTGACAACATTTTCGCCAAAATACCGCTCACCGTATCCCTCAGTCTCGAGAAAGTCGCGCACACAATTCCATAGTCGCAACTTGACCAACTCGGTGTCGCCCTTTCCGCGCTGACCGACACAGTCTCGTCGATCCGGATGAGCGTCATCCAGCATGTAATTCTTAGCGGCCGCCTGTAGATGGAGGAAGTTTTCAGGCGACAGCTCGAGCGACGCATATAGGCGGGACATTGGCGGTCGCGTATATTTCTTATTACTGGACGGTTGGCGGAACAAGGCTGCTGCCGAATGGACCCCAGCAGCCCGCGCATCCGCCAACTGCGACTGCGATCGTGGCAATTCCCCAAACTCACTTCCATCAAACACTTGTTGTTGCGCCTGCTGTTGGTGCTGCTCATTCTGGTCCGCCATCCCAGTCAACGCCGGATCAAGCGCCTCATCCCCTCGCTTGCGCTTCTTTGAAACTGCGCGCGACAACCCCTGCCCAGTTTGTCCATTAGCTATCGATGCGCGATTCTGTCGTCCCGTATTCGCAGGAGAGCTGAGGGTCCCAAAAGCGCTCTCGTCGAATCCATCGTCCGGTAAATGTAGATCCGTCGAGTAATTTTCGAGATGGTGGTGGCCTGCGGCGGCAGCGGCAGCAGCAGCAGTTGCCCAGTCAGAGTCTGCCTGACCTGCAGCAGCAGTAGCTGCTTGCACCAGACCCGCCAATTGATTCTCGCTTGTAGTGTAGTTGATGTGGTCTATGTGCGGGTTGGCGGCAGTATGGAACTCGGATTGTTGCTGTTGCGGCTGGGACGTCGTATTTGAAGCCATGTTTCAATTGACGGAAGTAGGACGTAAAGAGTGCGACTGCGAGGGAAATGTGAAAGAACGAAGAAAAAAAAGAAATTTGAAGCAAAGTACAAGGCCAACAATTTTTATTACAATTCACTCGATTCGATATCCCAAACTACTCCTCCGCGCGACGCAACGAACGTATCGTCTTCTCGCGACGGTCACGACCGTAGTCAACCGAGGCAAAAATTGCCTTTCATAAAACAAGCTCAACGAACTCGTCTGTGACGAAAACCGACTCGAGTTCGTAGACGGAGTATATTGTTGACGAATCAGGATGGAAGCTGCGCTAACTGGCCGATGCGTATGATGCGATGTTTGTCAGTTTTGGATTGTTTGAAGGTAGAGCAGACAGTGCAAACTCTGCCAACGCGGCAAACTTGTCACGTGATGTGAATATATTGCTGCCTCGTGAATCTGGCACCAACTGTGGATGCTCTGGATGCATGCTTCCATCCATTCCACTTACTTCGTAGAGTCCGTCCTCGGTACAGTACTATCTCTACGCTTCATTCCTGTGGATTGAAGATTTACATATGACTCGACAGACTGTCTGTCTCTTAACCTTGGAGGTCTAGTATATTGCGTAAACTTGATTTTTTCCAGATAGCCTCTGCACAAGCAGCTTTCATGGATTGAATCTTCCATTAGAACTTCAACCTGTTTGTTAATGACCTATGACTTTCAACTTATTAACCGTAAGACCGAGTCAATCTGCAACTGCAGGGCCGGACATATGTGGGTGTCCACTGCACAGTCCGGACCCATGAGACTATGACAGCTCGTGCTACTAGTGGACGTTGAATCGATCGTGATGCGGATGCCCCCGTCGTGCTTTGGTGTTGCTTCCTTAGCACTAACTAGATATTAAGTTACCGGCGGAGCTAAGCCTTTATCTCCCCCAGCTCGTATACAGTGAGTCAAGCACTGAACTAGCTGGACTTACCGGAGTTAAGTGCTATATCACAATGAGAATACCTGAACAGTATGACTGCCACCCTTGATGCGTCAAGAAGCCGCCGTGAAGGCGAACGAAGTATATAATGCCCTCGAAATCAGTCAATTCTCCTTCAATCCCTAAGATTACAGTTCTATACCATCTTCAAAGAGATATCCTTGAATTAACTCAAAATTCCCTCACCAATAACCCGCAATGGCAACTCATAGAGCTCTTGTTCTTCGCTCTCGCGACAAACCGCTGTCTTTAGAGACTGTGCCTCGTCCCACAGCTAAAGCAGGCCAGGCGGTCGTCCGTATCCTCGGCGCAGACGTCGCACCTTATATGGCTGAGGTCCTCGATGGCTCTCGACAGTACCCCCTCTCTCTTCCAATGATACCCGGCAACTCCTCCATAGGAAGGGTAGTCGAGGTTGGACCCGACGCCGTCAAACTCACGCCCGGCCAACTCGTCTTCTGCAACATTACCATTCTCGCTCGCGATGACCCGAATGTTTCAATTTTGTTTGGTTTGCATGGAGGCGGCTATCCCGCGGCGCAGAAGCTGATGGACGGAGAGTGGAGGGATGCAACTTATGCCGAATACGTCAAATTCCCGCTTGAGAATCTCTATCCGCTGAATGAAGATGTCTTATTCAATAAATTGGGTTACACAATGTCAGATTTGTGTCTGATGCCGGTGTGCCTAGTACCCTTTGGCGGATTGTCGGAAGTCGATGTGAAGCCTGGAGAGGTTGTAATCGTGGCACCAGCTACGGGACGATACGGCGGTGCCGCTGTAGCGGTAGCTCTTGCCATGGGTGCAACGGTGGTAGCAGCGGGCCGAAATAAGGATGCACTGGCAGCGTTGGAAAGCATTCATGCATCTACCGGTCGTCTACGGACAGTCGCCCTCACAGAAGATCCTTCCAGCAACGCAGAAGCATTCAAAACCGCCGCTGGCAAACCAGACGGAGCGGACGTATACATTGACTTTTCACCACCCGCAATGAAGGGCAGCTCACTCCTTGTCGCAGCCGTGAAGGCCCTGCGGCCGTTTGGAAGACTTGTCATTATGGGTGGACATTTGGGAGAGATCAGTGTGTCTTATCTAGATATCATGTTGAAGAGTATCCGCATCCAAGGCCGGTTTATGTACTCGCGACAACATGTGCTGCAACTTATTCAAATGACGGAGTCGGGAGTACTTAAATTCGGGAGCAAACTTGGAATCAATGAGACTCAGGAGTATGGTCTGGAATCGATCGGTGATGCGCTTCAGGCTGCAGCGAATTTGTCTGGTTTTGGAAACCATGTCGTGTTGAAACCATGATGTACAGGTATTCAGTTTCTCCAAAAGCCTTTGCTTATTTATGATTTGATGTGTCGAAAATCGCAGCATTTGTCGGTATTTTCATGGGGTTTTCAGTAAGAATTAGAAGGTTATTGTTCTACGTAATCTGACAAAATTGTAAACTCTCTCGCTGCCTTGATATATAACTCTAGGGTTCACTCTCGAAACCTCTACTTACAATGACATTAGACTAAGAAACAATTCCTACATGTAACACCTCGAATATATCCACCCTTGTCTAAGGACACAGCATAGCAGTTGTTACAGGAGTTGTTTCTACTCAATGGGCTTTAGAAATAGAGGCGGAGCCACCTGGACGGGATTAAGCTATTAAGCCGTGATGTCTAATGGACCAAAATTAAGTCTTTGGTTTTATGTATATATATATATATATATATGTTAATGTTATTGATAGTTTTATCTAGCCGCCTGGGATTTTTATCGAATGCGGAGAATACAAGACAACTCATGTGGGATCTCGTTGTGATCAACCTCCCATAAGTTATATATTTAATCGAAGTCTCCCTTCTGTGGCATTATTCATGGTGAGATATATGAACATTCAATGTTATTGACCACATGGTATGATATGAGCCTGTCATCAGTATTCACCCAAATAATACGCATAAAAATATGATTGGAATTCTCATTCAAGTTCCATATTCATAAAATTAGTAGGTTCCAAACAATTTGGCTCAGGGCTTAGGGCTTGGGCCCCCAAAGCCCTAAACTTCTTCAGACCCCGTGTTCAGAAGTCCATTCAAGCTCCACGATGAGGAATTGGGTGTGCTCTTCCTTCTCATATTGTAATCTATTTTAAACCAAATAATTCAGAGACGAGGGGCGTTCTAATGTTTTGGTAATTCTATTATTGAACAGGTACTGCTATCAGGATAGATTGGAGTGTTAAAGAATATTATATTATATATACGTCTCATTTCACAGGCATACAAACATAACTACGTACAGTCAGGGATTAATAATAGTAATAAATAGCTATAAAACATGAAAACTGTCTGCCATGTCTATCCATCAGACAGGTCACGAAATCTGAGACTTGCGCCAAAAGACAGGTCGTATATATACGGCATTTTGCTTCTTCTGAGATGTTCATGTAACTGATCAACGTTATCAACCAAGTCAAACCAGTCTGATGATTCCCAGGTATCCATCCAGAAAGGAACTCCTTATATTACATTCTTTGTCAACGTATAATGTCGATTCCAAAGATTAGATTTTTTGTATAGTCAAAAACACATGCCGCGCACGGCGAGGTCGTTTCTTGCAATCTGCTCGTTTCCTCTCTTTCCCGTACCTTCAAGGTGGTGGGAGTTGCAGGTTTGCTATATTGCATATTAGTGATGCTTCAAGCCGACTTTTTCGCTGTTGTTCCTGGGTTCGCCAAAGTTGCGGTAAACATGGTCCTTTGCACCGGATTTGTCTTTCTTGATTGTCAAACAGTTGATGTTGAGGAAAGTGGTGATTCGGTTAATCACCAAAAATGCCCAGTGCATGTAGATCACAAACGCGTAGACGAGGTAGAAACGGAGATACCAAAGCTCAAACCCGGCACTAACAGCTGGAAATCCTAGATAAGGCAAGTTCGCGAGGATGGCACCGCCAATCAACGGAACTAACATCGACGTCCAGTAGGGGAAGGGTTGTCGGATCAGATGAGCTAGGATGATTTTGGTGGTCATGCGGCCGAAGACAAAGGACATGACAATGCAAAAAAGGACCAAATGATTATTGGCCAGTAGGGTTGAGTAAGGGGACCACAGCCATCCCAGCACTGAAACTGTAAAGATCACAATCGATGTCCATTCCATGAACACCGGCAATACTGGTAGACCCTGGCGACGGCGGGCCCGAACAACGTTGTAGACACATGCTGGCAAGTGCGCGATCATGAACGATCCAAACACAATGGCCACCCAGTAGTCCAAGAATGAATGGGTTCCAAATAGCTCCTCGTGTCCAAAGACATCCGCAACTTGGCCACGCCAGATTTGAGGACCGTAAATTCCGGAAAGGATCATGATTATAATTGCAATAATTAATCCTTCGGTAGGCCCGTTGAAGTATCCGAGATATAGTGTATGCGTATGGTATGTCTCCCATGTCGAGAAAAACATTGGCAAGCAAGGAATCAGAGCTGTGAAGGCACCGATTTGTGTAGATCCCAGACCCATTGCAGCGGTGTGAAGTACGCTGGCAAGGGTGCAGTTCAGCGAGTCGATTCCATGGTCAAACAATTCTCCCAGTCCACTCGATGTGCCTGTACGACGGGCTTGCTTCCCGTCGATATTGTCAAATGTCGAATACATCCATACTCCAAGCGCGAAACTGTAGTATACCCAGGTGGGCCCCGGTCCAACCAGATCAGGCACGAAGATTGTGACAAAAGCAACGTTGATAATGATGAAAAAGAACCCTAGCAGGGTGACCATGTTAGGTGCGATGGATAACGGTAAGAGCTCGACAGCGGCATTCCACTGATTTCGGTAGGGTTTGGTCAGCTTGGTCAGATCTTTATGAGCAGGTGGAAAGGAGACGGACGTACATAATGCCTGAGAATATAATTCGAAATATATGACTTGTCCACGCTAGAATATTTGTAGGTTTTGAGGGGAAGCAAAGCTTCGTCGGAGAGCGAGTCCTGCGCCGCTGTTTTTTTCCGTGGTTAGTCGCGTTCATCAAACTGGGCAAGGAACCTCTGAAACCAAAGACGAACCTTGCGCCATCTTGAATAATCCAGGCATAATAAGCTAGATTTGCTGAAGAGACAACAATTGAAAAAGGCCTACAGTGGAGGTGTGTAAAAAAATGATAGGTCAGAATCAATTCATCGCATTCGGGAGATTGTCTGCGGGAAAAATAAATTGTATACAAGGTGAGAGGGTCCGACAAAGAAGGACCTCCAACAATCCGTCAAAGAAAACGATTGAAAAAAAAATAGCTTGAATATGAAGTGAAGAGTCCTTGAGCAATAAAAAAAAGACTTAAAGGGATGCTCAGGGGTCAGGGTGTGAGGTTGAAGAATTCCATTGTGCCTGGCCTGTTGCTGTTGATGGATCCAATTTCAGGACGGAAAGGGAGCCTAGGCAGGAAGAGGAAGGATGCACCTGAGACCTAAAGCCAAGAATTGGGGACCCTCAGGCCCGGAAACTCGGAACGGAGATTTTCCCGTTACATCACGTGCATTGGCGTGCCTGTGGCTGTCTTGTTTCCTGATTTCTCAGGCAGCAGGACCCAATCGCGGTCGGATAGTGGTCCGTGCGTTCTCTTGCCTGCGATGATGGACGATTTCCTAGTTGGTCTAGCCTGAACTCTGAATTCTGGCAAGCTCCTTCCTGTTCATGATCCTATTCAACACCATAACTGCTACTTATTTAGCAAAGCCAGCTTCAAAGCCACTCTTTCCATCTTCACCCATTGCGTTAATAACTTCTATATGACTGGCAAACCCCGCTAATCAGCAAGTCACTCATCTACCGTCCAGCACTCCCTTAAATCTCGTTCCGGCCGCCATCGTCACGGGCTACGTCGCTCTGCCCACCTACGGCTCTCTGTCTTCAACTACGCGTCGCATTTGGCTCTCAGCATATCCTCATTCGCAGCTCACCGAAAGCATCACGTTTCTGTCACTTGGAGGAGGTGACCGTGGGGGCTTTCTCTGTACATGGACATGAAGGTGGTTTGATTGGGCTTGCGCGCATAGCGCCATAGCAGCAAAAATCGCTTCCCCAGGATGCCAGGCATCGTCGAGACTCCCACGGCTACCAGCGCGGCGCCAGCCTGGTCGTCTCGAGACTTCACCGTCGCTCATCAGAAACTCGAATTAGAGGTGGACCTTGCAACGAAAAGTTTGAAGGGGAAGACCGAAATCACCATTCACCCGCATCACAGAGAGTTCCGGGTTATCAAGCTCAATTTTCGCCAGGGGCAAATCAAGCGATTGAATATCAATGGCAAAGCAGCGACCGCACTCAAGTACACGGATACCCATTCGGCTCTGAATCTCTACGGCGTGCAATACCACCAACGGCTCTCTGACAGAATCGAAAGCTTGCTCAATCCGCAGACAGAGCCCGAGCTTATCATCACAATACCGAAAACTCTAAAGATTGAAGAGCTAGATCCATTTTCTTCGGATGCCCAAGATCGACTGGCTCTCCGATCTTCGATTACAAACGCAGATGACGCCGACGGACCGAGCTTGAAACCAGCGGAAGCTTCCTTACCCCGATACACTGCGCTCACGGTTTATATCGAATTTACGGTGGATAACATTCGAGAAGGATTGCAATTTGTTGGAGTCGACAGTGGAGATAGGCGGTATCCGCATGCTTACACGACCAATTCCACTGGGCCAGGTGCTGGTAGCTGTCTGTTCCCGTGTGTCGATGATCCATTAGTACGATGCCCGTGGGATGTCACCATCAAGTGCCCTTGCTCGTTGAATGCAGTGTTTGAACGCAAAGGGTTGGAAACATCAAAGAGTCCTGCAGCAAACAAGAATCGGCCGGGTACACTTTCTGATGATGACAGTACCTTAGATATGACCGTTGTGTGCTCAGGTGATATGACTGATGAGATTGTTGACCCGAAGGACTCCTCCAAAAAGAGTGTTTCTTTTTCGAGCATCTCGAACATCTCTGCTCAACAGATCGGATTCGCCGTAGGGCCCTTCGAACATGTCAATCTATCGCAGTTTCGCGAGAGTGACCAGGATGATCAGCTCGGCGACAATGCGGTTCCCGTCCATGCGTATTGCCTTCCGGGAAGGGCAAATGAAGTCAAAAACACCTGTTTTCCAATGGCAAAAGCTATTGACTACTTTTCCGTGACATACGGCTCGTATCCATACTCCGGCTACAATCTCTGTTTTGTGGACGATGCAGCTTGCGACACAGTATCAACGGCATCTCTTTCAATATGTAGCAACCGCCTGCTATTTCCAGAGAACATTATCGACCCCATGTATGACTCGACAAGAAGTCTTGTCTATGCCCTAGCTTCTCAGTGGATCGGCGTTAGTCTCATTCCAAGAGAAATAACAGATACTTGGGTCACAGTCGGCATGGCCTATTACATCACTGATACATTTATGAAAAAGCTGTGCGGGAATAATGAATATCGTTTTCGCATCAAACAAATGTCTGATCGGGTCTGTGAACTCGATTTCGAACGACCTTCCATCCATGACATGGGTGTTATCTTGAAGCTGGATCCATCCGAAATGGAGTTTGTTGCCTTGAAAGCCCCGCTTGTGCTCTTCATCCTTGAGCGGCGTCTCGTCAAAGCAAGCGGAAAGCCAACTGTATCGCGAATCATAAGTCGTCTCCTGCTCAATAACCGTATGGGCGACTTGACACATGGAGCTGTCAGCACAACTTCATTTATCAAATTGTGTGAAAAGTTTGGACATTGCAAATTGGACGTTTTCTTTCAGCAGTGGGTCTTCGGCGCCGGTTGTCCTCGATTCACGGCTTCTCAACGTTTTAACAAGAAGAAATTGGTCGTGGAAATCATGATCAAACAGTCGCAAGGAGATCCGCAGCCGCCTAAAAACCTAGAAAAGTCATCATTTCTACGAGATATGAAGGAAGAAATTCGCAGCATTTATGCAGCGCCCATTCAACCTGTCTTTACCGGGTCGATGACGATACGAATTCACGAGGCTGATGGCACCCCATACGAACACATCGTCGAAATAAAAGAGGCTATCACTAAGTTTGAAGTGCCATACAACACCAAATACAAGAGGCTTAAACGGAATAAAAGGCAAAAAGAACGCGTGACGCATACTGCCGGGGGTGACTCGACTGCCGAAACGCAAGATGACGTTCTTCTTTACTGTCTTGGCGATGTCCTTCAGACTGAGGAGGATATGCAAGAATGGAGGTTGTCAGATTGGAGCAAAGAGGAGGAAGAACGGATGGGGCAAGAGTCCTATGAGTGGATCAGGATGGATGCCGACTTTGAATGGATATGCAAGATGTCCTTGGGTATGCCAGGCTACATGTATCTTTCGCAGTTGCAACAAGATCGGGATGTTGTTGCGCAACTAGAGGTGAGTTTGGATTTTCATAACTTCTCGTGCAATACACTAATCAAACGATGTGTAGTCGATGCAATACATGGCCATTCAAAAAGCCCATCCGCTAATATCCACAATATTTGTGCGGACCTTGATGGACAAACGCTATTTTCACGGCATTCGCACCGCAGCTGCTAATGCGCTAGTAAAACACGCAAAGGAGGAGCTTGACTGGTTAGGTCTTTACCATCTTGAACGGGCATTTCAAGAACTATTCTGTCTTCCGGGGACCCACGTCACTCGTGATAATGATTTTTCTGACCAAGCATCCTACATACTTCAGAAAGCCATCCCAGAAGCGATATCGCGTGTTCGTGATAATAATGGAAACACGCCACTAAGGGTAAAACGTTTCATCTTTGACAAGCTCAGATTTAGCGACAATTCAAATAACGAGGTATGGTAACTCTTCCCTCTGTCATATCTACGCTAACCACTTGCTACAATCTAGTACTCTGACAACTTTTACATTGCTTCTCTCATGACCTCGTTAGTCAATGCTATGGAAGGCCGTAAAGCAGAGGCGTCATATTCGAACGAGATGGAATTTGACATGGAAAGAGAGCTCGAACGCCAAGCAGAGGAGAAACTTGAGCAGGATGTCATAACGGAAATTGACAGATATAGGCGCATGGACGAGTGGTCTAGTTCCTTTCAAAATATCTACTCACGGACAGCCTTACACTGCCAGTTGCAACTCACGAAATCCAAGATCATGGATCTTGATTTAATTCACTTTTTGCAATATACCCGATCCGGAACATTTGATATGCTGCGAGTGGAGGCATTTGAGTGCCTGGTGGAGCTTGACCTCTTCAAGACACCTGAACTTCTCAAATGGTTCATCTTCAATATGTCTTCAGACACCTCGGCGTGGATTCGTCACCGACTTCAGTGTCTGTTCGGTAGAGCGCTGGCCTCTGTTGCTTTTGGGAGCGGTGAGCCGAAAAACGAGCCTACACAAACCGAGAACTTGATCATTGAACAAGAATCCACGACTGACGGACGCCGAGCGGACCTGGCCAGGAAACAGACAATGTCTGGGGCTTTGGAGGCACTCAAACAGGAGTTGGCACAAAACCTCACGTTGAAGGAAGCCCTATGGGCTGCTAGCAATTCTACGTGTATAGGTACTTCGGAGATGTCTAATTTTGCTGACCTATGCCGGATTCTGTATGATGCGAAAACTTCCGTGCCCGTGAGGTTGAAGTACCCTCGGTACTGGAAATGCCAGCGCATGGGAGGTGTAAGCCTACCTACTTATTTCTTTTCTAACGTATCGACTATTATACTAACTATTCACAGGGTCTGATGCGGTTCTACAAATCCGAGAGATTCCGTGTATCACTAACTCCCCCCAAAGATGCCACCGGAGCTACCGCTGCAGTTGTAGGCGCAAAGCGGAAGCGTGAAGAACAGTCCATGCCACCCCCTGGTCCTCGAATCACATTCAAACAATCCAAATCCAGCCTAGAAACCCATAAAAATATCAACAACATCCCCCCAACACCCGTTGCTGCTGCTGCTCCTCCTCCTCCAGCTCCAGCTCCTACTCCTCAACCCGAACAACAACGCAAACTGACCAAACTACGCATTCCAAACTTCATGGCCAGGTCTCCTGCTCCAGTCACACAATCCCCCTCCACGACTCCATCCACGCCAGGCGGATTCAAACTAAAACTCAAGTTTGGCGCTCAAAAATAAGACTTGATGCGTTACTTACCTTCTTCATCAATCTATTTACATTTTATTCTTATAAATGTCCTGCTTCTTCGTCGTCTTCTTCTTTTCTTCGTAGCGTTTTAGCAGCATCATCGTTACTGGGTGCTTCACTACGCATGGGAATTACATTGTTGCAGTGCGAAAATTCAGTTGCATCAGTGACAAGCCAATTCAAAGCCGTACATATGTTAAATTTTTGCAAGGATTATCTGCCTACTGTATGTAGATAGCGTAAGAAGACGGCAGTCCCTCCGAAGTTAAAGAAGGAACATTTTCAGAATCAGTTCTATTTCCTTCATATAGGGTATCCTCTCGATATCATCATTTCTGCATCCTGGCTAGATGCTTTCCATCTTTCAAAGCAGATAGTAGAAACCGCACCACTTCCGTAGAGCGGAGCCTTGCAGGGCTGGCTTGTTGTCCTCTGCTTTCGAGATCAAACTAAGCTTGCTCGGTACCCAAGTTCTCCCATTTATGCTAAGCAAAAACATCCACTATTCTCTTCCTTCGTCCCTTCTCCACGTCATCACTTTCCCTCTCCGTGCCCTCCTTGATCAGGCCCAAGAACAATATAAGATAACATACGCACAATTAATGACCCGGCCATCCTTGAACTCCATTGATGTAAGAAAAATAAAACGACAACCCAAGTATAAAACAACTGTT
Organism: Talaromyces marneffei; assembly: GCF_009556855.1. Classification (NCBI taxonomy): domain Eukaryota; kingdom Fungi; phylum Ascomycota; class Eurotiomycetes; order Eurotiales; family Trichocomaceae; genus Talaromyces; species Talaromyces marneffei. The sequence goes on along the minus strand of NC_072353.1, from coordinate 705,749 downwards.
TTCCGTGCTCGAGATCCTCTTTATGATGGTTATGTCGGTCGAGAGAAGGGTGTGTAGCTGCTAGCCCTTTGTTTAGTCGCCGATACGCTCGAGAGCCTGGGAAATACATAGTTAGTTTGATGATCTCAAACGAGAAGAGCGGGCAAAAGAGATGGTGCATACCTCAAGCATGACGACTGAGTTTCCTCGAATGACCTGCGCATCAACAACATAGAGATCAGTTCCACCATTCACCGCAACCCAGAATACTTCCCGTTATGAACATACCACCATGCCCAATCTATCCTTCCCTCCATCGGCTTTCTCTTCAACGGCGTCATCGAGGACGATGTTCATGAAGACCTATAGAGAATCAATGTTAGTCCGCACTTTTGCGAAAGTAGTCACCTCCTTTCGATGGAAGTATACGCACATCGTAACCTCGCAGAATACCGATCACTTTGCGATTTCCATTCAGTTGCACAAACAACCGCTTCTCCATATACTATAGCGCAGAAGTTAGCATTGACGTATTTCCCCCTCCGTCGGGAAAAAAATCAAAGAAAGATGATTGACGGATTGCTTCTCGCGAAAGAATGAAATCGGAGAACGGACCTTCTTGAGTTCTGGCTGAGCTTGAGGCATCTTGACTGCGTGCTTTCAGCCTCAATTTTCGGTTTATGTGGTTAATTTTGGTTGTGTAGAGGTAGTGTGGTTGCGCTCCGGAGGTGATGTTGCGGTCTTTGGGTGCGATAGAGCTTCGTCGGAAAAATGATTGGCCGGGCATCTTTTATCAATCGGAGCTTTAATGTCAGGTTCTTTTGGAGGCAACAACTCACTCTCCCGCCAATATTAACAATATTCTTAAAAGCTTTCTCATAGCTAAACCTAGCGAGCGGAAGGCAATACGACATTATGAATTCGACCTTTACTAATCGGCGAAAGCCGCGTAAAATCGGCACTGAGGACGAAGAGGATTCTACAACGGAGCAAGGTACGAGCAACCCTTCCACATTGATTTCAAGGCTAGAGTTAATATGTCTGTCAGAAAATGGACCAGTAGTTAGGAGACCAACAAACCTAAAATCAAAACAAAAATCAAAACTCCGACTCTCATTCGGGCCCGGCGAAACGTCGATGACGGATGATGGCGGTGAAGGTAGTGAAGTCGTTACCCCCAAACGACCAGGTCTCGGTCGTCGCGTACTCGAGAAAAACACATTGCAAAAAGCGGCGAACGCGAGCGGATCAAACCAGCACCTCCCCTTCCGAGTTGGGCAGGACCAGGATAGACCGACATATGGAGAAGATTATATTAAGGAACTACGAAGCTCGACACCTTCTACACCGAAGGCGACAGATAGTGACTCAGCTGAGGTGAAGAGTGAGCGAAATGAAATCGATGTTGCAGCTAAATTTGGAGAAATAATGGAAACATCTGGTGCGATGGTTATACCTAGTGAGGCGGAGATTCGAGAAAAGAAAGCTCGCAGAGCGCGTCTGGCAAATGAGCAGGAATATATTTCCTTGGACGACCGGGAAGGGGTCGAAGAAGATGACTATGTGGCCCTAGACTCTCGTAAAGAGCACACTCGTCTAGTTCGAGATGACGAGGACTTCGCGGAAGGATTCGATGAGTTTGTGGAGGATGGCAAGATATCCCTCGGACGAAAAGCTGAGCGGGAACAGCAACGAAAGAACCGCGAGCAAATGCGCGAAATGATAAATGAGGCAGAGGGGACATCGGAAGAAGAGGACTCGGATGCAGAACGAAATGCAGCGTACGAGGCTGCTCAGACCCGTGCGGGTATGGATGGGTTGGGACACGACAAACATGATTCAACCCGACCCAAAACGCCGCCAAAGGTCACTCCCTTACCGAGTCTATCCAGCGTTATAGGTCGTCTTCGTACAACGTTGGCGGAAATGGAGACCTCGAAGAAAGTTTTGGTCGATCGCATGGAAGAGCTTCGTAAGGAAAAGGCCGATATTGCAGTACGTGAGGTCGAAATTCAGACACTCATCAAAGAAGCCGGAGAAACCTATGAGAAGCTTCGGGTGGAAGCTGGCCTTGTTCCTGGTAAAGAGGGCCTACCCGGAGATATTTCTTCGACCGACCGAGGCTTGGAGAGCTTAGGGAATTCACTGGTGGTATCCCGAGTCGATTCTGAAGCCGAGTCATTCGACTGAACAAAGAGTTGGATTGGCTCTCGCCAAATATGGAAGTAGCGGGTTGGAGGCACCTTCCTCTGGAACTATCTCATGCCGCGTTTTGCACTTTTCCTGACAGCTCATGCTCTCTTCTTACAAACTTGCATTCATTGTCTGTTGTTTTGCATATGATACCCCTGTTAGTTAGCTATATACCTGATCAATTCATTATCATGCCACGGTCGTCATTTCTTTCCTTCAGGACCTACTCAACCCGTAGGCAATCACGGACTGATACACCTGCGTAAGTACTGCTCATCTACCTCTCTAGCTGTGTATTGATTTCAACTAGCAATGCCCCTCATATCATCCCATGGCTAGCTAGTCCTCTCGACCAGAAAAGTGTGAGATCACCTCGTTTATGTCAGCGCGCCGATGCCAGTCCTATCGAGTTGTTCTACGATGTGTTTCTAGTCGCCAACCTCGCCACATTCTCTGCCACTCACGAAATAAACAATGTCACAGGTCGGTGCCGCATACTACAATAGCAAATACACATAAAAATACAGTTCTGACTTTCCATAGCGGTGTGGTCATATGTCGGATTCGTGGGCATCATATGGTTCACATGGCTCCAGGTCACCCTCTTGGATCTACGATTTTCCCGTGACTCAATCTTCGAGCGCACCTGCAAGGTTGTCCAATTGTCCGCTATGATTGGGTTTGCTTCAGCTGGTTCACGGTTCTCGTCACAGATCAAAGACGAGAATGTCTGGGCTTTCAAATCTCTATCTATACTGCTTTCTGGAAGCCGCTTCATGCTTGCATTGCAATACACAATCAATCTTTGGTTCATTCGTGAAAAATTGCGTGCCACCGGGAGAGGCATGTTTGTTATTATCGGAGTGCATACCGTCACCGGGATTTCATACTTGATAGTAAGGTTGAAACTTCCCAATGGCCAAACACAATCGACTAACACAGACAGATGTTCCGAACATTCAAACCAAGCGAGCCCCATATCTGGATAGTCTGGTTTGGTCTCTTTGTTTTTGAGTCGGTAATGGTAATCACCATCTCAAATTATACACCCGGCATTGAGCTTGACGACACTCACCTCACGACTCGTATGGGATTATTGACTTTGATTATCATCGGCGAACATGTGATTTCTGTGACCAGAATCGTGAACAAGATGATTGCAGGCGGCGGTTGGACATTTGCTTCACTATTGCATGTTATGGGTGTCGTGACAACGGTGGTATGTCTTCGCGATCACTTTTAGACGAGCTCATGAAACTGACAGCCCAAGTATCTTCTCTGGCATTCATACTACGATATTTCTCCACGACAGTCTTATGGAAAATTAAGACAACAGATCTGGACTCACCTACATTTTCCATTCCATATGTGCATAATTCTTTCTTCCGAAGCATGTCAAATTCTAGCCCTAGCTTTGGATATCTCACTCAAGCTGCGATACTTGCTTGAGACTTCCAATTTTGTATGCGAAGAACCACGGCCAACTATGGCTGCTGCGCTCAATCTGCTTAACCGCACAATTACGGATATGGAAATTGATTATACCAGGGCTCCTCATGAACAAGAAGCTATACACGGCGTGTTTGGATCTCTATGGAATCAAACAAACATCTGTTCGAGCACGAATACCACTGGAGCCAAGGCGTACGGTATCCAAGAGGAGCAAGGCCGATTTCTTACAGGAAATGTGACAGTTGCTCTTTTCTCAAGCATGGGCATCACGCTTGAAGACCCAGGTTCCACTAGCTCCGAGGGAATGCAGTACGTGAAACTATACCTGGGACTCTTGGCCTTTGTTTACGTGTATTACTTCGTCACCGTGGGCCTAGCAATGCTGCACTTCGCTATCTTTGCGATGTTGACAAGCCGACATCCCAGACCTTGGTTCAATGCAATAGCTGTGGGCTTTCGACTTATCTGTGCTGTCATACTCATATCTCAGATTGCCTTTGGGAAGAACTTCGACTTGACGTATAAATATATGACACATCCTATCATTCTGTATACATTCTCTCTGACAATGCTAGCTGGTGAGTATGTCGTTCACGCATGAGCTCCTATAAAGCTAACCATCATAGTCCTACTCGTCGATCGCCTACTCGATATACTCGCAACTTCTGACTGGTCAAAGGGGGATGTAAGCCGGCAAATTAGCACGCGCAGTACTGCACCGATGTTATCACACGATCAGGAAGCTAACAAACAACCACTCAACATGGATGAAGGAGACTCCATCTGCAGCTATGAAAGAGAATGAATACTTTTTTATGAATATGATATTTTTTTTGCAAGTATATCTTATCCTACTATCTTTGTTACTCATAATCCTTGTATGGCTACATGTTTGTGGTCTTAGACAGGGTTAAAATAGCTATCACAGAAACCCTCACTTGAAGAATACATTCTAAGATTATCCGTTCCTGCTTCATGTTCAACTTTAATGCCATACTCGATGAAGATAGTACGTACCTTCAACCCTCCCTCTCAAGGAATGGTTTATCTGGTTCAGTAAAGAGGTCTAAAGGTCTAATAGAACAAATCCTATTATACAAAACAGCGAAGCATATCATCCATTTCATTATACTCAACAATATTAGACCATAAACTATTAGCCCAGCCAGCGAAATTACAGAGCGCTAAGAAAAGGTAGGTGGTTTAGTACTGTTGTTCTCGGAACCTTAGCAAACTAGATCCCATCCTGCTGATAATGGTTCCACTGGAGGAGGCATCAGTGGTATGTCGGGTGGGGCTTCGTGATGCAGCTTGATGTCCGCCAGGGAAGATTGAATGGAAATGGGGGTCAAACGACCTAAAATCTTTGCGATATCGAAGTGACGATATCGCCAAGCCATATCATACGGAGTATCACCATTAATGTCAGCAGCGTTGGGGTTGGCATGTGCTTCTAAAAGCAGCCACACAATAGAGGCATAGCCACAAGCAGCAGCCAAAAATATGGGAGATTCTCCTGTTGTCGATTTGGCATCGACGTCAACTTGATTTGTTTGGAGAAGAGCTTCTACAGTTCGGTAGTGACCACGGTGAGAAGCAATCCCGAGGGGGGTAACTCCTCGAATATTTTGGGTGTCAGCTGGGGTTCCATCTGATAGAAGTTGTTTCAGCTTTGCGAAATTGCCGGACTTGGCTGCGTTGTAAAGTCGGGCGAGTTGGAGCAAGTGAATGGGAATTTGTTTACCATTTTGCGCTAAGAGATGAAGTATTGTCTCATTCCCACAAGAGGCAGCAGATGATAAAACATCTGTTGTGATCTGTATCTGGTCTCCTCGTCGTCCAAGCAGAAGTATCATAATATCTTTCCCGCTCTCCTCATTTCCTGCTGCAGCCTTAACTACATCCTCTGTGATCTGGATCTGGTCCCCTCATCAGTCTAGCAGCACTGTCATGATCTCTTTCCCACTCAGCATATTTTCTGCTGCAGCCTTAGTTACATCCTCTGTGATCCGGATCTGGTCTCCTCGTCGGTCGAAGAGCACTGTCATAATCTCTTTCCCACTATACTCATTTTTTACTGCAGCCTTGACCACATCCTCTGTGATCTGGATCTGGTCCCCTCGTCGGTCTAGCAGCACTGTCATGATCTCTTTCCCACTCAGCATATTTTCTGCTGCAGCCTTAGTTACATCCTCTGTGATCCGGATCTGGTCTCCTCGTCGGTCGAAGAGCACTGTCATAATCTTTTTCCCACTATACTCATTTTTTACTGCAGCCTTGACCACATCCTCTGTGATCTGGATCTGGTCTCCTCGTCGGTCTAGTAGCACTGTCATGATGCTTTCCCCACTATACCGATTTTTTACTGCAGCCTTGACCACATCCTCTGTAACCTGGAACTGGTATCCTCGTCGATCAAGTAGCAGTGTCATAATTTCTTTTCCATAATGTCTATTCCGTGCTGCAGCCTTAACCACATCCTCTGTGATCTGGAACTGGTCTCCTCGTTGGTCTAGTAGCAGTGTCATGATATCTTCCCCACTGTACGCATTTTCTGCCGTTGCCTTGACCACATCCTCTGTAATTTGGAACTGATCTCCTCGTTGATCAAGTAGAAGCATCATAACATCATTACTGCCAGAAGCTGCCGCAGCCTCAACCACATCTTGTGTGATCTGGACCTGGTCTCCTTGTTGGTCAAGCAGTAATGTTATAATGCCTTTTTTATTCCTATCATTTCCTACTATAGCTTTGACCAGATCCTCTGTGATCTGGATCTGGTCTCGTCGTCGGTCAAGCAGAAGTGTTATAACATCGTTACTGCCATACTCTACTGCAGTCATAATAAGGTCTTGTGTGATTTGGATCTCATCTCCTCGTCGGTCTAGCAGCAGTGTCATGATGTCCTTTCCATTCCAATAATTTGTAACTGAAGCCTTGATCACATCCTCTGTGATCTGGATCTGGTCTTCTCGGTCTAGCAGCAGTGTCATAATGTCCTTTCCATTCCAACCATTCCTCGCTGCGGTCTTGACCACATCCTCTGTGATCTGGAACTGGTCTCTGTGTTGGTCAAGGAGAAGCATCATAACATCATTACTACTAGATTGTGCTGCAGCCTTGACCACATCTTCTGTGATCTGGATCTGGTCCCCTCGTTGGTCAAGTAGCAGGGTTATAATGTCTTTCCCACTCTGCCCATTTCTTGCCGCAACCTTAACTATATCCTCTGTAATATAGATCTGGTCTCGTCGTCGTCCAAGCAGCTGTGTCATGATGTCTTTCCCACTCTGCTCATTTCCTGCAGCAGCCCTGACCACATCCTCTGTGATCTGGATCTGGTCTCCTAGTCGGTCAAGCAGCACTGCCATGATTTCTTTTCCAAAATCTCCATTCTGTGCTGCTCCTATGCTCACTCCTACTACTATTTCTGCCCCTGCTTCAAGACCGTTTAATAAAGCATTTAGGATTGCTGGATTTCCTTGTCCCGCAGCTTCCTCCAATGGCGTTGTTCCCGTCATTGCTTTGAAACTTTTGTCATCGTACTTTCTCTCAACATGATCCGCTAAATCTGAGTCCATTCTATTTGCTGACAATGCCCATGATACCAACGGAATGATTCGCCACCTTGCCGCCGCATGGAAGACAGAAAATCCATCAATATTTCCCACAATGGTTCCTACGGTAGCGTTGTAATCCTGCAACCACAGTTTCCATATCCTAGATCCCAATTTAAAGAATGGCTCATGATGTTTTGATACCGTAAAGGTGTTTCCGGCAAGTTCTGCATGCTGAAGCCAATACTCCACTGCGTATTTGTAAAACGCATCGTTCTCATTTTCTGCACTTGAAGGCTCCAGACAATGCAGTATGTGGCTGATACATTGATCCGCCAACTCCATATGTGACTTTATATCATCGACTTTTTCCTGCTCCTTGACTAGAAAATCCTTTACGGACTTGTGTAGGAGCTGCACCCTCCCGTTTTGGATAAGAATCATCAACTGGCACGAACCAATCATATCTCTAGTAAACTGATGGCGACTGATCTCATCTTCCTCGGGGTATAATTGACAGAGTGATGCCAGTTCTGGTACAGTTAACGGTCGTCGTACGCACACAATATATTTCAGCATTTGCATAGTGGCTTTATTGTCGTCATCATCTCCATCAGCAAGAGCAGTCTTGAGCAGCTGATCATACAGCGCATACAAGCCGCGTGGCATTTTCTGAAGCGTTTGAACGGCATTTCGTGCTTGTACTTGCGGTCGATCCAATTCACCACAGGCAATCCCTACCCATAGAAAGGTTCCTTCCGCCCTCTCCTCCAAAATTCGTGACACTTCCTCACTTACTCTCTTGGGATAGTTTTTCCTCTTAGACAAGTCATGAACCTTTTCGTCTATCATAGTTTTGATATCCCCCTTGACTGCACTGTATGATCGTAGGTCCTTGCATCTGAAGTGAGACAAATTCTCACTAATTTCAGGATATGGTCGACTGGTGATCAGAATATAGGGACCGTCAGAAAATGAACACCCGGCTCCTCGCCTTGCGAATGACTGGTTTATCTGACGCAAGAGGGTCTGTTGTGAGTCAGGCTCGCACTCGTCAAGCGCATCAATCATGCAGTATATTTCACAAGAGGATTCTGCGCCCATCTCCAATAAGACTGTCCACAGCGCATCGAATGATGTGAAGAGTGTGTCTTTGCGGTCAAGATATTTTGCAAGGAGATATTTAATAAGCCTTGGACGTTGGTGAATTAGTTGATAGAGTAAACCACGTAATATCGAAATAGCCGTTCTTTGGTTCTCCTCGCTAGAGTCGCAAAAGAAGTACGCAAGGACCTTGTTCCCGCTGTTGAAAGCAGGTTGTTTTGGAAGCTCATCCGTCATGGTGATAACCATTGTTGATTTACCTGAGCCAGGAGTGCCATGCAACCAAAGAATATTGGACCCATTTCGGTCATCATTTTTCGAACCCTCAAGCCAATCCGTGAGCTCTTCTGTTTCCAGGATCCATTCACACGTCCCATCCGCACGATGTCCCTTTTTTCGCTTCAGTGCGTTTTTATCATCAGCAGGATTGGTCACGAATAAACTGCGCAGACATTCGTGCTCATCCGGTGTAAATCCCACACCTAAAGATATATCAGCATTCTGCAAGTTTTCAATATCAATAACGGATATACTTTTCTCCAGTTCTCCTTTTGGAACCACGGCAGGAACCACCGATAATAGTGACTTTGTATACACTGCAGCGGTAAGAGCTGCATATCCCTGCCATTCATTACATTTATGAGAGTCACAATAATCACAAATGCCGCGGATTACCAGACACGGAAGCAGGTCCATAAGTCCAGCCGCCTCCATCTCAAAACAAAGCACATCTAGCTCTTTGGCAATCTGGTCTCGCGTCTGCGCATCTTTCAAGAGTTGATTCCCCGAGGCAATCAATCCAAGATGGAGATATGGCCCACTCATGGTTCGCGGTTGACGATGGCTCAATTGGTTCAAGTCACAGGCCGAGCAATCCTGTGGATTTCCCTGATGCAGATATGTTGCGGGGAAAAGCCAGTCATTATCAGGTTCAGAGAACTTGTGCGCCATATCCCTGTTTCCTTCAAGAACGCCGACAATGCTTTGCTTGATCTGTCGTGCTCCCATTATACGATCGCTTTCCATCTGACTTATTGCCGTCAACAGGATCTGGGGCGGCTTATTGAGAAATCCAGTGCGCTGAAAGCACCTATCCTGCACGGTTTTCCCGTAATCATACTGTACCACACCACTTCCACTCGCAGTCGGCTTGCTGATCACCACATCTCCAAGTCGAACGTCGGCTTTTCCAGGTACCCCGCCTCCAATACCAACCAGGAGGCCAAATCGAAGCGACGGGAACGTTGGCAACATCTGTGTTAACACTATAGTTGCCGATGTGGTCCCATAGATGCCTGACGGCAAGCAGGCAATTACCACATTGTGGCCATGAATCTTTCCCAGCGTGTACGCATTGTGATCAGTTCGCGGCTGTGGGAGACGGCCGTGAATTTCCTCCAGCATTACTTTTGCTGCGGCCATTTCCAACGGTAATGCGCAGATCCACGCCACGGTATAATCATCATGCGATAGTGTTTGGAGTGCCATCACAACTAACAACCAAGAGCGACATAGACGTGGCCAAATATCAGGTTTCTGGAGTTGAGGAGAATTGGACCGAAGTCATGTTTCAGGGAGGGGTACGTAGTCCTACTGGTAGATGAGGCTGAACGCAAGCTATGCGTGCGACCAGGATCAGCCAATCATTTCGCACAAGGGCATTATCGAGTTGTGTAGCAAGTTTAACCACTACTCTGTAGTAAATATATCGGCAAATTCGACACATTTCTTATGAAACAAACAGTCTGAACACACTGACTCGTTTCCTAGTACAGAGAAGTCTTTTAACAGTACGGGTTCCTAAACAAGTAATTTAGCTTGTTCCTTTCTTCCTTTCTCTCTTTTTTTTCTCTTCGGATATTTTAGTTTGCGCATATTATTGAATAGGATCCATGATCTCTCTTGTCCTCTGTTCCTGGTTCCTGACAAAGGTTCCATACCCCCTGGGAACATCCTGGAATATGGCTTCACCCCCAGTGCCAGTAAGCACACAATTCCGGAAAGATTAAAGGTACACTTTATTTTTTTTTATTTAAAGTCTAGATACATTCAGCCCGTAAATCTTGGTATTTCAGCACCGGAAGCCATTTTCGAACGTTTCGAAAGCCCTCATGAGGTCTTTCATTGGTAATTTGGTTGCTCAAATGGCAAGAAGCAACTCGTAAGAGTAATAGATGCTTTCTGCGCCCTGCCTGTCGCTTTAAGTACTTTATCTTTGAGAAAAGTAGTACGGTAGCAATCTGATTCTTATGCATCCTTGGGTTATTTAGATCGGACGTCCAGTGCTTCGTTGATTAAGGAACATCAACTTGCATTGCCTCGCTCCAGTCAAAGCGGACTCGGTGCTTAATGCAGCATAGAATTACTTGATTGTTTACTATAGTGCGTATATCATGCTACGTTCTTTGATGGTATTTGAAGGCTCTTGGCCCATTTATTTTGTATCGTATAGGGACCAGCAGAAACAAGAAGTACACAATAACGGGTTGGAATTGCTTGAAAGACCTGTAAGACAAACCGATATGATACGCATGCAAGACAAACTTTTCAAAATACCCTAACTGTTAACAACACTGCCCAATTTGGATTCTTACAAAAGCTAGGGCTAACTCCAGACCGAGTCTGGTACTGGTATAGGGTCTGATGGAGCCAGCGTCGACACTGAGATATGGGGCCAGGTGATCTGGTCAAAAGTCATAAACACAACTTGGGAATACTGAATCAGTATTGCGGGTGCGGTTATCGTCCTCGGTTTAGTGATCTCATACGGCGGGCTGACCTGAAATACAGGTGTGGGCAGTCCTGACCGTGCGTTCTTGGGCGAGATCTGAAGAGGTGCTTGTCCGGGTTTATAAACTGGGATTTCGAGGGGCCATTGTACCTTCTCGATCCAGAACTGGGCCTTCATTTTATTGATGTGAGCATTGGGATTTGTGGCGCCAGGGGTACCGTTCAAGAACGCGATATTAGCTGTCCCACCGCCGAACTCTGGAGCTGGGGGTTCCGTAGATACCGCAAAGGTAATAGTCTCGGTAATGTTCAATCCTTCAATTGCGGTACGTAGAACAGTATTCGGGTCGTCTAGGATTGCTTGATTTATCGTACCGGTAGCGATGAACTTGGTGAGATCTTGAGGCAATCTAGGCGTATTTTTCTTATCGACATGTAGACTATGAATTCCGTGTACCTTTTCATGAATGTTACCCTCAGCGAATGGCTTTATGCTGACTGGTAGGATATTGGGGGGCCCGTCCTGGGTCGATGTAGGAAACAGGCATTGAGCATTGATAGTTGTGCCATGGGGAATGGATCCCATACGGGTGAGTGATTCATTGAGGACTGGATTAACGTTGGTAGCTGGAATATTCATCCATAACCCAGTCTCAAAGTGAATACCAGTGGGCTTTGGTTTATTCCCGAGTCCAGTCTTGACGTTTGTCATATCATTGACATGCTGTACATAAGATACGCCATTGAGAGTGATGTCGTTCTGTGACCCGAATCCTCGGTTGGGAACTCTTCCCAAGGACCTCGAGGAGAACGTTATATGGTCAGCTGTTAGATTCAGCTCCAACACGTTATCACTGGGAAACGTTGGGGGAACTGGCGAGACCGGCCTATGAAATTTTGTTCCCAATGGTGGCGGTCCGCAGTTCGGGCGAAAGATTGTATTCAGGCCCGTCCCGTCAAAGCTTCCTTTGAGGTATGCTAGGGCACCTAATGGTGCTGGTGGTTCTCCAGATTCCTGTTCATCATAGAAGTTAACCTCGTCGTAGTGAAAATCAACTGGGATATCCATGATTCTTGTAAGTGTTATTGCAAGACCCAAGAAGAGGGTGGCTTATTGTTAGATAAAGTAGATCATCTAGTTAAAAACAACGTGTACGATGAGAGTGATACACGATCTCAGGTATAAATATGGCATGATCTAGTGTAGAAGCGAAATGTATGACGCGCTTTGACAATTCAATTGGAGAAGAGATGCTTTTGTATATCCACTATAACCGAGTTCATTTCTCCTATCCCAGAATTTAGAAGTGTGATACGTCCGTGTTGTAGTGTGATCTCGATCGCTGTCCCAATTAGCGAATCCATCCAGCCGAGTTCTATTTGGTACAAGTAGCTTACAAGGGTGCTACAGTAGGAGGAGAGCGGACTCGAGTTCTCTGTTTGGGCCCAAGCCAGGGTCCGTATAGACATTTTGAGCAGCTGACTTCATTGAAACCCTTACCGGAAAATTTGGTCCTAAAGTCAATGGCTATCCCACCATCGAGATAAAACGGACAGCTTCTCTGTTCGATACCCAGGTAGACACGACCGCCGGAGTATAGCTTTACAAATACTATACAAGGACTACCCAAGGTAGAACCATGCCAGTGCAGAATTCTTTGTACCAGAGCCAACAAATCTCTGATTTAGTCTAGCGTCAGCGATGGCAACGACGATGTAGCATTCCATAAATTCCACACATACCACAGACACTGTTAGCTGGCTGAATCGCCTCCCATTTGTTCTCCGCAAAGATTTCTCCAAGGACAAACCACCCTTCATCTATATGATAACCTAGGTATAATTACAAACCGGGCCAATCAAAGAGCATGCAGAATCAAGTGGCGAAGCTGCTGTAAGCACGCCACTCACTTTCGAGCCATCTTGAATAAGATAAAAGTGGCTGGTCGGTACTCAATACCTAGACAGGACTGGATTGGTCCAGACCAATTTACGGCTGTTTGCAACCAAGAACAATCATAACAGCATTCAACGAGGGAGGACATCTATGTGGAGAGAAGGTCAATATTAGTTGTGGCATTAGGCATGAAAACCACATCTAGAACATAAGGCTGAAAAAAACGGCTTGAATAAACAAAAACTATATATGCAAGGTTGAGAGATTGATTCATTTTTGTGAACGCCATGATCCAGGCTCTTATATTTGTTAGTTATCTGGTGACACATACGACCAATCATTCCTAGGTAATGTGTCGCATTCTACGACTGTTCTAGACTTCTACTACACTGGTTACAACCTCTCATATATTTCTGGACGCTCTGCGGGTTGGCCAAATTTGGCACCGGCCTCAGCAAAATAGCACATGATAAACTAGAGTTTTCCAGCCAGATCAGAACACGCAGAAAGAACACCGCCAGTCGCTCAAATCCTATCAAAAGATTTTGTGGAACCTATTGGAATCTGAAAGTCTCCATGATGAAGAGAATATTGAGCGCTGGTATCAATGTCTGGGTCGCTGATGTAGCCCCTAAAAATTTCTGGCCACTGCCTCTGAATATCCAACAGCACATGTCGAAGATCCGCTACAACCGTTTGATTTCTCTGGCCGTCCAGTTCCTGCTGCCAATTTGACTCGAATGTGAAAATTATTTGATGCAAGTTGGTTGGGTCATATGAATCAGGGCACGTAGACTGTAAATAATCAACCAAGATCTGCCAACGAGGCACATAATATGATGAAATAAGACCAGCCCATTGTTTAGAGGCATAGTCGCTGATTTCGCCATTCGGGCCCCAAAGTGTTATCTGGTTTCGGGCGTTGTATTCGTAGTACGCAGCAAGGGTTGTATTGCCATGCGCCCGCGATACGGCCTTGTTGATCCATTGAGCCAGCTGGAAACACTCATTTGTCCCAAGAACAGTGTCCAGTGACTGGAGCAAGTCAATGAGCTGTCGTCCAGCAGACACGATTGCGGGTACAGAGTAATTTTCGTTGTTGTAGAAGGAGATCAGCAGTTCATACCGAGGAATAAATGCATTAACAAGAACTTGACGAGTAAGGAAAATCAAGTCGTAGTTAAATGCAGGGTTATCCCACAAGGAGAGCTCCAACAATGCAGCCTCGTATGTCAGTGCCCAGGCTTCTACTACTAATTCAGGATCGTAGTTGATTGTAGTTGGGTGATGACCCTCCCGATTTAATAAACCGGATATACTGGGTTCGAGCTCCAGAATAGACTTCGGGACAGATGAAGATGCCAGGTTAGTGTTGTTGTATGCGGACCAACGTAAGATCTCCCAAGCATCGAACAGCTGCTGCGGCACATGTTGTGTTCCAGCATATCGAACCGTCACCCAGTCTTCGAAATATTGAGAGGTGTTGATAGGCGTTTCGGACCAGGCTTGATCCAAGAGCAAATCATACACTATTTCATTTCCTTCTTGCGACTCCATAGTATGACCAAAGCCCACCATACTTCCTGAGCTGGCTAACGCTGCTGTTGCATTTTCGGTGATGTTCATTATCTGTCCATAAAGTCCCATATTTCCTCCGTAATCATGCACTTGACACCAGATCCAGGGCTTGCCATAGTATGAATCCGTGAGTTGCCAGACAGGCTGAGACTCTGCGAACAAGTCCAGAATCAGCATGTCTGAATTGTTCTCAACCCCCGATAGATAGGCACAAATGGTCACGTTGTTCCAAAAAGTAGCATCTAAGAAGAGCCAGCTCTGCATCAGCCAAACCGCATCAGGGTCAGCGGCCTTCAGACTCTGTGAGGTTGTGCGAGAAATGTTCCGTAAATAGTCCGGATTCGAGGAGAATGGATTGTTCTCATTATACTGGTCTAGTGCATAGATGTGTGAGATATTACCATAATAAGCCTGCTGCTTAGAAATGGTACTCTTTTGCAGCAGTGCAAAATTGTCATCGAATGGCTCGAGAAATGTATCACACGTGTAATTAGAAGAGAAAACGTTCCATCGTGATCCCGGCACCACCTTGGCATTAGGGAGGACCCTGGTAATTGCCCTTGGAACAAAGCCCGTGAATGAAGGGAGAACGGGTGTTATCCCAAGCTCTACCATGCGTGCAAGGATCTTCTTCTGTAACTCGAATTGCGACTCGATCCACTCGTTAGGCAGAGGATCGCCCCAGAAGCCTTGTATGTTACCCAATCGATTCCATGCTTGAAAGGCGGGCCCTGTAAAGAATGTCGAGATCTCCGCATCAGTCAATCCAAGCTCTTTAAACACTTCCAGCAGGATCTTTTCATATCCAACCCAGGCTAGCGATAAATTGATTCCCCGGAGGGCCATCCAATCGAGCTGAAACTCCCAGTCGCTCCACGACCAGAAGGCAGCCATGTAATCGAAGGTCACTGTGAAAATTCTCAGTCAGTAACTAATTCGTGAACCAGTCACTACCATGAGGTCCATTACCTGTGTTGAAGTGGTACCGCCATTGAGCGACACTGGAACCTGTAATTGGTTGCTCGATTGTAGGCAACTCCTCAGGAGCAATATCCAGGCGATTCCCAATGAACCACCACATATCAACGTGGGCTACATCGGCTAAATAACGATGAAGACTAAAGCAGGGATTGAGTTAGCATCAGTAGGGAGCAGGTAAATACAGGCTTGTATCCGCCGTGTATAACATACCCATAAGATAAGGCGCTTAATGAATTCCCCTCAATTAAAACTGTGCCATTTTCTGGCGTGGATACAACGTATTGATCTGTAACTTGGTCGGTATGGTCTGGTGAGTTTTGGACCGTTTCGAGCGGCGAAAACTGAAAGCTGTCCGCGTGTTGGGGCATTCGACGCTTTACAAGGTCATATATGCCCTGGGCATAATCCGCACTGGCAGAGCCAGCGAACAAGAAATATACAAGCAACTTCGTAAAACTGCACATTGTTCAGGGCGACAGTGGCTTAAACAAGCGGTGCTGAAGGTAGCAATAGAGAAAAAACAAAGTCGATTCTGACTCGCATGGAGAGCTAGTGTTGGTGGTAGGCACAAATCTGTCGCTCGATTCGTATGCACTTTTAGCCCTACTGTTATGGGTCAAAATACACTTTGTAGAAGAACGAAAATTAATTGCAACGTATATCATGGACCTACTATATAACGAGCCAAATCATTGGTCTGATACTTATAGCCAGCAAAAGTTCAATTCTATTACAGTATTATAGGGGTACATGAGCAGGGTTGGAACGTCAAGAGCTGTATATACGAATGTGGCGAGTTATCAACGGGTGGTCTTTAGCACACAGCTCAGGAATCTAGATCTTTGTTTCATGGCCTAAAACATCAGATAGAAGAGATCCATGGTTTTTAAAATCTGCGACTAAGGACCAAAAGCAGAAAGCACTCCTATTTAGGGTTTCAAAGCAACTGTTGATACTCATGATACAACCATACTTACTGGAAATTACATGTCACTATGATCTAATGGTGACAGAAAATAGACCTGTGCGGCTCATAATATTTGTTGCTTTAATTATTGGGTTTAGGATAAAGAGGCTCTTGAAAGATCGTAGTGATACACAAAAGCCCATATCCCTTATTAAAAATAAGCAATCGCTAAGCCAGGTTGAGCTGGAGATCCAAGCATCAAACCGTAGAATAAAGATATTTGAGGATATTCCTCCACCTGAATATAGGTCCATGGGAGCACTTAGCCTCAGGCAACAGAATGATGCCATTAATTCTAGCTTAGTTAGTTTATTATATTTCCTGCATTTCTTTCTCATTTTTTAGTAATGAGAAGGGGAAAAAAAAGTAAAAAAAAATATAAAAAACATACAACAGTTGGGATTCGCTGGTGGTCACCCACCCAACTACTAACCAACCGGCGTGTGGCTTAAGTACGGCTGAGCGGACGGGAAGCCCTGTTTTCCACACCCTATGGTCGTATGTGCTGGCTATACTGAAGCATTGATTTATATGGGGCCTTTTTCTGGTCATTGAAGATGGCATTAGGGCATGATCCACGGATCTCTGTGAGATTTAGTCTGGTTTAAGTACAGATGAGCAGATGGGAAGCCCTATTTTCGTAAGTATGGCAGCCTATCCAGAGATTTTCATTCTTAAATAGACACACGACACACAGAGCACAACACGTTACGCGTCCCACTCAGTTTCTCAACAAAGCACCGCTCGGAAATACAGGATAGACCCAATTAGGGGACGGGTGCCGTACACTAAACATCAAAAATTCCGCTAACATACCGGTACTCTGTGCTAATCACGGGTAAACGGCAAGCCTTTAAGATCTCATGAGCCGCACTAATGATTACCATGCAGGAGCTAGAGAAGCCATGACAGGCAGATCACTATAGTTAGGACTTCGAGCCGATGATATGATCATTAACTCCCCTGCCTCGCACAGATGCCCGTGCCGCTGGCAAATGGATCATTTATCTCTCATGACCGAGCTTCAGATGCAATGCATGCATAGCGACATCCTTTAAAGATTGGATTGGACACCTCCTGTTTTCCTCTTCGCCATGTTTTACAGCACAGCTAGCTCATTGACCCTCCTCCTGCTACCACAATGACAGCCCCGACATTGACATTGCATGAACAGTTGAGCATCCCCGAGCCAGGCGAGAATGAGCTAGCGACGCAAATTGCGCAGTGTCCCAGCAATCCGCCGGTGTACGACGCACAAACCTTTCCAGATGGAGGTCTGAAGGCTTGGTTGAACGTCGTTGGCGGATGGTGCATTTTCTTCTCCCTCTTTGGCTGGGTCAACGGTAAGCAGATATCATCTGCTTGCCTACTTTTGCTAGAGGAACGCTCACCCGAACGTCTTGGATAGCATTTGGCGTGTTTCAAAACTACTATCAGGAAAATCAATTGAAGGATTATTCGGCCTTTCAGATCTCGTGGATCTCGTATGTTGACCCTTTTGCCCGGGTGATACGCCCTGTTTTGCTGAATCGTAGACTGGTTGTGACACGACAGGTCCATTCAGACATTTATTCTGTTCGGGGGAGGAATTATTGCTGGCAAGGTAATTGGACTGATAATGTCTGCCGGAACAGATAGCTGATCCTCAAGTTTCCAGTTATATGATAACTATGGCCCGAATGCGCTCGTCTTGCCGGGAGTATTTTTGCATGTTTCTGGCATGATGATGTGCAGCCTCTCTTTCCGAATACTACCAGTTCATTCTGTCTCAAGGTATCTCCTCTCTTCCCCCGTGCATCATTAAGGTGTCCAACCACGCTAGTGCTGACACCGTCGGACAGGCGTCTGTACCTGTATCGGCGATGCCGCATTGTTCACTGCTTCCCTCAGCACTTGTAGCACATGGTTCTATCGACGACGAGCCTTTGCCTTTGGGGTCCTCCTCACCGGAACTAGCATTGGCGGGGTGGTGATGCCGATCATTCTTGAACACTTATTGGGACGGCTGGATTTCGGCTGGGCTATCCGGATTTGTACCTTCATCAACTTGGTCCTCCTAGTGATTGCCCTGCCCACGGTCACATCGCGTCTACCCCCGCATCCGAAGCCCGTTTCATTGTGGTACTACCTGCGACCACTGAAGGGGATTCGTTTTCTGATGCTGAGCGCAGGGTGCGCGTTGTTCTACTTGGGTATGTATCTGCCATTCAACTTTATCATTGTCCAAGCACTGTATGAAGGCATGTCGCCCGCGTTGGCCGGCTATCTCATTCCAATTTTGAATGCGACAAGGTATGAGCAGTGGATTCCCGATCCCCATCACCGTCAAATGATTAACAGTGAGGCAATCATTCCAGTCTATTTGGCCGCATCATTCCTGGAATAGCTGCTGATATGGTGGGGAGGTTCAACACCATGGTGGCGATGTGTGCATTTGCCGGGATCATCGTCCTTGCGCTCTGGCTCCCAGGACGGGCGAACGCGCCAATTATTCTCTTCTCGGGTCTTTACGGATTTGCTTCGGGGGCGTTCATCTCCCTGATCCCGGCCCTTACGGCGCAGATCAGCGATATTCGAGAAATCGGTGTCCGATCTGGCACCCTATGGCTTACTGTTGCAATCGCGGCGCTTGTGGCCAGCCCTATTGGTGGAGCGATGGAGGTGCGCGATGACGGTGCGTTTGAGCAACTCCAAATTTTTGCTGGTGTGGTGATGCTAGTCGGCACGTCTTGCTTCGGGGTTGCCCGCTGGTATCTCAGTGGAGGGAACTTGGTTGCGAAGGTGTAGAACGGGGGCCACTGTCTTTGGAATTGGTAATACGATATGAAATAGAGGATGTATTTAGATATAACTGCGATACTGTCGCTACTCAAATTTTTATTTATTTCTTCCTCTTCCAGTACGACTGAACAGACAGGTTTGCCCTTTCAATATCAACATTCCAAAGGTTAGTACACAAGAGATATCCAATCTGTTATGCACAGCCATATTACCTTCTGTGGACCTAGATCTCGTAGATGCTACTAAAGAACTTCAAACAAAGATTGTGAGAACTACAGATCATAAGGCTGGCAGATTTGTGAAGCTCCTACTTGATAGAGGTGCCGATGTTAACTTCCAAGGTGGATACTTTGGCAATGCACTTCAGGTGGCTTCGTTTAAAGGCCATAAGGAGATCATGAAACTACTGCTTGATAACGGCGCGGGCATTAATATTCAAGGTGGACATTTCGTGAATGCGCTCAAGGCCGCTTCAGCTGGGAACCAGGAAGGGATTAAGGGACTGCTGCTTGAAAAAGGAATGGGTATGAGCATGCTATAGACCTCACCGCAATGTATGTGGACCCAATGGAGTGGCTAGGCGTAGCCAGGCGTGACTGAGGCCAATATGGTCAGGGATACAGAGCAGGCCGCGAGAGAAGGAGAATTGGGGGATAGTTGGGGTGGACAGACCTGGAGAGTAGGGTTCGGATCGACGGTCATATTGAGGAGGAACAAGACGTCACCCCTACTAATCATGTTTTGTATATACTGTAGTCTCAAGTCGTGTATTACCTCTCAATCTGCCTTTACACACAGTACACATCTATTGTGATTGCAGAAAAGACAAGTTGGGGTCGACCAAAGCATGACGTCGGCACACGTACAACAGCACCAGCGTTCCTCTTCGTCCTATGAACTGTTAGCACAAAGGAGCAAGCGACCATCACTGCAAGAAATAGCTTGGGATAAAACATACTCTCGGACCCATCAGGTTACCGTTTCTTCTATGACGCATGGACTCGTCCTTTAAGAGCGGTTTGTAATGCTGTTTCTTATGAAGGCTCCTACTTGAACCCGGCATTCGTCTTTCACGCCTTCGCCGGCGCTGCCGGATAGCAACGACGCTGTCTTGAATTGTATAGTGTTTTAGCAGCATTGCATAGGCTATCTCTCTGTGATTTATTCAGTGATATCCTGGCTTTCCTTTTCGCCCGATGATAGACTATACCTATGTTTTCTGGTGACGAAATTGCATCGGTTTTGATAATTACGAGAGTCTCTCCTGTGAGTTCCTCTTCTCGAAATATCCAGAAAGATTTCCTAGGCTGCTGGCAGAATCGGCCGACGAATATTGTCTTGCAACGAAACGGGACCTTGGGGCCGCTAAAAAGAGCACCGTACTGGAGGTGGATTGCTGATCAGGCACTAACCTTCAACTAGTTATCAGAGTATTAGGGAGATCGCCTCAGTTTTATAAGTTCCGCTGTCAACCGGAAGAAACACAATTTATCATGAATGCTCCCAAATCCCAATCACCTGCACGCACGGTCCCCTACCCCTCTTCTTGCCTGGTACCCTCTGTCGAGGCTTCTTTAAGCGATTCTCTAATCTTAATAATCTCTAATATACATGTTTTGGCACTAGCTTCTGCCTTCTGCTGTCTTATCAAGGCTTGCTTATTATATTACTACAGCTTAGATCTAATCTCTACTTGTAAGTAGCAAAGCTGCAAGTCCTTTCATTCTCTTATACATTTCAGTGGGATCTTGTCCTTGGATTTTCTCTCTCTCTGATTTTGAGGGCCTCCCTCATCTTTGACACTGCCTCTGGAAAATTATCATAGATGTAGGGTCAGGGTTATCAGGGTTACCAACAACCAAATCGAGAGCGAGCAGCCGACAGCCTAGTCTAGAAGTAGCCTAGTCTCGCCGGCCTTCCCTAAAGCCAAATTACTTAAAGTTACTTCGACATGAACACCCGAGGATGTCCTCATGTCTGTACACAGAAAACAGCACAAACAGGTGATTTCCAGGGCTTGCAGAAGATATCTACTGTATCTATATTTCAGTCTTTCACCACAGCGCATCTGTTATTCCTGGTTGCCTGCCTATGCTGTTTGTAACCGTATACTTGCATAACGCGATTTTTGTCATCCGTGTCACCCAACAACCAACAAGCCATAGAATCCACTCCCTCGAATCTAGAGAAAAAACAGCCGATGGATACGGGTTTAAGTTCTTAAATAGCATATTCATGAAAGATGGAAGTAAGGATATATATTTAGCCAGTGTGCCCTTTTCCCATAGTACTATGTTGGTAGAAACTATCGTGCATCATTCTCGGTTTTCCCCTGCAACTCGGGAGATCGAATTTCGCTCGCTTGGCTTCTGTCCCTGAACATAGCGTACATTCGTTCCAAGTGTTTATTTGTTTCCACCATGGGTCACTGGGCAATTGCTGCTGCTTTGGCAACCCTTTTGCCAGCCGGTAGTCTGGCATTGACATTGAGCAGCACCGCATCATCAGCCACGACTACAGCCGCCACCGCGTCCACCATTGTCACCTGTACCACAGGAATTCCCAACTTGATCGTCAACCCGTCCTTTGAAGATGGCTTCAGTAGCTGGGGGTTTGCCTCCGGTACCTCCGGATCCGTCGTCAGTGGACATGCGTCGGACGGCAGCTATTATCTCGCGGCCACTGACATACAAACGCACTCCGGCATCATGATCTACCAGTATGTCACCGGTTTCAAGGCAGGCATGACATACACAGCATCGTTGGACTGGTCCCTGTCGGCGCTTTCAAGTGGCATTTCACAGAGCTGCCACCTTTATTGGTATATGGACAGTTATGGCAGCACAATTGGCAGTACCAGTGCCACCCTCACGACTAACAGCATGGACTGGACCCATTTTGCTACCGTCTATACACCTTCCACCGATGGAACTCATTTGTTGGAGATCTATGCATTCTGCCAAGCTAGCGTCGCATCGTTCACAGGTGCTGCAATCAAGCTTGATAACATTAAATTAAGTAACGGCGTTGCGACTACTTCCTGCACCACCTCTACGGTGACCCCGACGGCGATCTCTGTGTTTTCGACCAGTTCCAGCGCTGCAGTACCGCCTACCGTCACTGCTAGTTCCTCTGCTGTGCCATCTATGATTTCTTCTTCGGCGGCAGTCTCGTCTTCTGCCGTTCCACCCGTCATTAGTTCTAGTTCGGCAGTACCATCCATGATTTCTTCTTCGGCGGCAGTCTCGTCTCCCGCCATTCCATCCGCCATTAGTTCTAGCTCTGCCGTTCGAATCCCGAGCAGCATCCCCTCCTCTTCCGCCGCCGTCTCTTCTCTGCCCAGCACCTCACAATCTGTGATCCCTCCGGCCCAGGCAACCAGCGGCAGCCCGACTAGCAGTATGCCCACCACACGAAGATGCTTAAAGTCGACCACTTTAACCAGTGTCCCTGTCGCAAGCCAGACTACTACCTCCGGGGACGACAGCCAACAATTCACCACCTCAACAGTCTTCAGCACACTCACCGCCACCATCACCGCTTGCCCATCTACTGTATCCGACTGCCCCGCAAACTCCCGCACTACGTATGTTACTACTGAGACCGTGGTGCTGTCCACCACCATCTGCCCCGTTACTGCGGTGGCACACACGACCTCTGTCCCTGGCTCTGGCTCTAGCTCTGGCTCAGGATCAGGCTCAGGATCAGGATCGGGTTCAGGCCCGAGCTCAGGTTCCACCTCTGGCTCAGGTTCTGGCTCTGGCTCTGGCTCTGGCTCTGGCTCTGGCTCAGGTTCTCTTGCAACAGCCGTCGTCAGTTCCTCGACCACTAAACCCACTGGCCCGAGCGCGACGAGTAGTGCCACTGGTACCTTGTATACTGGTGCCGGCTCAACAGAACATGTCAGTCTTCCAGGGGTAATTTCCTTGGTGGCGATGCTTCTGTATAGCATCTACTAGTAGTTTCTGTGCGAGTCCCAGGCGTTTGGTTTTTCTATGGACAATATTTTCAGTACTAGCCTGAAGTAATCAAAATAATAATAATAATAACATTGAATCCTTACAAGAGAAATATATATTTCCAGGTATATGCTAACACACATCATCCAAACTATACAAAGTTCTAAACTCAATAACGCCGGTGGAAATTTCTTACCTATTAGTCACGTAAACACAACTGAAGTGGCTAGATTCAAAGGATGCTACGCTGTCTGTCTATTGGTATGTTGCTTTGTATAGGCTTGATTCACTCCTGGCCTAGTGCGTACTTGCACGCGTACTCAGCTATGCATTAATTTCCATTTAGTCTTTCAAATTGATATAGTTAGTTACAGCTAAGTTACTAAGTTAAGTTACGTATATCATTTGATGACATACTCCGCATAACCGTTAACGTGGCTCGCTAACTTATACATAGTTAAGATCTGCATGTATCATACAAGTGTTTATATGAAACTAGATAGGTCTCAAATCCGATCCTCCATTCTACAGAGCAAGTTAGTTAACCCTCGCAAGAGACATTGGACCATTCAGGGGGACATCGCCGATACCCTAAGGGGAAAGAATCGTAAGCTAAAATATATTCTGACCAATTATATAACAAGCTTATTCAACACTAAACCATATTTAGAAAAGCCACAATAGAGCCTCAAACGCTAATCACAAATTCAGCCAATCAGAATGCTCAGTATATGAAACTATTGGACTGGGCGCCAAGCTTAATTTTTTCAAGCCTTACTACAGAGTAAATCCTTTAAGGCCTGTTCTAGATCCATCGCCGTCCAATCAACAACCTCAAATAAGTTGGTACTATGCCATTGTAGGACTTTGCGCCGCGATTAGGCAGGAGATTCCGAGAACTCTGCCATTTTCTGAAGAAAAGAGGGCGCTATTTTGTCTTACCCTAACATTTAAATAGGAACTCTCCACCATGTGATCTGATATTGATCCGATCTTCTTCTGCTTCTTCTCTTTCGCATTCGATACACTTACCTTACATTCGTTACTCGTCGATTTTAACTGAAGTCATTCGTTTAGTTCAGTCACGTTCTATTCATTCGTTCAATCACTTTACAAACATTATTTTTGTCCTTTAATTTTGACATATATAACTATTACAAATCAACATGCGTTCTACCACCGTCGCCATGGCTCTCTTGAGCTCTGTTGTCGCCGCTGATTCCGTGACCACAATCTTCCTTCCTTTCTTCGACCAGCAGCCGCTTGTTGCGTCTATCGTTGGCAGTGTATGTTTACCATTCTAGTGATCAGTTTTATTAAGTATGTGACGATTTTGCGATGCTAATGGTATCGGCAGGATGCCACTGCGACCACATACGCGATTGCATGCGCCCCCGGCACCGACTCCACCGAGTGCGGCATCCCTACCGGCTTCACTATGACCGAAGGACCCAAGACCATGGCACTCCAGATGGTCGACGGCGATAGGTCAATGTACGTTTTTCTCCCTACAAGGTCTGACTCTTGTAGCCCTGACTAATTATAAAAAAAACAAAACCAGTGCCTGGGCCGACCTCCACTGTGATATCAACACCAGCGCTTCCGAAGCCGTCTGCGTCGAAACTGTCGGTGGCGCTGAAGCGAACTTCCCCGGCACATCAACCACCACTTTGGAACCCTCTGACTACGCATCCGCCTGGATTGCTGTGACCGTTACAGCTGGCGCCGCTACTGGCGCCGCTGCTACCACCGCTGCCTCGGCCACCGCACCCACGGCTTCTGCGACTACAAAGGCCGCTGCTACCACCGCTGCTCATACCGGTTCTGCTGCCTCCACTACATCCGGTTTGTCGACTGTTGCTAGCTCTTCGTCTACTGGTACTGCTTCCGCCAAGGCTTCTGCTTCAGTTGTGAGCACCGGTGGTATGCCCCAAATTACTGGAAATGCGCAGTGGGCTATGGGTGGTGTTGCTGTTGCGATGGCCCTTGCTGCT
This sequence comes from Talaromyces marneffei, assembly GCF_009556855.1. Taxonomy (NCBI): domain Eukaryota; kingdom Fungi; phylum Ascomycota; class Eurotiomycetes; order Eurotiales; family Trichocomaceae; genus Talaromyces; species Talaromyces marneffei. Next base: position 680,577 of record NC_072353.1, on the reverse strand, counting down.
TTGTAAAAATGCATGGTTTCGTGGCTGATATATACGTGTAAAGATATGCAATGTGAAATCGTTAGTCCATTTTATAGTCTGTCACGAGTGTGGATGGTGGCTGCATATATCTTGGAGCGTAAACTTGTATCAAAGGAATTTCAATTGAAGATATATACATCGAATCGTAAAAGTCTAGTACATTGAATGGGTATCTAGATGCAAGCAGTTGGGTGCTGTCTGCCTTTTTAGGGTGGAGATATATGAGAGTGGCTGTCCGGCTCGATCAACCCATCTCAGGAAATGCCGTGGCAATGGATGACACGGCCGCGAGTCGCTTCAGTCATTTCATACAATGACAGGTGCGTGGTGTCTCGCGGGGATATTGATTCATGAAGCATTTCGGCAACATGATATGTGTGTATGTAGCCTATACGTCTCGCGTTCGAATATTGAATGCAAAGATAGCATAGCGCAGAAATCAAGCAATCTTCCGTCCGACATTTCCAATACCTTTCCCAACAACACTGACAACAACATCACCCTCATGGTTCTCTCCAGGCGCATCTCGAATACCCCATCCAGCAGCTCCGAATTTAGTCAAATCGCGCGCAAATTGAACCATTGCTTCGTCTCCAATCACCTCTCTTCCAAGCTGTAATCGTCCAACATCCTCCGACCCCATGGCCATGAGCATTAACATCGTGGGCGCAGCTGCAGGCGCGACGCAGCCACCCTTTGAGATTGTTTCCAGTAATTGATATGCGCATTGTTTACCAATATCCTCGGGCGGTACACCTCCATCCGGCGGCGAAGCAATATCCGCAGAAAACAAACAACCAGTCGAAGACTCAGCGACAAGGAACAATCCAAAACCCAGACCTACCTTTTTCTTTCCGCCTGGGTTCGATTTCTCAGGCGCAGGAACAAGCGGTGCCGATGACGCATCAGACGCAATATACGTATCAGGCACCAGGGGATTAAGCACTCCCCTCGCAGTCTGAATCATACGCGCATTATTTGAGGCCGATACACCGGTCGAATACGCCACTCCGCGAACCGTCTTTATCCTTCCGGGGTTCATAAAATGCAACGTCTTCGGTAATCGCACCTGATGGCCAAAGACCAATTGCACCTCTCCACCACCACCTTTCCCATTGTGACCGGGATTCGATCGCTGCATTATGCGAAGCTCGATATTATTAAAGATTCCAAACATCTTGTATAACGGCAAAATCGCCATTCGCACCGCATCAGCCGAGATATCTCCCGTCGGTGTCGCAGAGGTAATCACACCGGGTCCCGTAAAGAGCACATTCATCGGGGCTTTGGAGAACGGTGCAAGAAGACACAACGGAATCAAAAAGTAGCTGATTCCCCGCGTACAATTCGACGGTATCTCATGCTTTATGACACCATTACTCGTCGTGCCCAATCCTGCGGCGCTGCCGGTAATCAAACCTGGCTTGTAGACCACAATGGTACCACTGTATGAAATCTCCATTTGGGAGCCATTGGTGATGGCTTCGAGAAGACGCAAGAATGAGATTTCGTGCGGGGCGAGACCGGGGTTTGAAGGTGAGTTGGAGCGGATTTGGGAGATCTGTACTGGTCTACCGGTGAGAGTTGCCAGGACGAGTCGGTATGTGAAGTTCTTTTGCGATGTGAGGCGCACGGGGGGTTGGGAGAGGGCCATATTGATGTTTATCACTAGAGATATAATTTTCGTTCTATGATAGAATGGCAAATTGATTTTCAAGTGCGGCTCCCGAGCCCCGTTATTCGAGGAGATTGGGAGAAGTTGAAGTTCTTGAAGTCTCAAGAAAATTGAAAAAGATCAAAATTTCAAAAAGGGTAAAGCTCGATGCGATAAGTGGCACGTGACCCGTTTATCGATAAGAGATGCGATTAGCATCATACAATATTTTTTTCTCGATTCAATTGATCTTGCAATGTGAATCATAGGATATTTATTCTCTTACAAGTTGCTGTTCTGAGTATTCGTATACCAATTCATAGACTCTTCGATCAATGCTTATCAATAGTTGTACTGGTGGAAGTGCGGAAGACTATACTTCTGATGGATCTCCATGAGTCACATAGTAGATGTAAAAGCTAACAAAGGAAATGCAACTCAAACCACTAGACATCCTTACGCCCTTGTATAGTAACTGTAGATATGGAGCGTACAATAATTGCATTAAGTGCAAGAAATAGAAGATTAATATCCTTAGTAATTCATGCTGTTGACGGAGATTTTCCCAAGACGGCAACCCCTCATCCGTTCCCCTCGTACATCATGCGCGGTTTCTAATCATCTTGATACAACTATATCAACTCCTTCAGGCTGAGAGAGTTTGTTGTGAACCATTTCATATGATCTTATATCCTCATATTTCTTTTTTCTAAAGAGACATAAAACGCCTACAAAATGCTCCCCCCATCCCTCAACATCCCCAAATGGTAAGCCATCTCATATAACGCAACAATGTCAACCATTTCAATGCGACTAACAACCAACAGGCTCGAAGCCAACTCCCACCTCCTCCAACCCCCCGTCAACAACTACTGCGTCTACCACCCTTCAAACTCCGCCGGTTACACCGTCATGATCGTCGGTGGCCCCAACGCCCGAACAGACTACCACATCAACTCCACGCCCGAATTCTTCTACCAATACCGAGGATCTATGCTGCTCAAAACCGTCGACACAGCCACCTCACCACCTACATTCGTTGACGTGCCCATCCACGAAGGATCACTGTTTTTGTTGCCGGCGAATACACCTCATTGTCCAGTCCGATTCAAGGATACGATTGGTGTGGTGCTGGAACAGCCGCGAGCGGAGGGGGCGGAGGATGCGATGAGGTGGTATTGCATGAGTGAGGAGTGTAAAGGGAAGGGAACGATTGTGTTTGAGAAGAGGTTTGTGTGTACGGATCTGGGGACGCAGGTGAAAGAAGTTGTGGAGGAGTTTGGCGCGGATGAGAAGAAGAGGACTTGTGAGAAATGTGGTGCCGTGGCTGCGGTGAGGTATGGGGAGGGTCAGGTTGTGCAGCCGTCGAGGTTTCCGGAGTGATTGCCTTCCTTGAGAGACGGTTGTTTGGGCTAGGAGACTCCTACTCATACTGATTTCAAATGTCATTCTTGTGGATAATTATGTATTAATACAGTAAATAATAGTTAGATAGAAGTATCACGATCAAGGCTTCCTTCATGCATAAGATATTAAACAGAGGGGAATGTCAAATAGTGTCAAAAGATGAAGGAAAGGAAGAAAAATCGCTAAGCCAGTCAGCAGGCTAATATAAAACCATGTAAAGAAAGGAAGAACAACTTTGTACAAGGGGAAATTAGCCCCCGTAAGGGCAACAAAAGGAAGGGAAAGGGAACGACAGAAAAGAACATAATATGCTCATGGCGACAGTCAGGCATCAGTATAATACAATGCGTATGGAAAAGATGAGATCCTTGTCGTCATATCGTGGCGTGTAACTCGTCCCCATCATACTTGATTAATCCTCAAAAGGACAATCAATGCTCTCGTGGCCATCTCGCTCGCACAACGCACACCATTTGCTTTCGTCAATAACTCCCGAAGCTTTGCCCGCTACGGGTCCCATGGAAGACAACATGCCTCCCATGCCATTCAAGCCTGGAAGACTTGTGTCACGACCTGTCCTCAGTGAAGGAGAGATAGCCTCCATAGGTTCTGGTTTCACTTCGGGTTGGTGACCAATCACTGGCGATTCCATTTTCTTTGGGATTTCTGCCGGAGCCGAAGCAATCACGTCGCGATGCGGCTTTTTGAACTCATTGTCATTGTGTTCATATTGCTGGTTCATAGAATCAGTGCCACTTGTGTTTGTGCCAAAGGTCGTACAGGTGAGGATGTCGTGGCCGTTGGTCTCACATATTTCACACCATAGCGAGCCGCCTTCGGAGGACTGATTATCAGAATCACGCAAATCATCATTGTCGTCTCGATGGTTAGAGAAATCTCGGTATGAGCTGATCGGCAGAGGTCCCGGCTCACCACTGCCCCTTGTTTCTTGCCAATCGTTAGGCACCACGGTCTTATCTGACAAACTATGACCGTGACTGACAGGATTGCTGCTACGGCTTCCTCTAGCAGAATGAGATGATTTCATCTGTCTTAACGGAGCAATAGTCACAGTGCCGCTTCGACTCCTTGATCCGTTCATCGAGTTTCGTCCTAGAGAGTTCCATCCTATAGAGTTGCGTGCTGGCGAGTTTCGTCCTGGAGAATCGCGTCCAAGAGGGCTACGATTCTGGCCAAGCTCTCTCTGTAGTTCGTCTATACGGGACGAACGAATCTCTGCGACACCTTCAAGTTCCTTGATTCGTTCTTCCAGTTGAGAAATACGTTCAGTATCATGGGACCTCGAGTCGCCATGAGACGTTCCATTTGTATTGAACATGGCTGGATTCACTTCGCCGCGGCTGAGTGAGTGGATGATGGCTTTTAGGCCTCGGATTTCATCGTCTTTTTGTTCCAATTCACGACCGTTCCATCGCCCTTCAGCATCCTTCAATGCAGCGGCGGACTTTTCTCGTTCCTGTTTCAATTCCAATTGTGCTCGTTCCACCTCACCACGTAAGAATTCAACTTCGCCACGCGCTTCTGCTTCACCCCGTCGTGCATCTTCCAATCCTTCCTCTAATTCGGAAACCAGCTCCTCCAATTGTTTCAATTGTAAGGCAACCGCCTCTACATCCTCACCACGATCTTGTAGTTCCCGATTCTGCTGCATGAGCTCGTCTAAGCGCTTTTCGTAAACCCTTTCTGTTTCTGTAGCTGCAACTTCGAGGGTATCCAAGGTACTTCGGAAATCAGCGCGGTGGCTGTCAAACTCCGCCGTAAGCTGCGCGATCTTCTCGTTCTTTTCTCGTAGCTGGGCCCGAATTGAAGCTCCGTCTTGTCCCTCAAGTTCTGTGATGCTCTGCTGTAACTCCGTTAGAACCGAGGCTTGATCGTCCAGCTGTCTATCACGAGCTTGAAGCTCTTCTTCCAGTGACTTGATCTTCTCTTGCAGTGCTTGTATCTCTTGGCTACCAGCGCCACGACCACTGCTGCTCGGTCTCCCAATTGAAGGCCTTGACAGTGTCGGGATTTCGTCGTCGTCCACACTGAGTCTGGAAGAAGGTCGATTCGACAATCTGGAAGAGGGTTTTTGAGGGCTACGTGGAAAGCCGTTCGGACCTAGCGAACCGGCTGACATTGGTTTGGGAACAGTAGCAGATGGACTTCGTAGGGCGCCAAAGGTTAATTTGGTCGATGGTGCACTTCGTGGAGACTCAGGACGAGGTAGAGATGGACGACGCACTTTGGGGCGAGCCACCGACGGTGGGCCGACGGATTTGCTGAAATTTGTCACCACAGACGGACGAGACGGAGTTGGCGGCGTGACGACGTTTCTCTTCGTGACATATTTCGAGTTATTAATGGGCACGAAGATGCCAGCACCGGGAACGGTCGTGTTGAAATAGCTTCGTCCATCGACATCTCCATTGTTCTTTCCCCTGGCCGCGTGTTCGGTGGCCAGTTCTATTCCTGCAAAACGACCTGGTTTCCCATCCACGACTCCCAAAAATCGAACTGTACCATACATGCCTCCGGGGACGTTTACCTGGTCCCCGACCCGGATTTCGTCGGAGGCAGCCATTGTGATAATGTCGGCCGGTCGACTTTTTCTGTGAATCCGTTCGAGGCTTTGTAACTGGATGATGTCCGTTCGGACGAGAAAAGAGAAGCCGCTGCCAGTACGGAGTATATATTTCGCAAAGGAAAGTGTTGCTCGATTTGTAATCGTTCTTTGTCTAAAGAAAAGGGAGTGTCGGTTCAGGAGTCCAACGAGTCGAGCTGGTGGGGGGTGGGTTCGGGTCCTTCAAGCATCGACGGGACACAATCAAACCAGAGTGATGCTCAGCGGCACTGCATCCTGCGTAACAGTAAAAGATTGATGAAATTATGATTGAACAATAAATAACTGGAATGTAATGGTTCCAAAGCACAGTCAAAGGCGCTGCGAGAGAGTGTGTGTGGCAGTCCTTGCTTGCATGAATGACGAAGCAGATGAAGTCAGTCTGTTGTTGTCGGATCTCCGAGAGATAAATTATGAGATGTCCGCGCGCAGCCAATGAGAACGAGTCTCCACGTATATTAATCTGGCATTTTCCTTCGCATGCAACCCTTTTTCCATTCCCTTACGAAATAAAGGGGTAACGAGTAGGCAAGGACGGGCGTGATGTACATTTAACGGTATTCATAAGTAAGAAATTATAGACAGATTATAGAAAGAATAGAGAAATAGAAGGCATTTTAATGTTTTGATTTACCGTGTGGGAACGGGCAGGAACCATGGATGCTTGCTCCTTCCTGCTGAGGAAACATTCTACGAATGACAGGCGCTATCCTAGTTAACCCGCCCGAGCTGCTCGCGGATCTCGCATACGTCTTCACCTGACTACCTCTAACAGACATAATCCAACTACCTTTTACATACAGATATCTCTCAACAAAGCAATGTGCCAGTACTCGATGCATTGCCTGAATTGTTGATACCACGTCTATATATGATCAACGGGATATTCTAACGCAGCTTACTTGATACCTGCGATCCACTGCACGGGAAGCTCTGGAAGCTCTCGACTCCTGCGCATATTCGATTCATCCCAACGAGCAACAAGACCTCGACGGCCCGATCGGAAATCGATTGCATCCCAGCCGAAAGTACAATAGTCTCGATTATATTACACGATGGCGCAGTACTTTTTTGACCTTCTTTACACCTTCACGGATTGCATGTGCTGCTTTCCTAGTTCTCCACAGCTGAAAATCAACAACCGTAGCTTCAAGCTACTCCGGCTACTGGGTGAGGTAGGCAGAGATTCCTGCACTGAGAGGTTGGTGAATTCGACCTAACTGTTTATTGCTTTTTAGGGAGGGTTTTCCTATGTCTACTTGGTCCAAGACAAAAGTACCTCTGAATTGTTCGCCTTGAAGAAAATACGATGTCCATTCGGCCAAGAATCCGTGTCGCAAGCGCTGAAAGAAGTGGAGGCGTACAGCCTTTTCACACCGAATCCCTATATTATTCAGTCTTATGACCATTGCGTGGTGAACGAATCAGCGAACAAATTCCGAGGTGGTGACGATTCAAGTTCCAAAACTGTCTATATTCTTCTTCCCTACTATCAGCGCGGCAACCTCCAAGATGCCATCAACGCGAACCTCGTCAATCATACCAGTTTCCCCGAGAAGGAATTGATGACGCTTATGCTGGGTGTTGCCAAAGCCCTGAAAGCTATGCATCAATATAGAGTGAAGAGTGGTTCTGCATCTACCCGTCAAGCCAGGGGTGTGCGGATAGAAGGGGAAGAAGCGGATGAAGAGCTGTCGAGGAAAGTTGGAAAACCGAAACGAAGAAATACGCATGGCATGGATGAGGATGTTGAGCAGGAACCGTTGATGGATGATGAGGTGACTCGCAGTCAGGAAGGTGTGGGTGAAGGAGAATTCCGACCTTATGCCCACCGAGATATCAAACCTGGTAAGGTTCCTGACTGGATGATGTGTGGCTCTGGCTAACCATATTCTCTCTTAAGGAAACATTATGATTGACGACGACGGAAGAACGCCAATTCTGATGGACTTGGGCTCCCTTGCCCCAAGCCCGATTGCAATTACGTCACGATCTCTCGCCTTGGCAGTACAAGATACGGCGGCAGAGCACAGCACGATGCCATACCGAGCACCCGAGTTATTCGACGTGAAGACTGGCTCCATCATCGACACCAAAGTCGACATTTGGTCGCTTGGCTGCACCCTTTATGCCTGCTTAGTCGGCAAAAGCCCGTTCGAAGCCCGAAGCGAGGAAACCGGAGGTAGCTTGAGCATGTGCGTTCTAGGTGGTGATTGGCGATTCCCAGATGAAAACGCTAGCAGTGCTAAAGGAAAGGCCAAATCTAACACTCCTGCTGCATCCGGATCGTCACAGTCTTCTGGCGAAGGCGGGATCAGTGAGTCCGTCAAGGATATTGTCCGGAAATGCCTGCAGGTTGAACCTGCTGAGCGGCCGGATATTGATGAGCTCATTCAACTCATTCAAGACGCGATCAAGTCATTACCTGACGGACCGGAGTAGAAAATTACTTGTTTGGATTAATCCCCCTTTTCTTCAATTTCCCTTGGATGTCTAACTTCTCCATTTTCTGCCATGTGATATTACTTTGGTATTTGGTGTTCTGGATTCGTAGGGTTTAATTGTACATACGTCACGTTGCCGTTTCACATCAAGCAATGAACTATATAATCACTGCCGACGCATAGTTAATCCATTAGACTGAACTTATGTAGAGTAATAATTGTCTACACTGTAGTGACTGTACGTACGGGGTTCTAACTAACTAGCTTACAGTGAAGACGTCAGCGTGTGGAGCAGCTCCTCCCCGACAAAAACAAGATGGCGGATAATCGCGGTAGCAACTCTCTCTTTTCGACCTGGCCCACTTGTCATCCCTTCCATTAGGGATTTTCCCCCCATCGCACTTTGTATATCTGCTTATCGCCTCTTTTATGTGAATACCCAAATTTGCTTAGTGTCAATCGAAAGGATTGTTATACAACGACCAAGCGCATATGCTGCGCCCGACAGTTTCGACAGTATCGCAACAATCGCTGAGAGAAGCTAGGACAAAAGCGTGTATTCGCGACTCGCACAACGGCATAATATGCGAATTGCGAATGAACTAGGATATCTTGTTTCGTCCATGCTAGGGTTGGAAAAAGGAAAGGATATTGCATATACGCGCCAATTCTGCAATCGGCGCACACTTTGTGGCTACCAGCGAAGATGTTGCTAGCTACAAGGTCCTTGGCAGTGCCGGACGTCTGCATGGGGCGGCCAACCCTTGTACAAATAATTTCGATTTCTTCTAAGTTCTGCACTCAAGATCATGCGCTTCGTCGCACACCACGATCCCTTCGATTGAGCCGGAAATTCTCGTCGTCGTCATCGTCACAATCATCACCATCATCGCGCATATCCTATAGAGTCGCTGGATCATGTTCGGCCAAGGGCCGCCGCTTCAATCCCGAAAAACATACCTACAACTTCGAGCCTACCATACACGAAGCAATTGGGGTCTCACTTGACAATATTGGCGAGGGAAGATCCCGACAAAAGAGGCCGGCAAGTGGTGAAGATGCGTTTTTCGCAAGCAGAGTCGGCGCAGTGGATACCGGCGCCATTGCATTTGCAGTAGCCGATGGAGTAGGAGGATGGGCAGAACACAAGATCGATCCTGCCGATGTTTCACACGGGCTGTGCACGTATATGGCACAGCATGCGTTGACGGAAGAGGCGAGTCAGCGCAAGTTACGGCCAAAGGAGCTTCTCCAGAAGGGATACGACTCTGTAGTGGCGGATGAGAGTATTACTGCAGGTGGAACTACGGCGTCGGTTGGAGTTGCGCTGACGAGTGGAACCGTGGAATTGGCGAAGTATGTACCATTCTCGATTCAACTGGATTGACAACTTGCTAATTTAGCTATTCGTGTTTCAACAGCCTTGGAGATTCAGGGTCAGTACTCTTTCGACTTGGTGCGGTTCATCAGTACTCTGCGCCGCAAACACATGCGTTTAACACCCCATACCAACTGAACATTATACCGCGACGAATGCGCGAACAGGCACACATGTTTGGCGGTGTATATTTCGAAGATTCGCCGCGAGATGCGGCGGTATCTACGCTGTCCATGCAACATGGGGACGTTCTCGTCCTCGCAACGGATGGTGTATTTGATAACCTGAATAATCAAGATATCTTGAAAATAGTAACGGGCCGAATGCTGGCCACCGGTGCATGGAAGGAGAGTTCAAAGAACGCTGCTATTTGCCCGTCTGAAGAACTGCAGGCATTAACGCAGCCCGGCGGATTGCATCGACAGACTCCATCTTCTCCGTCATCTTCTCCCTCCTCAACATCAATCCCTCCAACCCCCCACCACAAAAGCCACCACACCCTCCAAGCCCTTCTAGCAGCATCAATAGTCGGAGAAGCAAAACTAGCCAGCGTCGACATGCGACGAGACGGGCCTTTTGCTAAGGAAGCCCAAAGATACTATCCCGGTCATTGGTACCGGGGAGGGAAAGTGGATGATATATGCGCACTTGTGATTGTTGCCATAGAAGGTTGATTGACCAGATAATGTATATATAATCGAGATACCAATTGAATAGCAGAATATAAACAAGATCAAAGATGAAATCGAATCTGGGGATGAGAGAGAGAGAGAGAGAGAGAGAGAGAGCGAGAGAGGGTGGAGAAGGACGTACTCACCGGACATACCGGTACAATCCGATTGTCGGATTTTCAAACATCTAACAAGACAAACACCCTCAACAACCAGAACCAGACCACTTTTTTTTTTTTTTTTGCATCATTCAACGCTTTTCTAAGCTTTAATTATGGACCCAATACAATCCTTAGACAACATCGACCCTCGTGTAGCCTCTGAACTGCTCTACACCGGCAGCAGCCCCGCGTGGACCTGTGTATCAGACCCCCGATTCTGCTACTTCCTCTACATCCCACGCAACTACTACACTCTCCCCGCAACACCGCAGTCCTTGAATCTGATAGTCTTGCTTCATGGCAGCGGCCGCAACCCTTACACCTTACGCCGCGAATTCTCTACTTTTGCAGAAACCCATTCCTGCGCTTTACTTGCCCCATTGTTCCCCGTGGGACTGATTGATCCACAGGATACGGCGAATTATAAGTATATCACGTACAAGGATGTTCGATATGATCAGGTGCTGTTGTCCATGATTGATGAGGCCGCCGCTAGGTTTAGGAGGATTGATACGTCCGCATTTTGTTTGTATGGGTATAGTGGTGGCGGACAGTTTGTGCATCGATTTGCGTATTTGCATCCCCGGCGAGTGCGCGCGCTGGCCTGTGGTGCGCCGGGGACGCAGACTTTTCTCAATTTCTCGCAGAGGTTTCCGGATGGAGTGCAGGATTGGGAAGAAGTGTTTGGTGCGCCGCTGGATATAAAAGCGGTGATGGGCATTCCGTCCATGTTTGTGGCCGGGGATCAGGATACGGATATCTTTTATGCGATGGCTAGAGGGAGGATCAGAGAGGATCAAAAGGATGACGAGGTTGCTATGGCGAAGTTTAAGGATGGGAGGTATGGAGCGACAAATCGGTTGTGTGAGAATTGGGTGCAGGTGGGAGTGAGGAGTTGTGTTATGGTTAGTGTTGAGGGGGTGAAGCATGAAGAGAGGCCGATGTTGGAGTCTGTGAAGGGGTTTTTTGAAAAGTTTGTTAGTACGTGAGAGTACAGAATGAAAAAGTCAATTGTAATACAACCTTAGAAGATTCTATCATACGCATACTACAGCTGCTGCTACTACTACCTCGTCAGAAGATCGAGCAAAAGTTTAGAGAGTAATGGTATCACAATCCAATTCAGTATATAATAAATCTTCTTTAAACATTGTCCCAACTTCCAGAGTCTAAGACAAGACATGATCCCTCGGATCATTCATTGTAGTAATAACCGTAAACCAAAGCAGAGAGACGTATTAGCACACAATATATTGTAGGATTTTCTCTTTGAGAAAGAAAATGTAAAACGAGGCCACCGAATTTTCCCCGATATAACCCAGTCAATCGCTTGAAAATGAAAGACACACAAAACACGCTCCATGCTCACTCATGTCATGCCAGAACAAAAAAAATAAAAACCATGATATCAATGTAAGATACAGATGATGAAGAAGGGAAGAATTATTCAGGTGATAAGATGGTATGAGACTTTAAACACATAAGCCATCTTGTCTGTTGTAGGGCGGCTCCTTGTATGACATCAATTCATCAATATCGAACCCATAATCTTCCTGAGTGACCTCCGGCAGAAGCATAGCTGGCTGACCCATCAGACGGTTAGAGCTGTCCGGAAGCCAGGGGCCACGCTCTTCCTCGGTTGCGCTGAAGACACCTTCAATCCTCCTGAGGCTGACAACATCGAGGTCAGTCGTGTAGGCATTCCGATTTGTGCCGTCGCCGGCTCCACCGGGGAGAGGGACGCGGACCTCGAATTCGTTGTCGAGCATCATTTCGTCTTTCCAGAGACGGCGGGGACCGTCATAGGCGCAGAGGACTCGCTTCTTGGTCTTCATCTTGGCGGCTGGTGTGCCCCATGATTGAGGGTAGCTGTTTCTGTTCCCTCGTCGTCGGGTGATGGCGCGAGGCTTATTTTTAGAGACCGCGCTGTTGGCTCCCAGGACAACTCGAGAGGATGATTTTTGACTGTTGGACTTTGATAGCGAACCTTTGCCGGAACGACCATCTTTGTTGAGATTATTAATGTTTGATTCATCAGCGTCATCAGCATCGTCAGCGTCGTCATTAAGTTCATCCTCGTTATATTCATCACTGCCCACGGGGCTAGCTGTATCCAGCAGCTTGTGCTTCTCCATGGTCAACTTGACATCCTCATCGTTAGCGACTTCGGCCAATCGTTTCTGGTTGATCGCCTCGCTGGGCTCTTCCTGTTGAACAACACGAAGAACACAGTCGTCCAAATGCTCGTAGAAGTCTTGAGCATTGCTGAATGTAGCCGAGCAAGTAGAACATTTGCCGGTGGCATCTTCGCTGTATCCGGGGAGGGGCTTTTGCTGTTCCACTGATGAGGATGTAGGACTCCTCTTGCGGCAGTTTGGGGCAGTCTGTTCCACGCCGTGGACAGACATGAGATGACGCTTGAAGACATCGGCGCGGTTGAAGCTCTTTTCAGCCGCTGATCCGGAGCCGGGACAGAAACCACATACCATTGTCCCTTTATAATGGGTCAAAGTATGTCTGTTCTTGTCATATTTGCGCGCAAAGCCCTTGAGGTGGTATTCACAGTTGAGGATGGGGCACTTTTCCGGTCGCTCGCTCTGGTGAGTCAACATGTGAGCCTTGAGATCCTTGAAGGATCGGCCGCAGTCAGGCCAGGGGCATCGTCGTTTTTCGCGGCCTTCATCTTCTACGTCGGTGTTGCTAGCTGCTGGGCTTGGGTGTGAGCGGGGGGAGAGAGAAGAGATGATTGATGTTTGTCGTTCGTAGACACTGCCTGCGACGCTAGAGCTTCGGGCGTGCTGTACGCCGAGATAAGGGGATGAGGTGTTCATTTGAGGGATATGCGCCAAACCAAGGTTTTGGTGGCTGGGCATGGGAGAGCCAATCTGAGCAGGGGAGACGAAACCAGATGAGTGACCCATGACTTGGTGGTCTTCATAAGGCATGGATGTAGGAATGGGATGGTGGATGGCGGAAGGATCTATGCATGTAAGCGGATTTTTTTTCTCTCTCAGGATCTGCTGAAAGAGCAACGTACCAACTGTGGGAAATTTGGCAGCAGCGCCAAAAGTAGAATCTCCCTCCATGCTGGCCATGGGGTAGTCGATCTCGGGCATCATCATGGGCATGCCCAGCAACCCATTAGCAGTATCAATCCATGATTCCTGGAAAGTGTGAGCAGCGCCGGAGTAGGGAGAGCCCATGGCTGAAGAAGAAGCACTAGCAATAGAAGGAGCGGAAGCAGCGGAATAGTGTGAAGCGGCCATGGAGGGAGGAGAGTTAGCGCCAGCAGGGTAGAGCATCTGTTGGTGTTGTTGCTTCTGTTGGAATTCCATGTCTGGAGTCTGTTCTGTCCACGACGATGAAGATTCGTAGAAGGTCTGTTGTTGGTATGAGCGGACATGCTCTTGAGGCTGGGAGTGTAGGTTTTGTTGCATGGTGGAAAAACCGTATGAATCCATGAGTTCGGGATCTAGAGCGAGTTGGTCTTGAGAGAAGAAAGGGAATTGTTGTTGACGGGAAGACTCTAAAGCCATCATATTGGCGAGGCGTGGTGTGAAGCGAACTGTCGCCTCGTAATGAATTCTGAGTAGGAAAGGCTGAAGAAGTGAAACCGGTTAGGTTATCTAATAAGAAATGTAAAATTAGCCCGGGATGCTTGAAACTTTGGCGCGGGCGAAGCATACCAACTCCTGCTAGCAGAGAAGAGGGTTGTCGAAGAGGAAGAATGTAATGCAATCGAATTCTGTTTGATTCACCATGCAGTTTGTTGCGATGATAATTTTTGCTTGACGATTTTTATGAATTTTTGAGTTTTGTTGTAGTTGCGGGAAGAGCGGCGCGGGGAGAGAAAGGTATACAGAGCTGCCGGCAATGGGGTTCTTAAAAGAATAAGGCAGACACGAACAACAGGAGGGGGTATAGACAGGACAAGACAAGACGAAGAACAAATACGTCTTATATAGATAATGTCTTTATCTATAAGAAAGTCAGGTAAGAAGAAGAATTCTGGTGAACGATGAAGAATGAAGAATGGGGGTGACGAGAGATTTAAAACCAAAAAGCACGGGAGATAGACGGCGGAGGGAAGGATAATTTAAACTGTATGGCTACTTTAAGTGTTGTTAAGCAAAGCGGGTTTACTGGTCGATGATTTGATTGCCCTACGGACTAAAAGTTGTTCTCCCAGTGTACTGGGCCCCCCAGTCAGGGCTGGGCAATTTATTTTAATTTGACAAGCCCAAAAGCAAACAACTCATAAGCATCCTTATTTGACTACGCAGTGAGTACACTAAGAGCGCTAGTCCAGACTACGGAGTGCTTTGCTAGTGTCATACTACGGAGACGTAGTGAGCGACTGTAATAAAAGCACACTAACTGATTACTTACTCGGTACAGTGAGTGGATACCGAACGCATTAGACGGACCGGGGTTAATTTAGCGTGGACTTTTGCCAGTGGAACCAGGGTGGATCCGGGGGGCCCGGGTGAGGATCCACACCCTCTTTTCTGTAACCAAGGCTGTACTACGTAATTTACGTCTGTATGTACGTATGTATGTATGTATGTTTGTATGTATGGTACGTACAAGAGCCCATGCAGTTGCAAACTGGACCGGCCTGCGAGAACGAGAACGAGACCGAGGTGTGAACAACCCACTTGGCACTCTGGCGTATCATACTGTAATCCCTAGGGATAAATACAGCAAGACTAAGCCTCGACTAAACGCCCAGCTCGGAAATTCCTGGACTTGTCTAAAAGTAGAAGGCCCCAGGCACTGCCAGACTGACCAAGCCTCCATGCCCTACCCAAAGGTATCCATTGAAGTGCATGATGAAGGGGCTTGGAGTCTTGGACTTTCTAAATTTGAAGTAACTACACACTAGAGTGCAGTTTGTGTGGCAGGGTTAGTTGAAAAGTTGAAACCAGCTTTCTCCATAATAAATGAGTGAGAGAAATCAGCGATTCTACAGACCGCCCCGATTCCGACTTCCGGCCCTCTGTTAAGCAGGGACAACGCGCCTGAGCCAATCAAAGACCACGAACGAGACGGTCTGGCTTGCCCTCATACTCTGTCTATCTACATCTACATTTCTGCTTTTAAGTTCTTATTGAATGCTACCTGATAATCTATGACTTCATATTCAATCTATTTGACGTGTGGGATATTATCATTACATCCAACAATAGACAGCGTCGCCAACGGGTTACGTTCACGTACCTAATTGTACGATGACAACTAAATCGTAGGTACGCAGCTACGTAGTAACTATCCACTACCATCACGTCTAGAATCTGTGTTAGTTAAGCCTATCCTACAGTATCACAACCATCACGGATATGTCTAACGGAAAAGCTTCGCTCGAATTTCGACCGTTTGGATTACAAGTGTCGTAAGGCGATCCAATAGCAACTCGAATCCTATTTCCACATTGGGAAGTACGTACTACGTACGAGTAAGGGGAAAATCATGGACCTGCCAGGACTAGTGCCATACTCTAGTGGCGGTACTAAGTTATCTATCCATTGCGATAGTTAGGAGAATATCAAAGCTATTCGGCTTGTAGTTAATTTTTAAGCGAGCGTTTCTGGTTGAAACTTGGCGCAAATCCAATACGTATTCTTCGCACTTACCGAGTAGTTACATATGTACAAAGTATGGTCTTGTAAACATTTGATTATAGAGTTTTGAGTTGCTCCCAGCGCCGGCCGCCCCGATCATGTCGAATATTTTATTATGTTTAGAACGTGTGATAAAATAACTGGTGATGAGAAGCATCAACAATAAAAAAAAATTACGATCGGTGTTTGCTCTATACGAAGTGCTATTCAAGTTTCACCCTGATAAGCGCCGTAAGAAAACCTAGGTAAATCTAACCGGCCGTTCAAACGGCGCGGGATGACAAACTTGCCAAAAACCCGTCGAATTGGATCCGAGGCAAAGCCAAATTAGCAAATATGTAAGCAAAGCAATGCTGTTTTTTTTTCTTACAATTTTTCACACCATGGCCGTATGGAGATAAATCGAGCTCATCTCTGAATGGTCGAAACATCAAAGACAGAAAAGCCAAGAGACAGCAGAGCCTCTAGCCTAGCCAATACTAGACGAGAAGAGGTAAAGCTTGTAAGCGTATGGCTTGGCCAATCATGATTGTGAAACAGAGGATTTTGAAAAAGTGAACCCGTGTTGATGTCGTGATTTGAGTTTTTTGATGATGTGTCAATATGTGCAGATAAGGGGTTTCATGTTGTTGTAGCTCTTGTCGATTCTATAGGTAATCTCTTAAAATTGCTGTGATTACTTGATCTCGAGGGAGATGAGATGATCTGTACAGAGTATCTGATTATCTCTATACACTGTTGTACTCGTAATTAATACAACGTACTCACGTAGGTACGTATCCACGTATTTGCTGGTAATAACGCCGCGAAACTAACCGCTCTTGGCATAAATTGCGATCATGTGTTGTTGTGTGGAGAGATTCGAGGAGGCTTGGCGACATCTCACAAGGCTGAGCGGAATTTCCGTTTCTCTTTACTCGCTGTCGTTGGCGAATTAAGTTACGGAGTTTCCGTAGTTTAGATTAAGCCAGTCGGAAGAGATATCGGGTCACCACCACGAAGTGAAATACGTACGTACATACGTATTATACGTAGTACGCAAAGAGAAGACGTGATGTGTAATTTTGACAGGAGGGTATTGCTCATTGTTGAACCAATTGGTATTGTTGCACAAGCGCTTTGTTGACTCGGCGACTCACTCCTACGAAGAAGAGAAGTCAACGGGCAGGGTTTGTAGTGGAGTAGAGTAATAATACTGCCTAGATACAGTCTGATAATCAAATTAATTGTAGCAGTAGCTACGTTAGTTAGTAGCTACTGCAAGAGTTGTCGTATGTAGTACTACTCTGTATGGTATGACCATACTATATGACGGTAGAATGCCAGTCATTGTATTGTGATGTTTACCTCCACGAAGGTCGGTGAAGAACACTCGACCAAGACTGCCTAGCGCCACAAAACCAGGCTTCGGTTGCACTAGCCACAAAGACATAGCCAATCAGGACTGTCAGCAGCCGAATAATCGTCTCTAAATGGTATAGCTGCAGCGAACTAATGTACGCTATGACATAATTCGAGGCTTAGCCCGTGCTTTACCACTGTTTTTCACCGCTTCGTTCTGGAGGGAATGTCGGATAGACTCTGTAAGTCTGTATCACTCACTCACTCACTCACACTCCTCCTCTCTCTACATACATACATCCATACATACATACCACGTCGATATATTATGGAATCTTAAATGTCGCATTCCGACTGCATGACAGTGGACACTGATGGAGCCAAGCATTCTTTCAGTAGCATGTTGTGTATTCCACCACGCATGTTATTGACCCTGGAAGCATTCCAGAGCGACAGTCCATTTTCCCACGTTCGGCAATGCCGTAGAAGCTTTAGAACACGAGACCAACTCCCGTCCTACCTTCCCGTCCATCCATGTACATGCGGTTCGTAATGGTCACCCCTCCTTTGAAACTACCTGCACATGGACGATCTAGGAAGAAGCGGTCGATTGCATATAGACCGACCTTTTCACTATGTGTTTTCGATCGCCTCATACTCGATATGCGGTGATGATTGATATCTTGATAATTCACAGGCAATCAATGCCAAGCCTGTCGTACTGTAGTAATTATTTCTTCAACCTTTTAAGACCTGCCTCTTTCGGAATATCATCCTCCTCTAAAAATTTCATAGTCTTCGTATTCGACACTAAGCTCAATTGAGGACTGCGGCTCGGGTAATCTTTAGACGACAACACCAATAAATAATTCTTTTTCTTCTCAAAAAGTTCATGTCGATTTAGACAACATCCCATTGATGGCATCCTCCCCCTTCCCCCCCTTTTGGCTCGTGACCCCATTGGAATCTGTCGGATAATGGGGCCTGTAGCCTGTTTCACCCGAAAGCCCTTCTTAAGATGCGGAAGTGCTGCGAGACAAAGGTGTGGTTCATCATTGCAAGGTACCTACAGGTGAGTACCATGGAACCAAGGCATAGTGGCAGCCGGAAGATTTTCCGACCCACTTTTTTTTTCCACCTTGTGTATATACTCTACGTACAATCAGGAAACATTTAAAAACTCCATTTTGAATCCATGTCGATGACCCTGTGTAACGTCGCGTAAAAACCACTCTCTTTGGATGAAAAAAAGGTCCACATGTACAGAAATATGTCTGCATGAAACATGCCGCGAAGATCGCTGCAAAATTCAATACTTCGTACACACTACACAGCATGCGACGTATGCGACAGTGACGATAGCGGCGGGATCATGCTGCGCTCGGATCAATACAATATTTATTATACGGCAGGCCGCCTGAGTATGTGTGTAGCATCGCGGATGCAAGTTTCGCTCAGAATACATGGCATATTCTGTAAAGTGGAAACACCAGGAACAACCATGAAAATAGGAGAAAATCCACTGCGACAGGTTATCTTCGCTTCCAGTTGGCTGCCTCCTGTTATTCGGGCAGAGAAAAAAAAACACGACTTCGTTAGGTATGTTTCAGTACTGAACGTGAAAATGGGGGCTGAAACAATTGACTCAAGGGGGAATAAATTAGGAATGCCAAGGGTACTGTTTTGTAACATACCGTATCGTATTCTTACTAGTTATTTACTTACTTTACATAGTTACAGAAAACAAAAGGAGGATTTCAATTTCTCCCGACCCGGGCCGGAGTTGACAATTTGATGGATGGGGGAACTCGCTTACAAAGCTTCTCTAGACATCAATAGTTAGGTTAGTTAGGTTAGTTAACTAACTACGTATATGGAGTTGACCAATACTCCTTGACATCTTCTCCAACCAGTTAATCCTTGCTTATCTCCATAAACTATGTTTTATACTTTCAGGAAAAAAAGAAAGGAAAGAAAGCAAGTATTTGCGATAGCTTAAAGTTCCTTCTTGAATCAACTAGCAGTTTGAAGGGTCAACAAAAAGAGACAACTCTAATTCGCTCGGCACCGTAAATCGTCGTCCACGGTCCAAGACTTTAAATTTAAAATCTCTTTTGAGTTTTTTTTTTTTGCTGCTGACTTGGTATGTCGGTATGGGGCCGCTTGCTCTGTCAAATTTTGTTTTATTGGTGACTCTTTTCTTTTTGTCATTTTTGCAATTAAAAGCGACTCTTTTTACTCGGAAAGGAAGTTTATCAAAAATAGCGCGTGGTGGGATGACAGCCCAAAAAAAAAACACAAAATAAGAATATGGAGAACTCTTGCGGAGTTTCGTCCAACAAAAGTCAAATTGACGGGGAAGGGTTTGATGTAGTAGTACATACTACATAGTTAGTACTCTGGATATTTGGTTGAGCAAATCAGCATGCAGTAAAGGTAGAGGCCATCTAGCACGTGCTCCGAACCTCGATACGAGATTGATTGGGACGTTCCAGAGAATTTGAATTGTTTGCTACTGATGTTTATAGTGGAATATGCCCCAAGGTTCACCTGTTAGGGTAAGGGTTGGGGTTAATATGGATTTGAGTTAAATTGACAAATAACGTTGCGCTGTTCTTTGGGATCCAAAGGTTGAGCTTTCTTTTGGGGGCACAATTGATGGCATCGATACAACTTCGTGGCTCAACCTTAAAGACAATTCATATTGCACGTTATATTTGTAATGTTGTATGCATGGTCACGATACAGCCCCCTTCACATTTCACCTACATGATACAACCAACACCTTGCGTGCATTCTTGCATTCTTCTAGAAGCCGCCAAGTCTTCAGACCACGCGAGCAATCTTGTCTAACATCCCGCGATGGGCCAGGGTATGATTGACAAGGGGCGGATGTAGGACGGTCTTTTCAATATCAAAGAATATATTTATCTGCATCTGATTGATTGGCGTGGTCGATTTTCACTTTATTGATGATGGGGGCCAAAAGGGCGCATTAGTTTTGCACCCTGCAAATGTATCCTGTAGGGCTATTGGTAGGGTGAAATGCCAGATGTGTAGAGTCTACAGGTGTCATTGGATGGCGTAAATGATCCGTCATACTTTTGTTCATCCTTCCAGTAGTTAAAAAACGGCTGATTTAACTTTGGAGTATCTGACCCAGGGATGGAACATGACGAAGACACCTTACAGATCCGCCCTCCTATTCGATTCTGTACTAAGGCAAGGATGTGTGTGCGTGTGTGTTGTCAACTCTTTCTTGCCGCAAAAGAAAACGATTGGTTAGTAGCCTGATATTGAGGGAGGGGAGGGGTGTCTTGGACCCTTGCAGACAAACCCAGTCAAGTCACCAAGCAGACAGCCAAGAATGAGCTTTCTCTCTGATTCATCAGGGAGATTCGCCCAGACTGTGCCAGACATGATAGATAGACCTTGGGGGGGAGGGATGGGCTGCACGTGCACTATAATTTTCAAGACATGACATTCCTGACACTGACAGTTTGGATATCGAATACCTCAGTGGACCCTGCAAGTCTTGGACTTGCAGCACAGCGCGTACTCCATGCCGCCTCAAGACAAACATGCCAAGCACTCGAGTCAAGCCAGTCAAGATTTAGGATCCATATCCATGTACGGTATACTCGAGTGACAAATACAATACTCCATACTGTAGTGGATAGTCCGTAACTAACGTGTATATTACAGTACATGACTAAACTAGTAACTTACAGCCCTGCCGATCCCAAACAACAAGCGCAGGGGAGCCCACATCGCCAAGTCGTCACGTTATGCCCCAGAGCGCACCATAGCTCCCGTTTTGGCTCTTGTACGGAGTAGTCTCGACATTGTTAAAGTTGCAACCCACTTTCCCTTTTGGATCGGCAGCCGTATTCCACAGAATCCACACATGATCTCAACACTTTATGAAGAACGTTGTTGCGAAGCGGATATGGGTTGGTTCTAGTCTTTTTGGACATTGCCAATCATGCAAATAGTTTCAAGAAATTACCGTGCATTGTACAGTAGATACGGGGCTGGCTTTGATTTGATCCCCATGTCTTCATACAGTACGTACGGAGTACACCGTACTCCGTACAGGGGATACAGATGTTACACAGTATTAGCTGTAACAAAACGAGACGAACCGACAGGTCTGTGCACCCTGCTTCTCCCAGGGTTTCTAGAATATTTCCTTTTTCTGCAGTACCCTCCCCCCCTTCTGATATTCTTGACCCGCGAATGATCGGCTGCCAAACACCGGATAGGTTATTTGTCAGAGACTCAGAGGTGCGCTTCCGACGCTTAATAATGGACATTGTTATTAATTTGAGCTCGGGTTTTGACTAGCCGACGAGGCGACTGTTAGAAACTTAGAATAGGCCGTCTACTAGTTATATACGTACGTAGTATCTAGTCAACTTAACTTTGTTAGCCAAGCCCGTTAGCCCAACAAAGATAAATTTAAACATGGGCTGTGCGAAAATAGATTCAAAACTCAAATCTCCACATGAGACAGACAATTCCAACCAACAGATCAACCAACCAACGCGCCTTTTTTTTTTGTATGGCGGTCTTGATGTCACTACCAACGAGCCTGACTCATACAGCCCAGTTAAGGTGACTTGGCACGAGTTGGCAGTAGTGGTCTTAGTGTCTAGTATCTACGACGCTTGTCGCTCTGTATTTTCAGTGTGATTATTGACTAGCTGCTACATATATAGTATGCAATGCGATGAGTATCTTCGTACCGAATTGCAATTGGTGTTTTGGTTTGGAGATTGTCGATCATTTAGATAACTAGTTAGTTAACTTAGATAGGTAGGTAGGCAGATGACTAAACATGAATCATACTCGGTGATTCCTGCGTAGTTCCTTATTCGGTGGGGACGGGATTGGTGGGTGGTGGTAGCACAACCAACTGATGGGTTACCCAAACAAGTAACGATGTAGATCTATCCTTCCGGTTATCATGGGTTCCTACATTCCCCCGGCCCCACTGTATTCGAACTGGAGAGCAGATAAGTTGAACCATTGGTGTGGCATGGAATCAGAAACATGTCTCGAAAAGCAGAAGAAGAAGAAAAGAATCGTTGCACAGTCAAAAGTCACACGGTTACACCGCTGCACAACAGGGATTAGAGAATTCTCCAGCCCACCTTCTAGAAAAATGAGTCAAATGTTTCGTATGCATGTACTATCAGACTATCAGGTGATAGCACCCCAGGATAATGCATACTCCCCGAAAAGAAATCGAAATGAAAAGTGTTGATTGGCGACCGGACTTAAGAAGGGATAGTTATTGAGGGAAGGAAAGAAAAGTACGAGCCACCCAATCACGAATCGAACATTTTGCAGATCGTTCTGCAGGTGAAAAGACTTGCGTGCGTACGTACGCAGGGCATGGATATGTAAACCACGTACAGAGTGACTATGTTATCAGATTCGCTAGTCTATAGGAATGGGTGGTGGTTCATGCATGATCGTGTATATTGAGTGGTTAATGGCAGTCAATGACTGGATAAGGGGGTTGGTTCTTGGACTCATTATTGAGAACGACTACTACCTTCTCCAAAAAAAAAAGATAATTGTAATGCGCTGTCAAGTCCGGATGTCGCCACCAGTCATGTATACACCCCGTAGTCGAATTTCATGGAGTACATTAGCACACGCGGCCAGTCCGGAGTACTCCATGCCGGAACAGATCCCCTACGTAGTATGTTGTCAGCCGGGTGCTTGTCGCCGTAAATACACACATCAAGAGAATGCTTATCTGTACGATTTGGGGCCAAAATGCAGGTGTCATGCAGAGCATGATAGATTTGTATGTGTGGGTGTTTAGTGTGTACCTTGCTTTGATGAGCAATCAACGAGGGATTTATGTGGTTATCCCGATCTCCAACGTAGGACAAAACCCTGAGCGAAACATGGGATACATGTCGGGGTCCAGTTTCAGAAGGATTTGCTTCTTTTGCATGTCTATGAGTATGATTTTTTCCGTATACACGTATCATACCTTAATCCCGAGCCTTGGCTTGACTGGCTGGGAATTTGGTCCCGGGCACTGGCAGGAGCCAAGCCAAGCCACACCCAGTGTACTCCGTAATGTATACAGAGTACTGTGTATGGTAGGTAAGCGTCTACGGTATCGTATTGTAGATACCCAAGTGTTTCCTCTTTTCAGCTGACTGTTGCTATTTTCACATCTTCGTGAATAACTACAGATTTTGCGATTTATGAGATGCAATGGTCTGATATATTCTAAAGATAGAATATCCAACCCAACAATTAGACCAACCCTTGATCAAAGCCGCTGGTCCTGTGAATCATTGCGCTTGTATCAGATAGAGTGGCTTAGATTTCATGCGGAGTTGGCCATACGAGCACAAAAATATAACCAAAATAGACAAAAATAGAACAAATACACTTTGCCAAGAACGCAACAAACAAACTTAATACGACAAGTGCCACAAGTGGTATTTATACATACAAGACTGGCTAATTTAGTGTCAATTAGTCAGACCACCGAACCCTGTCAATAACTAGCGGTTAGTTAATAGTTAACTCAACTAACGGAATTTACGGTCTTACCGGACATTTCTCTCCGGCCAGTCATCGTGCAGTCAACGATTACTACATACAGCATAGCTTGAAATATCAAACCCAAAAGCTTTATTGCACGGTCTCGGAGTCTCCCCGAACTCCGTAATAGGACATGAATCGTCGTTATGAACGTAGGTGACTAATTAACTTAGTTAACTAACTACGTTAATCATATGATTGGGCAGTACGGACTACGGAGTAGTCAGTCAAATCGACTTTGGATCTGCTCTATTACAAATCATAATGGTTATACTAACTGGGTAACTATGTAGCATGGCTGCCACGGTGGCATGAAATTCCTTCTTCTTGATGACAAATCAGAAGTAAAAAACGCGGCCTGTTTCCGCCACCACATGTGGATAGCTTAAGGCAGAAGCTCGGGGTACTACATACTACGTTAAGAGCGGGAAACCGTTGTTGTGGGCATTAGCCTGAAACAAAATTGTACGTACAGCTTCGGCGCAGCTAAAACCGATATGAAGCTTTTCTGGTGTCTGGAATGTGTGTCTACACCTCTCTACGGAGTAATCTCGTCAGCACGGGAAGGGAAGTTAATAGACTTTTCAATGACCCGAAACGGTAGCTGCTGTGCATTCATTCCACCTCGTGGCATCTAAAGTTGAGGCTAATTTCTTACTCATCGTATTACGTATGATATGATATGCTTCTCCCATGTTACAGTAGGTTTATTTCGGATCATTTCGTTCCGTGGGGAGATGACCTTCCTCCCATGGATATTGGAATAATGACTTTTCTTTTCAAATTGATTTAATTGAATTCTAGTACTGTACAATATGGCAGGTTAAATCAAAACGTATGGGTCTCTTTTTGCCCATGTTAGTCCTGCGTTAGATGTAGGCATTACGCGTATTTCATTTATTTTGTAACAATCATTGGGTGATAAACCAAAAGCAAGTTAGATCTAATAGATTAGCTATGCTCTAGAGCCGCCACTTTAATTGACAACGTTGATACATTCTCTCGTATACAATACGAGATTGAAAAGCTTAAACCCTCAGAAATTCTGCTCACAATTGAATCCAGATACGATGTAGTTTGGCACTGCATTCCTGTCTGTATGGGTCAGTTACCGTAGTACTCAAAGATTCATAGCTTCAAGTCCCATTTTCTCAGCGGGCCATACGCAAACTAAGCTGCCTAGGGGGTTCCACAAGCCTTTTTTTTTTTTTCCCTCTCTTGTCTCTCTGTCTGAACCGAATCGGGCAATTCGCATCCTTCCTGGTTTGTCTTAGCTTGTCTGTCTGATCCTAAGAAGCTTAAAATCGGCGTCTCGCTAAGTGAATAATTAGGGTCCAATATGGCCGTAGAGGGAAGTTGGTAGCTTAAGAATTACTGGTAATTTAGTTTTACTGACCCATCCCACGATTCCCACCCTTGTGTGGATTAAGCCTATCGAGGTAGGTAGCTTCATGATTGATGATCAAAATTGTTATCAACTTTGCTAGTATTCCACGGAAAATGAACGTAACTATGGAGTCAAAATATACGTAAGTAGTAGTACGTACATACATTTATACTGTAGTTAGTAAAAAACCGACATAATTTGGGTAGATACTTTTTCACCTCTCGGGAAGCTTATTCAGGGTCTCGGCGAGGAACGAACCGACAGAAATCTTAATCCTACATTTTTCCGGAATAGGAAGGAGCGTTTTTATTCAAAGTTTGACGACTAAAACCAAGGATTCAAACTCAAAAGGTTGGAATGGAGACAAATTGAAGGATTTAACGACACATGAAGCATCGTGTAAATATTGAGCTTGATAGACGGAGGTATGTATGTACGGTATGGGTTAAGTCCGTAATGTATTATTAGTTAAGTCCGTAAGGTATTAGTTACAATACCCTGTGTGTACTCCGGTATATATGATTGGCAGGGGTCACGTATATGGTATAGTGATGTCTAACTGTAAACGGTAGTTCATTCATATGATATGTAGGGCGATGCACTGCTGCATGTCTAGCAGATGCTCAAGTATCAAAATATCAGCCTCCTACATCATTAACATTGCTATTTTTGATTCCTAATCTATTCAACTTTCTAGTTGATGAGAAAAAGGGGAAGGAAGCTGACGATCTCATAACTACTAGCTTGTTACATTACAATCGTGGACTCCAGTCGCGCGGGAACACGAGTCGTAACTCCGTCCGAAGGCTTATGATTTTCAAGACTTGGCCCTAGCACAAAGTTGCTCCTCCTTGGGAAAAGATTATGGAGCAGGATCAGTGTACCGCCGGGAGCACGGGGACGGTAAGGAGTTAAAGCTATCCCCACAAGTCGTTGAAGAGCTCTCTATCTTGCCTGTGCTAATGGGGAATACGGAATAGTCCAAGACCCCGTACGCACTCCAGTACGTAGTAGGGCCGAAACGTATTGTAAGCGCTAGTCTGTTTGTAATGGCGGACTAGGCTGATATGTCAGGCACGGACGTTAAGATAGTTAGTCATTATCACCAGAGAGCTTCGATGTACTACAGTAGTAGATATGTAATCTCGTGCCGTACGTCTAGACCATCTTGATGATGGGCAATTTCCAGATGGCGTATAAACGGAAAGCCACTATTCTTCAGACACTATCCAGTGTAGCAGGACTAAAGTCGAGGTCCTCGTATTATTTACTGGCCTTGTACTTAAACGTCTCTAGTGTTAGATGGAAACCAGATCCAACCGCTACCAAGAGAATCCTGATCTTGGCGCTGTCAGATCTTCGCTACATTAAGCAAGTGTTGTGTACTTTCTGCAGTGCGAGGCGCATTTCGACGTATCTACTGTAGGAAGTAGAAAACTTGCATCTTCGCTTGGTATCCGAAGTCTGCCTTGCGAGAACAAACTTTCGAATACCAGCAACATCAAAATAGTTGCATAGGGACTAACTAATCATTGGACCTGGTCTTACATTTGGAAAGGGCCTAACAGGAGATGGACTGACTACTAGTCAGTTTGGATTATTTCGTTGTAGATCAGCGCGTACTTGGCTAATGACTATTGCCTTGATCCTACTCAGGAAATCCCAAAATACGCACGCTTTTGCAGATAAAAGGTTTTTGTACGTAAAAATTGGCGCCAAACACGTGGACATCATCCCATCCTCTGGCGTCGGTTTTCTCGGATTGCACTACTGCACCTCCCAGGGGTTTGGGGAGCCTAACGACCAGGATTCTCTACGTCCGTAAACTGTCTGATGAAGCCGAGAAATTAGTGGCGCTTGAAATAAGGCTGCTAGGCGAGTCAAGTGCGCCTCATAAATTTAGTCTCTCCAATTTAATTAATGGTCGGTAATTTGGTCGGACTTTATCAATATAATTTAGCTTGACTTAACCGATAATACATACTACGTAGTATATTGCTATGACAGATGTTGAATGGGCGGTATTTCAATACTGGGTTGCTTTACAGTACCTACCTACTTACGTAGGTAGTGTTGACAACATCCTGGGAGCTCCTTACGGTATTAGTCCTAGCTAACTATTCCCTTGGTGATTACTCCGTACCGAAAAACGAGAACCTAATCCTGCGCATGAATGCTTCTGTATTGACTAATCGAGATCGAACATTGCCTGTTGCATTGATAGTAGTAGGAATCCCCTGGTCAGAGAGTTGCCACGCCGTTATCAGCCATGGCGGCATTCCGAACTCTGATTTACTAGTAGAGCTTGAAGTTTATGGACTCTGGAGTCAGTGAACTTGTAATTTTCCGACCATAGGTATTGTCGTCAATATACGGAGTACAGAAATCCGCACTCCGGATGGTGCTTTCGAGACTCAAATTGTGGTAAGCTACTAAGCTAACATTTGATTGTCAACCCACTCCCATTACCGCGGAATTATTTGCGTTTTTTTCTATGCAGTCTCGTGACGAAACGCGCAGAAAAGGAAATATCATGTGCCGAACTTTCTCGAGATGGAAGGTGTTTATGCAAGAAAAGGACATGATGAGCAACACACCATCAGAGTAAAGCAAACATACTCCGCAAAATCCTCATACCCTAACTACGTACCTTCCTCGTGGCGTGGAGATACCTTAGTACAGTCTTACAGTCAAGTCTAAATCCTGCAAGCCCATTTACCCAGCGGTATGGTGAATAGCTATCATTGGCAGAACCACCGCCTCGGAGTACATTTCTTCCTGCAAGAAGCATCACACGGGTTTACTAACGTAGTACGATACGAAAGGTAAAATATATTAAAAATCGGTGGCATTATGTCGCCGTACGCCGTACGGAGTAACTACTGCTGTAGTAGTAGTAGTCAGCAAATCTATCCGAAGGCCGACCACCATCAAATACGTACATACGTATGCATGGGCAGCATTGCAAGATGCAGGGCGTTGTCTATGCGCCCATGGGGATGGGTTTGACATTTGACGGCGATACCGAAATAGACAAGATGGACATTCATGATGATGCATTTCTGATACGTTCCATTCGTAGGGGAAAAAAAAGCCGGTTGGATTGGAAATGAAAAGAAGAATATGCACAACAAGCCCGATGCATTCGAGTTTCACCTAGACTCGATTCAAACTTGGCCCTCGAGATAAGCCAAATAATGAATAACGCCCGTTCATACCATACATCAAAGTTATCTGAGTGATGCTTCAAGTCCGGAGACGAGGGTCGTATGTAGCACATGTTCCGGGTTGTGTAACCAACCCCAGAAAAAAGAGAGAAAAAAGGGCTATGTCTTGTAGGGTTATGTATGTCGTTGTTGCATGCTAAGTTAACAAGCGCGGTCAAAGCCCTTGCATGTCCAATTTTTTACTTTGCTTCTTTTCCTGTCTTGTTTTGTTATATATATATTTGACTTTTTGCGTTCTCGCGGTATGTATGTATGCATCCTGCAATGCAACCCTCACTCACTCGGACCCCTGGAGTGTCAAAAGGTACATGTGTAGAAAGTGGGATGGTAGGCTATTGAGGCTCGTTTCGTTCATGTGACCTATACCTAGGTACATGTACTATGATTTGAGTAGCTTAGTTATCTATTTGATGATTCCATAATCATCAGTCGCTTAGAAATCATCCCATGGCTTGACCAATGGGATATATATCTGTCGGTACAGCGAAAACATAGCCCATACACAAAAGTCAAATCACGCAATTTGTGTAACAATAACTCTCTTGAATCGCTACCTAGGTAATCTAGTTCTATTACACTAAATAAAAAATACCACAGTATGTAAACAATTCAATATTCGATGTTAGCGAACTTGGGGGCACATGGACAATTTCTTTCCTAATTAGGAAACTTCTCCTTCTTTCGTCGTACAACGACGGCGTTGGATTTTTGAGTACTTAGAAATTGCAAGAACTAACTATAAGAGAGTGTTGATATAAAATTCCATTGAATAGCTCTATTAATAAACTGTGGAAGTCCTAACGTCTGGAGATTGACTATTTGAAGCTGATCGGGAGAAGGGCACGTGAATATCAAAAATGCCCACCATCACTTGTTTTCAGGACATGAAACTTGTGATGAGGTAAGTCGAGCTTGTATAGCGGTGTTGAATTAAAACTATGCAAATTCAAAGTTGTTAACACGAGTGAATCGGTGTCTACACAGATGTCGACTGGTGGCCTGATCTTCAACTGAAATACCAACTTCTTTGATATAGATGAGTGCTAAATAGACCCGATGTAGTATTGGCAGTGAAAGCTACTCGAGCAACAAGAGATAAAGGATATCTGGTATTTACTAGAATCAAGTCAGGCATGAGACGTGATAGCGCCAGCTCGCTTCATACTCATAAATCTCCACGCTATCGAGAAACACGTACGATTGTGGTCAGACGTGGTTGCTCAAATCTCCTGTCATCAACTTTTAGATTATACACAGACGATACCTGTAGAGTGCTAGCAAATTTACAGATACAGACAGATACAGAGTCGTAGATGTTATGCCACAAACAGCTGTCTTGCGAAAAAGGGGTATCGAAGCCACAACGATGCCACCACGCTCTACCATCAAAGATACAGTAATCTCGGCGTAAAATAGGGCTTAAGCAATAATCAACCCGAGGGAATCTAAACTACGTAGTAGACTCTGTACATTCATGAAATATGCAGAGATAGGAAGGATCCGCCCAACACGAGGTGCATCTCGTCTTCGACCTTCCTTCCTACTACCATTGGCTTACCACCCCATCAACCTTGTGGGCTTCTTTCTTTGAAATAGGCAGTTCGAGCCCCAATCAATCATCTAGTTACAGGGATGAGAATAGGGGGTGGAGTGGATCCTTAGCTTTAGGGCTACAGGACGGATTGAGTAAATGAAAGAATACGGCCTAGTCGGTCCCAACGGCGCTGTTAGCACCATAAGCTGTAATGACCGAATGAAATCCTGGCTCCTAGCCCATAGGGCGTGTTAGTTTTCATTTAACATGTCCCCTTTTATTGTGCATATTTGGTCTGGGTACGTGTCATAGCTGCTGCCCTGTCAGACCTTGTGAGAATGTGCTTGGATTCGGCCCAAGGCCTCGCTAGAGTGACCATCATGAGCTGAGAATGGCTTAATATCTGTTGCTCTAATGTTTACAAGACGAAACATAGATAGACACGTGTTTTGAGTGGCTTGTAACGGACAGTTAGGCCCGAGATATGCCAAAGATCGTCAGACGGATAATCACTATCCCTACAGGACAAGCCACACTTGAGTTGCTGGTACCATATACAAGGCTTTTACTAATGAATTCAATAGATACACCACAGCAAGAGCATCAAAAAAAACAACATTTACCATAACGAGGTCCATTCATTACTGGGTTGTATACACGCTGAGCGTCATGCGGGGTTTGGTCAGGGAATCGAGTATCTATGCAGCAGATATCATACATACGGACTTCTCCGTGGCCTAACTTTGGAGACGCAATTGCAAGATGTACATGTACATGTACATGCACTGCACCGCCTCGTCAAAGCTTTGAACAATTACTCATCTTATGCCGGATAGTATAGAAAGTTACTTTGCAGCCAAGTACACATACATCAACCCATTGGTCAATAACATTTTTAACTTTCCTCTCTCTACAACATCGGCTGTACCGTGCTCAGCTCATTGACCAATTCAAGAAAGTAAAAAACAAAACAGTCATTCTCCACGCAGTCAAAACGTCCGTAAGGAGGAACAAAAGGTGGACTTCAGCCCTACATGTGGAGACTTCTTCCCGCTTCTCGGCTCTGGGCTGGGACAGATCAGATCACTCAGATGCGACGATGCATGGTGGCAAAACGTACTACAGTACGTAGTATGAGTGATTTTTAAACAATCTGCACGAACAAATCCGGCGACACCGTTAGAGTCGATCGGAGTATGATAGTATGATATGAAATACACGAGACTCTCGTAATACCCCTTCTGGCAACCTTAGTTACGTACGTAGTAAGTAGTCTATACCACCAACAAACATACAATCCCGGATACAACAAGAATTCCGCCGTACAGAAGCCCAGATTCGGGGAAATGCCCCTTCTCTGAGACCGATTCTACTACTGTAGTAAGAAAACCAGAATCATGTTACATTCATGTTGAGCCTAGCCGAGTAGGTAAATCAAGTCAGATCCTTAGGTAGGCATCGGCGGAGTTCACTCCGAAGGGCTTACCGCTTGTCGGCTCCATCGTCGCATACAATTTCGCTAAACCGCCTAACAAACATAGCGGTATACGCCGTACTTCGGATTAATGTACTTGAACAAATACTATGAGTACGGTAAAATTATCTAAACCTCTAACTAAACGAGCCGTGTCTGACAATGATATACAAATTAATCAATCTAAACCATGCATGCATAAAGAAGGATGAAGCCACTCGTCTGTGCCGACTGATTGGCCGAATAATCAAAACCGTACCCCCAAGCCCAGGTATCCTAAATAGGGGGGGTGTGTCATCCCTTAAAGAAAACAGTTTAGGACATCGCATTTCTGAAACCCATAGGGCTGAGCTATTTTTCCTTACGGTATCTAGTAAAAATGTTGGATTTTTCTAGACCACGTATGGAGTAGGGAGTAACTTTAGTGTCAGGTAGCTAGGTGTTGGACTGTTAGTAGCTTGGACTTAAAAGACAGGGATCATATCATCATCCAACAACAACAACAAGGTATCTCTTCCTGCCGGCGATTGCTCGGGGACTCGGTGGAGATTGGATTTGGTCTCATTTAACTCGTTGACAAATCAGGTTCTGAAAGTGGCTCATACTTTTCGCGAGCTAGGCGGACGTTTATGTATTGGGATGTATTGGAATAACGGCTAAGAGGAGGGCTAAACAGGGCTGGTACGTCATTGACACTTTCTTGTACCGAGATAGGGATCAACGAGTCCGGAGTATGGTGAACAGTATCGACTGCTGGATATTCCATAGATATGTGATGGTCAATCTGACGTTTGGTCGTGTATTGACTAGCTCGTGCAATGATCACCATATGGACTGACAGGGATGGTCTCTAGGAGCGCATGACAAATGTCATTTCGTGAATGTAAGCACTAAGTTGATGAAGTGCAATTGGTCGTTGGCCATTTGACAGTATGCATTGAGAAATCAGTTGATTGGTTCTTAAGTCTAAAGCGATACCGGTATATGCACTCGTGTATCATGTTGCAACGGCTTCGAGGAAGATAGCCTCGAGGAAGATAACTAGCCCAAGTCCCATCCACCAACAAAGCGCTCACAAAAGTTCATAGTAAAGCCGCAACAGTGTACACCTTGGGCACCCTATGAATCAACCCGATATAAACCATTACTTCAATAGATATAGCACATACGACCATAGGGTGTGGAAAACAGGGCTTCCCGTCCGCTCAGCCGTACTTAAGCCACACGCCGGCTGGTTAGTAGTTGGGTGGGTGACCACCAGCGAATCCCAGCTGTTGTATGTTTTTTTGTCTATGTTTTTACTGCTGCTGAAATCCTTTTTGCAAATCCTCAAAAAATTTGGTACCTATCATTGGCAATGAAGGTGTTGTTTTGCAAGAGACTCCATAATCGATGGAAAGACTGTATCCGCTCCGATATGTCTGTGCACTGCAAAGAACCCAAAAGAATTCCTTGCTTGCCATAAATTTGGGTTTTTGGAGCCGTCAATGACACGTGATGGAGACGGACACTGCTTCTGTAGACTGATTTGATCGTAGACATAGTATGGTGTGGCCAAGTAACGGCCTTCCCCTCGAGGACGTGGCTTCAAGACGCAGTTCCAGTGGATTCAAGAATGAACATCACACTTTACGAGGAAATAGTCTTTCAGGCGCTCTCACAAAGCCCTACTCTGTCCACCTCCTGAATACAGAATCGATTTTTCATTCTCCTCGAGTCGGACATCCGATTGCCGCTTCATTTGTATCTCCTCCAATGTCTGGCTTTTGGTGATGCTTTCCGTAAGATAGGTATTAATCCAATCATGAAGTATGCTTGTGATCTCATTCTCTTCTTCGTCCTGGATGCGGCCCACGAC